>NC_135500.1:90964889-91339889 GCF_052857255.1 Amblyomma americanum | reverse complement strand
CTTTTCGCTGGATAATGTAACATACCGGGTCAGGTCAGCAGCCTGCCACAAAGCAAATTTCAGACAAACAAAAAACAGACAAACACACAATGGGTAAATGCGAGAATTAGCCACTAAGAGCCCCGCTCTATTTCTATTTTCAACTGCGAGACATCCCGTCTTGACTATATTCAACAGTTGCCTCCACATTTTGTTTGCCGTGCTCAACATGTTTTTCTCTATTTTTTGCGTTAGCGTTTCGTTACGCATTTCCGGAGCATTCTCCACGTTTCACTTACCAGTAACCACCCTCATACCACCAGTGCGCACTATGCACTTCCTACCTAAGACGGAAATTTTTCGAACAACATCGCCCATAACGCACCCTCCACTTTCACAACTTCTCGTTATTAACGGCGCTATCGATCGTGTTTCCTTTAAATCTCTTTGTGCTCCACGTGGAACGCATTACCGCAAATACGAGTAGGTAATGGAGCTTCAAGATTCATTAGCTACAAGCACTTCGGCTTTAGTCTTGGTATATATATACTTTCTGTAATTATCGGAGTATAACTTATTTCTTTTCCTTGTTCCTACATTAGACGCGGAACGGCTGTCGTGAGGAAGATTTTTTCGCCCTGTGTTCACTCGTAGGAGTCATTAAAGCACTCTCGCTAAGTGCGTTACAGCCTGATTACCTCCGCCAAAACCACTTCCAAGGGTTACGAGTTTTCTGTAATTACGGTTGGAACAAGTCTGGTGTGCTTTGCGCGCACTTAATAGACAGCTCAGACGCGGAAGTGTAGAATGCCAGGCGGAGGGTCTAAATATTTTTTCAAATATTCAGATTTTATTTCCAGGAGTTTATTGAGACATTAGAGGACGAGAGGGGGGAGGTCGACAATAGGAGAGAAATACAAGGTAAATGGCTCACATTGGGCTGGCACGTGAGCAAGAACACGACGGAAGGGATCATGAAGCATAATTAGGGTAAAGATGCTGAAACGGCGGCCATGAAACGTGATGCCAGAAAGCTGCGATAGTGTATGCGTTTTTCCTAAATGTTTATTTTCACGCCTCTAATCTGAGTGCATCTTCACACACGCGATGGAATGTTATTGGAGGCTGAAGGTGGACGGAGTAGGATAGCTGTTTGAAGACGCATTTGAAAGGCTGAGGCGATGGGGAGGTTTGTCGGCGGGCAGCCCTCTATCTAAAGAGATGGTATGGAAGCGGGCAAGTGGGTGCTGCTACTAGAGTGCCTGTATTTCCCACTGCGTCTTTGAATTCTGTTTCGCCGCCACTTTTTGACCCGTGCTGCGTGAAGGCCTTGTGCAGGAAGGAAGTAGGTGGGTTGGTGGTGAGAGGCGGGTCTGACCGGTGCATTTGGGTTATAAAAAGGATTGGTGATTATGGGGAGTGGAAGCTTCTTTCGCCGAATCTTCTCTACCTTCACAAATACGATGCCGGCATTTTCGCTAATTTTCACTGGTACTCAGTCGAGGTAAAAAGAATAGGTCTACTTGTATTTCACTCGGATAGGCCGGGAGTATACGTCAGTTAAATTCATTTCTGCTCGTTTACGTAGGTCACTTGCACACACACACACAAACACACACACAAGCGCGCGCGCACACACGCGCACACATACACACATGTGTGCGCGCGCGCGCACACACACACACACACACACACACACACACACACACACACACACACACACACACACACACACACACACACCTGCTACCGTACGCATCAAAACTATTAAATTGTGGTTAAGGAAGTTTAGTATAGAAGTTAGGTGAGGTTGCATAAAGAAATCACTTGCCATGAACCGTCATTCAGTTTACCTTACTTAAAAACAGTTTTTGTGAAAGAGAAGGTTTGTGTGGTAAATACATGACAATTGCTTCTAAATATACCGGGGCGACTCGTACTGCCTGCTTTATATCGGCCAATTACAAACACAGGGAGTTAGCATTTTTCAAAAAAATCACATTCAATTACAGGGGCTGGCTTTATCCAGCCCCTGGCTTGAGCCGTGCGCGGCGACACCCACCTCGTTTTTCTGGGTAGGCATCCGCAGATGAGGAGTCAGAAACGTTAAAGTGCCTAAAGCGCTCAGGAAAACTGTCGTGCATTCCTTTGTGTCACCACGCCTGCCCTTCTGGCAACCATAACTCACACTTTGGGTTACATGAAGTAGCTCCGAAGAAGGTCCTCGTAGTGCAGGCCATCGGGGACGCGGTGTAGTGATTGGTGGTCTGGAAAGGAATGTGGGGACGCCTTGGGATTGTTCTGGCGCGCTCTGAGCGTCGGACCGACGCCCACTTCGTCTCGGCGGAAGCGTGGTCCTGCTTCAAATATTGTGAATTAAATGGTGCCAACCTATAATCAGCGGAACCACTGCCGTTGCTGATATAAACAGTTATGTTTATTGCATATATGTCGCGATAATTCGAAACGCGTCCCCGACGAACAAGAGGACAAGAGAACAGAGATAAAAGGAAACAAAACGAAGCCGTATTTAAAATTTAGAGGAAAAGGGGCCAACAAGAAACGGACACGAAAACAAGAAAAGCACACACTCAACGCGCGTACAACACTACAGAATAAAAAGAAAGAGCTTACCAGGTACTGAGCGTCCCTGGTGAAGCAGGGATGCCTTGCAGACAGGGCGAACGCGGGTCGATGTAGTACGACGCGTCGCTGTCGACGCGTCGAATGAAACGGTGGAAGGGCGCCAGGTGGTAGTAGGAGGAGGGACACGGAGACTCCGGGGCTCTGCCGTCGAGAGCCCGAATAACTTGGCAGCAGCCGGAAAAACGCAGCCAGGTCCTGTCGCGGACGCCAATTGTCGCGAATTGGTAGCGCGTCCCCGACTTTCCGAAGGGGAACGCTGTCGCGTGCAGGTTCGAACAAGAGAATAAAGAAATCAAACAAAACAAAACGAAGCCGTATTTATAATATAAAGGAAAGCTGGCCAAGAAGAAAGGCACAAGCCAACAAGAAAACCACACTAAACAAGCGTATCACACTACAGAATATAAGGAAAGATTTCACCAGGTACTGAGCGTCCCAAGTGAAGCGGGGATGCCTTGCAGACCGGGCGAAAGAGGGTCGATTTAGTGCGACGCGTCGCTGGCGATGAGTAGAAGGAAGCGACGGAAAGGAGCCAGATGGTATTAGGAACGGAGAGGAACACAGGGAGACGCCGGTGGACTCACGCGAGCAGCCCGAATAACTTGGCAGTAGCAGGAAAAACCGTAGCGAGCTCTCGTCTACGGCGTCACAAAACGCCGGAGGTTTCAAGTAGGCTATCCAAGAGCGCCTTTCGGCACCACGGACTCTCAGTCCGTCGGCTGCCACCTCTACAATTGCAAAGAACGCAATAGGCGTACGTCGGCGATCCAAGGGAGGTCACGGCAGCACGGACCCAACGTCCAACCGCTGCCACCTCCACGCTTGAATGACACCACCTCCGCTGCGCTGTCTCCCTCCACACCTCGGTTTTCTGATAGGTAAGCTCTCCGCTCCTCGTGCTCGCCACGCTCTTTGTCGTCGTTGCCTCGCACGCACCCTTCGTACGCGCACACGCGCGACGCTGGGATGGCATGCGCAGCCCTCCGCTTTCCGACGCACCACTGTCGACGCACCGCGTTCACAAATCCTCCGAGGATCTTTTGTGCACCTCACAATAAGCTTGAGGGAGGATCTATTTTCTGTTACATTCGAGAACAGTTTTAACGCATACTCGCTTAACACGAACGAGGGTGGTGTCATCAGTAAAATATGCATTAGTGCAATGGGACTGAGTATCAGATACCGTGAACAACAATTGCGGAGTAACTCTGAGGAGGTGCCGTATATTCGGAGGTGTCGTAAACTCGGCCCCGCCGGCAGAAACTCGCGTTTCGGTAAGCTCGGAGATGGAAGAGCGTCTCTGGGCCTCCGGGCTCCTGTGACTGCTTCCCCCGGAAAGAACGGGGAGACACAAATAGTCCTTAAAAAACGCGAGGCATGGCTGACAGAAACACACAGTTTTACCAAATGTGGCAGTCAAAACGCATGCCTTGAAGAGCGACATCTGCACTGGTGAAAGACAGGGCAAGGTTTTTGCGCTAGCATGATAATGTGCACGAGGAGGAACGGCTGTCACCGGCGGTGGCCACTTTTCGCCACCAAGTCTCATGCTCTGTGCGGCTTTGGGATCTACGTTTCAGTATGCTACAGGCTGAACACAAATCACTTGATAACTCGTAATTTTTTTTATTTGAGACAACGAGCGCACAACCATGCAGAAATTCCAATGGTGCGGTGAGTATTGCGAACGATTAGCTCGCTGGGTGGCTTGTTGAACCAGCGGCTACGGTAATCTAGGTGTACAACATAGGTCACGTGGTCTTGCGGCGACATCACAGCCTGCCCTCCAAATTATGAGCAAACTGAACACCATGGAAGGTCGCAGTTAAAAATTGATTGGTCGCGAGCGGTTGCTCAAGAAAAGCAACATGAGTCTCACAAGCCCCACCGGTGACAGCACCTGTCATCGCAAGACCGTGGCGCATCGATCACCGCTGCACCACTGTAGCAAGAGCGGTATGTGGACTCCCAGAGATCTACCAATGTAAAGGAGAGAATTGCCAATTCCGCATATATGGACTTTAACCTATTAACGCTGTCACGTCACGCCCTTAAGGCGGAGCTTAAGTGTCGCCTCCAGTTTTTTTTTTACCAATTGTGTGCACGTAGAAGGAAGTCTGTCTTCTGAGACTGCTTTTGATTATTTCAAAAGAATAAGTATCTTGCAGCTGTACTCCCGCCCATCACCCGTTCAGCTTCCCCAACTTCACTGATGCGCATAGTCAGACTGACTAATGAGTAATTCTAGAGGAGAAACTGGGCATTACGTGCAAGCAAATAGAACTGGTGCTATTTTTGAAAGCTTTGTCCGAGCATCTAACACATAAACCACTTAAGAATCTACTCAATATTTCGTTACTGGAAGCTCGTTAAATTTCTGAAACCTCTTCGCCTGCTCGTGCGGATGTCAGGAGAAGGTTTTCTGAAGAAGATGCCGTGAGCATCTTTTTCTCCTCCCCTCAGTAGAAAGGCAAGCATTTGAAGTAGTTCATTGCTTGTTCATTGTTCATTGTTCTACACCATATTCTCCCATCGACCTATCTCGTTGGTGCAATACCCGTCAAGAAGTAATTGCCATTATCACTAAGCTGCAGCGCCTCCCAGTATTATTGGTCTCTAGAAGGATGGCGGATTGGGCGAGTTGGTGTTCCATGGTAACAAGAAAATCGAAACAGCGCTAGACAACATGGGGATCTTTAACGGTGTCAGTGCACGTTAAAGATCCTAAGGTGGTCGAAATTATTCCGGAGCCCTCCACTACGGCACCTCTTTCTTCCTTTCTTCCTTTCACTCCCTTCATTATTCATTCAATTATGGCGCGGTTCAGGTGTCCGCCGATATATGAGACAGATACTGTGCCATTTCCTTTCCTCAAAAAAACAATTATTATTATTTTATTAGACAACTGGACCAGAAAGAGCCGTGTTTGATTCCTCCTCTTTCTGGTCCGGTTGTCTAGCGCTGTTTGAATTTTCTTGTTATTGGTCTCTTTATGGTCGGCCCCAGACCTCTGTGTTTAACTTTGAATGGCTTACACATCTGCGCACCTCTTACCCAGGTGTACCCATACTAGTTGGAGGACGTTTTAATGGCCACATACAGCCGGGGGATAAACTCATAACACTAAACGTGGCGATCGGATTTACGACACGTTTTTCAACCAGTCGTTTACACTTCTGAACAACTCCTCTAATTATACCCGCCCGCATGCTCCTCCATCAACTCCGGACCTTACGTGGTGGCTGGGTCTCGGCAATCCTCATTGGTCTTGCGAAACAGACAGCTGGGGCAGTGATCACTCCCCCATTATAACTGATTTTTCCTCAAGCACATTACTTAAAATTCTCCGCAATATTCGTGTCACTTCTTGGGACAGTCTTCGCTCGGATGGTCGTCTCGTCTCAATAACTCCTGCCTCAGCGCTATCTACACTCATGCTTGTCTTAACTCAGAACACAATTTCTTCCACTGTCAACGAAGACCAACCAAATCCTGAGTTTCACCTCCTTAATCTTTGGTAAGGCGCAAGCAGCTGGGCGTATACGTCACTCAGGATCCGTCAGATCACAATGCGGGAACGAAACTTCATAGAGTCATCGCTAAAGCCCGACGGTATTCTAAACGCCTTCTGCACAAGCGCTGGACAGAGTGGCGTTCTCAACTCAGTACTCCTGTCGGCAATCGCCACTTGTGGCGTGTATTGCATTCCATGGAACGCAAGCCATCCGTCAAAGACTATGCCGAGTGTAGTCGCCTTTCCCTTCGTCTTTCTCCAGATGAATTCGCTTCGCAAGCTGCCCTTCAGTTCTTGACGAATTATGACTGCTCACCTGCACCTGTTCCAGTCAGTCCCAAACAGGAGGCAGAGGATAATATCACATGCCGTTCACCATGGCTGAGCTTATAGCTGTCATTGAAGACATCCTGCCTAAGACTGCACCTGGTCATGACGGTGTACCTTACGCCCTATTCCGGAATCCGGTATAATAGAGAGAGACGGGCTAGTTGGTGACTATTAGTAGAGTGCATCTTGAAACCGCGCAAAAAAAACAAGGGACGAGGGATCTGGACGGCGAAACACTGATTTCACTTCTCAGAATTTTTAACATGATCTGGACATCCTGTGAAATGCCACCCAATTGGAAATATTCAGTGGTAGTTTCAATACCAAAGCGTGGAAAATCACCAACAGCTCTTGGAGCCCTAGGACCGATTTTTCTTGCCACAAGTTTTTGTAAGCTTCATGAAAAACTGCTTGCCACTCGACTCTCATGGTGGCTCGACCATCATCAGAAATACTCGTGTTCCCAAATTGGCTTCCGTCCCGCATATGGATCTGAGGATGGTGTTGACCGCTTTGCCAACGACCTGTTTCGTCACTCACCTCACAGCCGTCTCGTTCGCACAGTCCTGGCAACAGATATCAAGAAGGCCTACGACAAAATTCTCCACGAAGCCATTCTCAACACTATGTCATCACTTGGCATGCCCTTGCAGCTATGTCGAGCAATTCATGCTTTTCTATCACAACAGACATCTTCTATCCACGTTAATGGTAAACACACAGGTCGCATCCTTTCTAATCGCGGAGTACCGCAGGGCTCAGATTTAGCCACAACTTTATTTAACATCGCATTCATTCCTCTGATAAGCAGTCTCTCCACCCTTCCTAATGTTCAAGTTCCAGCATACGCAGACGACATAGCTCTCTGGTCCACAAACCGCTCAGCTCAGGCGCAGCAAGACTCCCTGCAAAATGCCCTCAATCTTCTTCACAACTTTGCTGCCAACACTGGCCTCTCCCTCAACCTCAACAAATCCTGCTATGTCCATGTGAGCAATAAAGATGGCCGCCGTATTTTCAAAGCCACTACTTCCGTGCTCACTATTGACAATGCACAACTTCCTGAAGTGGAACATACCAACGTTTTGGGCCAGCACGTTCATGCTTAGGCGAAGGCACGGCTTGGTTGTCTGCTATGCGCAACAGTGCTGTAAACACAGTGGGCCTCATCCGCAGAATAGCCAATCGCTCTGGAGGTGCTCGCTCAGATACAGCTCGTTGACTTGTTCGTGCTGTCTTTAAACCTTGGCTCCTATACCAGGCTCAGTTTCAACAACTTACGAAACGACAGTGGTCTACACATGAATCACTCATCCACGAAGCCATGTGTCATTACTGGCTACCCCGAGCAACTCCTATTTGTCCGCTGCAGGAGTATGCGCAGCTAAACACATTGGAAGATTTAATTACCCAGCGACAAAGTAATAGAGGACGAGAAGTTTCTCTTCGCCCGATGTTTGAGCCTCAACCACCTCCATGGGACTGCTGTCACATTACATCAAACAAGCCTGCTCGTCATAAGAAGTGGGAGTGCTCCTCTCCGCTGTTACCACCAGCTTTTTCTACGCGATATGATGGCTGTATGCTTTACACAGATGTCTCCATAACCCCAACGGAGGGATCAACTGCTTTTATAAGCCCGACACACCCTCAACTCTACAGCCGCCAAACCTACTGTACTGACTCTTCATTATCTCTTCCCGTGGAGCTGCAAGCGATTTTAAATGCCATAGCAGCTTTACCTGACGACTCTCCTTATAACCAGATGCACCTATTTACTCCTTCACAAGAAGCTCTGAAGCATCTAAATAAAGTCCGTGGTACCCTTCGGGTTTCCCAGGCCATACATGCTGCTTGTCAATCTTACCCGGTGTCTATACTCATCCACTGGGTTCAAGCTAGCACAGATGTCGATAGCATCGCACTTGACATGATATCTCGATTAACGGACGTTCCACCAACTCCCCCTGCCTCTTTGCCACCAGATCCACTTCTGACACATTTAACATCTTCAGCCTACCTCAGGCAGCGTACACGTGCTCTTATTCCCCCGTGTACCTACCCCCTTCCCCCAAACCTATCACAGTTGGAGGAGGTCTCTCTGAGGCGGCTGCTGGTCAGAGTGGTCCTTAAGCTTGCAGTTCTCCACCAGTGGCAAAGTGAGAAGATTCCCGCGCAGGAAAAATGCCCTCTCTGCGAAGCGCGCGCTTCTAACACCACTGTCCACCACCTACTGTGAACATGCCCAGGAACTTCGCTGGTGCGCACTCGCGTTCTTCAGGAGGCTGGCCTGTCTTCAAACAATGACTCCAATTTCCACTTGTGGCTAACGAAAAAACATTTACCGAAGATTATGTGACTTTTTTCACATAGCCGGGCTTCATGCTTTTTTGTAACGTATTATAATGTTCGTTAATGACATCACGTTTAATGCCGTGCGGCACATTTA
This sequence comes from Amblyomma americanum, assembly GCF_052857255.1. NCBI lineage: Eukaryota > Metazoa > Arthropoda > Arachnida > Ixodida > Ixodidae > Amblyomma > Amblyomma americanum. The sequence continues at coordinate 91,330,971 of NC_135500.1, read as the reverse complement.
GCGTTACAAATAAATAAATAATAATTTGAAGTAGTTAAAAATGAAATTTCATGGCATCACATAAGCTGCTCCTCAAAATTGTATACGCAAGAACGAATCGGATCTCAGCCGTTCCGAACTCGGAGAATGCTTCGGTAATCATACAGATATATATAGAAACATGCTATTGCATGTGCCGTGGTCCCCATATCGTAATATGCGCCAATTGAATGCGTACACATCTCATTAGCGCATATTCTAGGCGACCGGTTACGAGGTAACGGAGCACTGGTGTCGCAAGAAAACGTCAATTAAGAAATGCTGAAATATATGACCGACTTCCATTCAGCGGGCCAACTTGACACATCACCTCGAATCCTGTTTCGTAGTGCGTCGTTCCCAGACGTTTACGTGACTGCAGTGCACAGGGTATTTTTTCGGCCCCACCTATAACGAGACATACAAATCAGAATAATAGCTTGGGAGCCACACTCTGCTATACTGCGTCTGTAAACCAGAAGCTAAACGAGGCTGTGGAGCGTGCGTGTATAGAAGGGAGTGGCTACTGTCTGCTTACTGCGAAAGTAATTTTCCAGGTGCGGTGACGCTGCCCAAGTCATTATTGCTCTGCCACGCCACGCTAACCTTCAAGGAAAACAAACGACAGCCTACCTGCGCAAAACTGTTTGGATTAGAGGCAGTGTTTGAGGTCTGCGGCACGAGTGCTTTCCATGCGCATGAATAATTATTCCCGGTATTTATAACCTTGCTTCACACCGTAGCGGTGCATCCTGCCTTGCTGGTAATCGTGGGTTTTGCTGTCTCTTTCCCAGCAGTCCGAATCTATATTAGAAGCTCTAACTGACTGAATATTTAAACGCCGCGAGTACGCGCCGTTTGTCAAATATGCATAAAGGTCTCTTCCGTCTCACGGTTGGTTTTTCCGAACGTATTTGCACTTACTTTGTAAATATAACCCATTATGCTCCAGATTAACTCGCGTAAGTGTGCCCAAAACAGAACCTCCTAAGGGTCATGCATGTGATTTGAGTGCAAGGCGAAGTGCTTGGTCTCGTACGTTGAATGAATTGCCAGTTTGGTATGCTTCGTGAGTTTTATACCTAATTCCTTGACCACAGCGCAAAGAACGGGACGAAGAAGAACGACACAGGCAGGAACAAAACGCAGCGCTGACTCCCAACTGAAATCTTTATCAGCGCTATGTTGTGTCCTTGGCTGTGTCCTTCTTCTACGTCCCGTTTGTTGCGCTCTAGTCATGGAATATCGGAACCAACTTAGCCAACAACTTACCTTCTTGTTATACCTAATTACATTCATTCTTAGTATTTTAACGCTTCTGCGGCAGAGAAAGAAGTTGCAGGTAATTTACAGACGGGCGGTTGTTCAAACTACAGAGAAAGCCGTCATTGGTACTGCAAAAGTATTCCGCGGAAGCGTCGCCGCGGTTGCTCAGTGGTTAGGGCGCTCGGCTACTGAGCCAATGTTCCCGGGTTCGATCTCGGCCTCGGCGGCCTCGTTTCAAAGAAGGCGAAATGCAAAGGCGCCCGTGTGCAGTGTGATATCACTGCACATTAAAGATCCCCAGGTGGTCGAAATTACTGCGGAGCCCTCCACCATGGAACTTGTTTCACTCCCACCTTCCTCATTTCCCTTAAGGCGCGGCTAAGGTGTCCGCCGAACCTCTTGAGAAAATCATCTTTATAAGGCTTATTCGTTCCTTTGATGATAATTCTGTTATTGTATCTTCACAATATGGCGTCCGGGCAGGTCGATATACTGAGACAGCTGTACTTCATCAAAGAGAACTTATTTTAGATAATATTGAAACAAGACAAATGACGCTTGAAATCTTTGGGGATTTTTCTAAAGCATTTTAAAAATAATTACTATAACTGACTCGAGATGTTACCTTGCTACGGGGTTCGCGGTATTTCTTTTATTCTGATTAAAAGCTACTTGACAAATCCACATCAAGCAATATGTATTGGAAATGTGCTAACTACAAAAAAATAGGCATGGCTTACCCCACGGGAGTATCTGGGCCCATAGTTTTTCAATGCTTACATTAACGACTTAGTATCTCAGGATAACACCATAAATTATATTATATACGCCGACACTAGTACATTCTTTACAGGAAGCAATGGAAATGATCTTGTCAAAACCGCCAAAAACTTTCTTGGCAAACTATGTAAATGGTCAAGCGCAAATAGTCTGAAAATAAACTGTTCCAAATCATATGGTTCTCTTTCAAGGTAAACAAAAAAAAATGTTTGCCTCATTAAACTGAGGCGCAATAATACTGAAATAGAATTTTCTTCGTCCGTTTAAACTAAGGGCGTCATTTTTATGAAAATGTGCTAAAGGATTTTCACGCAGACCACATTCAAACTAAACTATGCAAAGCGCCAGGTATATTAAGAAAAGTACGGGATTTTTTACCTGCGCCTCAAAATCTAATGATTTACAACGCACTTTTTGCATTTGATCTGCAGTATTGTCATTAGGTTTTGGGTAATGGCACCAAGAAATCAGTCAGTAGATTGGTTATTTTACAGAAAAAACGCAATACGAGCAACTGGAAACTATCCATACAATGCCACACTTATGATCTATTTTATAAATACGAGTCTGCAAAACTTTCTACCCTCTGTGAGTATCAGCTGTTCGCTTCTTTGATATCCGAAGTCCAAAAAATAGAAGAACACTTCGGGCAGTTGCCAACTTGCAAATCAACACATCATCCCTTTCTACCCGTCGTCGCGAACACTGGTACGTTCCACGACTGCCTACTAACTACGGTCTTCAGATGCTTGGAAACATCCTGCTAAGTACACTAAACGAATATAGGCTAACGGAAGAGCAGCTGCGCCTTTAACAAAGAAAAATTTATTTGTCAATATTAACCGAATTTTACTTTATTATCTGTCTAATTCATCTAATGCATTGTTCATTTTTTGTACTTTTCATAGCATGGGTATTTTTGCCAAGATAAATGATTGCTCATTGTTGTTCTTCGCACTATATGTGTACAGTACGTCCAAAACTCTTGTGCTCGCTGCCATGTTATGCGGGGAGACGGGGCCAATCAAGCTGCCCTTGTTGCAGCTTATACCCCGTCATCCTCGCCACACCTCATACATGCCATATACTTGTTATGGGAAATAAACTGAAACTGAAATGTGACACAAATGCCACGCCATTTCATTTCATAAAAACACCAATTTTCTCTCGCCGCGGATTCTATGAATTTCTTCATGAATTTCCTGCAATTCATGAAGACGCCCCTGAGCAGTGGCCGGTATTTATGTGGCTAAGGGTGGCTATGCAGCTAATGTGGCTAAGGGTGGGTGAACGGTTTCTGAACGGTTTAACCTATTCTCTAAGAGGATTCTCGCATTAGAAAGTTCTCGCGCAACCTCCGCCGTTACCATTCGATCACTTTCACATGGCACTCAGTGTCCTGCACACAGTACGTACTACATCCGCCACTATGGAAGGGGGCGGTGGTGAGGTGTGCAGGCATTATCGGCTTTGTTGCAGTGGGTGGCTAAGTGGCTGTCTCATGAAACGTTCAAGATATTTCATGTGCTCCCGCAACCGCTCTCTAATATACGTTAGCATGCATGACAAATGGAATGCTGTACGCCTCACTGGAAGTGCATTTGACGAATTTACATTCATTTTGTATGCAACAACGCTGCTTTTTGGCACTTTGATTTCAGTTTCTCCATAGAGTCTCGAGTTTGATGTGGGCGGAAGATGCGACCTTTACCAATTCTGCCTCCATTCTTCCGTCCTATTTTATCGCGCCTGAATTCTTGCGCCAATCGCCCCAAATGTCCACAGTTCTCATGAAGAACAATATATAGAAAGAGGTACCTTTCGCTTCAATGACTGAGATGCAGTCATCTCTTTGCTTTGGGGCACATAAATCACGACGCGTCCAGGCAGGTGAAGCGGGGAAAGCAAGAAGCCGTGGGAAAGTGGAGAGGAGACACAAGAACGAAGCAACGAGGTCGACAGCGGGACCATTACTTTGCAGTGGTAACATCTATTTGTAGTGCACTTCAACGCCGCGGCCGGTTCCCTAGCTCGGATGCATGATAAGGAGACAAACTTTTCTGTGTGCAGCTCTCGAATTCCCGATGCATTAGCCCTTCTCAGAGCTGGCACATCAGGGCTTTAGTGAAAAAAAAAGTTAGGCGTCACTGGCTTAATGGCTGAGATGTATCTGGAGCATTTGTGCAGAATAAATGTGTGGAATAGAGCAGCGGCGACCATGTCGTTCAGTTTCTCATATGCGAAGTGTGTTCAAATCTTTTACGCGACAATCTGCACCTGTGGCTAGAGCAATCTTTTTCTGTGGTTAAGGTGAGGCGCACCTCTCCTGCAGAGTCCTGGGGTTCCACAAACGCCAGGATGACGAAGCAGCACACCAGAGCTTCTGCCAGGGTACAACGACAACAGGATCGCCTTCGTAAGCAGAGGATAGAGCCAAGATGCGCGAACAGCTCATACAGTGGCGCCTTAGTCCAGCCAAGCCTCCATGACGCCTCTCGACACTCGGCCGTGGAGGAACCTTCACCGGCAGAACAGGTTGAGTTTTAGATATACATTAAAAGAGTTGGATGTTGGGCTAGTTGTATTTGTGACAAATTAAACATATTTTTAGCGCAACCGCGACAGGGACACAGAGAACAGGGACAGAGTGTTTGTCTCTGTTATCTGTGTCCCTGTCGTGGTTGCGCTAAAAATATGTATAATTTGCGCTTGAAGTTGCCGTCGGCAAGTTGGTCGCAGTCCTGGATGGTGGCGAGAATGACAAGCTCAACCAAACGAGTGCATACGGGTGTGTTAATTTACAACGCTCGGTGGGTATGAATGACAAAAAGCACGGCGCACGTCGCACGCAGTCCTGCAGTGAGATAGTCCGGGCAGAGCACAGAATAAAAGCATACTGTGAGCGCATACACCCTACGTGCGCTATTTTTACGCAGTAAAGAAGACTGCAATCATTTTGCGATTTTTTTTAATGAATGGGCACTTTTGACAATGCACTATGCTCTCAGGTGGGAACGAAGAGATTCTGGAGGTAACGATAGTTTTCAGAAGGTATTGGTGCAAGCAGCTGCCAACCCCATCAGTAACAACTTCTGACCTCTTTCTCTGGAGAAAATGTTCGACGATGCATGACAATGATGGCTCTCGGCCCCAAAATCGAGGCTTCTGTCAACACGAGACAGGCACGGAAGCGCTTTCATCGGAGCCAATGAGACGACTCAGGACCTTCCACGTGATGACCTGATCAACTTTTCACGCCTGCATTGCTGTCAACCCCCAAAGTTATAAAGTCTAATCGCTTCCTTGAAAACTCAAACTTTCCGTCGCATCTTCTTCCCGCGTAATGCCGCCCACACGCTCTGCTCCCTTTGTCTCATTTTTCCTTGTCCTACTATCCCTCCTGCCTCATTTTTATTTCCCCAGCCTCCTGTAACTTCCCGTCCGGAAAGGGATGTGTGTTCGGCGTTGGTCGTAAGTTGGCGCGCTGTGTTCCGTCGTGTTCTGACGGAGGTGTGCGTTTTTGCTTGGCTGACATAACTGAGGAAATTGGGAAGAACGGCCCCCAAATATAGTATACTTGGAACACAAGGGTATGTCAGTCACCTCTGAGCTCATCAGGATGCAGGAAGTTAGATAACATCAGTGAATCGGTGATTCATAGATACAGAAGAAAAAAAAGGGTGAAAATAACTACTGAAATAGCCACAACTAAACTTTCTCAACCGGATATTTCGCATGGTAGCAGCTGGCATAAGACAAAATTAGTTGTAAGTCCATCATCGGCGATGCTTTTATCCTGAAGTAGACATAGTTAGGCTGATGATGGTAATGATGAAAATAATATGTGACGCACATGACGGGTATGAGGGGATAGAGAGGTCTCCTCAAAATACTGGGAACCTGCTGCAAAATAATTTTTGTAATGAATAATCGGAGTACGAGAAAGCAAATATTTCTTAGCAGGTAAAACGAAGCATCAATGAAGAACAGTTTTTGCGCACTGTGATATTATAACGCACCAGGTGGCATCGAACACCAATTTGTGCCCTGCTGTTGTGATAAAAAATCCTGCATACGATTTTAAAATCTTATTGCTTGACATGAGACCGCTTTTTCTGTTTCACTAGTGCAAGTCAGCAATCCCGACTTTGGACATTCAAGAGCCAGCCGCTGCCAAGATGACAAAAGCGGCCATAATTGACACAAAAGCTCTTTCCGAAACTGCATATTAAAGCAATTAGGTAGTTGTAAAGAAATTCCACTGTTGGTTCTCGACCCCCCCCCTGTGAGTTTCCGACCCAGCAGTCTTCAAATATGCCACTCCCAAAGGCAGTGGAGGGTCTTGCTACTTTGGCCCTTCTCGGAATACGCGCTCCCAGGCGACCAGGAATGCGGTGCCCGACACGGCGAGCGGCAACGTTCAGTCAAGCAGACCCACACGCCTTCACGACGACTAGTAAACATCCAGCGGCAATGGACCTCTTCACGTCTGGTGCCACGCACGGTGACGAGGGGCTGTCAATCATCCGCGCTTCGCTCTATGAAGGTGTTCGTCTTTGCACGGCCCTTGAACAAAACACCGGACCACCCCCTGGTCGGCTTCGTGTAGAGCCATGAGAGCTTGATTAACTAAAACCCAGCTGCGTTTGGTTATCCGCGCCCACTTGTCGGCCTGCTGCTCGCCTGCAGAAAGGATACTTTTGGGAGATTTATCCCAGTGACCCTACCAAGGAAGAAAATGGAGCGAGAAGCTCCGTCAAGGAATGCCAGACTTCGGCAAACTGAAAAAGTCAGCCCATGAGGTCGCTGACTCCCCCCAAAGACTGCGCCCAAGACGAAGTCCCTGTGATTGGACAAAGAAGGCGGGAAGACGACGGGAGAGGCTATATAAAGCGGTCGACACATTCCTTGAGCAGCGATTCCTTGAGACATCTCCTCAGTTTGCATTTGCCCGCAACGCCATTTTGTAAATATGTGAATATAGATTTCTCTTGCTTCTCCAACTCCCCGCCTCCGGCCCACGTTCCTTTCTCTACCGGCACAGCGGCGGTGTTCATGCCCACGATGCCTGGTGAAACACGCTACTGGCTCGCCGAGCTACACCATCACGAAAATTAAGCAGTTGATGCATTTCACAGATTTCCCCCAATAGCACAGCTTTCGGTAACAGTGCCGCTCTTGGTGTCATGTTGATTGCCGCTTGAAAATATTTGAAACGATGATGGAACAGCAAACCGTGAAAGCTGATGTCACTAATTGCGAAAAAAGGAAGAGCGCCACAACTATTATCCATCATAAATAATTCCATTTTCTGACCACTATTGAAACAATGTATCACATATACACTACGGGCGACGTAGCTTGCTCGTTAGAAGGTGACAAAGCTTGAAGTCAACCCGTCGCCAGTGTAAGGTCGTGCCTCAATTTAAAACATGTATTACCGAAAAAAAATAGAAAAGGACCCTTAAGCAACGGCTTAAGGGCATGACGCGATAGCAGAGTTGGTTCGGTTTCCATTCTGAGCAGTTTGACACCTTTTAACGCATTTTTCTTTTCCTTTCAATTGTCCCGATTAATGATTGAAACAATAATTAATTAGATATTTAATTTAAACACTAAATTTTCTTAATTTTTATCATCAAGAATTTGCTTTTGATACTGAGCATTTTGACACCTTTGAACTCCCCTTTTTCAGTTTTTTCATTTTTCGTTTGTTTAATAACCTAATTATTTACAATGATTTCATTAACTCGTCATCGCCTATCACACACCAATCATTCATCAATAACTATAAGCACAAATTACATGGTAGCGATTTTTTTTTGCGCTACCCTTATTATTTTCGGCACACGGTGCCGACTGCAATTACGCTGACGCATTTCATCGAACGAGGTCTATATGGTATCGTGCAAAGCCGCCTTGTGTTTTTTTTTGGTTACCAAGGAGCAAAACCGACCGGAATCCAGCAATAATTACATAATTGTCAATCTCCAAGGCTACAGTTTCGACTAAAAATTTAATGTTTCAATTACTCGCATAAAAGTTAAACTTCGCAGCTTTCCTTCATTTTTTTACAGTATTTAAGTCTTCTGAACATTTCTGCCCTTTTGTTATGTAAATGTGGCAACAAAAAAGACAAGGATTAATGTTGACTAAGTATCCACGCATAAAAATGACCGACAGTAATGCATATAGTGAACTTTAATTAATATCGAATGGTAATTACAGCGGCTGGGTGGTTAACAAAAAATCTAATGGTATTGGAGACCTTCCGGAAAAATCTGAGCACAAGTTGGAAAAACAGTATTTTTTGTACAGAAGACTGAAAGCTGGCAGCCCGGTCTCCTCTCGGTACAAACGAATCTCCGCTGTGATACATAATATCAGAATTAAAAGTCGATCAATGGAGGGTTATTCATTCAGCTCTCACTTTGTCCATGCGGTGGAACAAATCGTGCTATGGTGCCTGAGCCAGGAATCACTTCTGTGTAATAGAGGGGTGGAGATAAGATAGCGCAAACAAGTGCAACAAGCAGACCTCTCAGAAGCAAGGTAATGGCTTTAGGAATCTGTGTCGCGATTGTGATGACAAGCAATACGATCGGCTTGAACCTTCACTAGCCCGAAAGAATAGGACACGATTTCTTTTTTTTTGCTAGGCAGATAAAAGCGGGCTGCATAAACTAGGCAAGCTAACGAAGTAGGTCCTCCAGAAGCTTTCTTTTTGGAAGTTATGACGAAAGGAACGAACAGAGAAAATTAGCCTTTGCCGCTCAACCCAGAATTAAGGTTTCCAAGCTAGACACACCTGTGTTCATTGGAAGAACGAATACGATGTAGATATGGTAGCTTTATCTCATAAGTAATATTTTTGTATGCTCAAAAGTTGTGACAGCTGCAATAAAAACAAACCGCTAAACACAGCTCTCTGGTTTTCTTGCTTTCTTTGCGTAGTGTCCTTTTAATCTTAAAATCACGGGTACTTTACACTAAAGATAAATCACCCTGACGGCACATGTCCAATACTGCAAGGATTGTCAAGATTTCAAGATAAATACGGGTGAAATTAAGAAAATTTGAGAAACACAAAGTTTACAGCCGATGGGGCACCCCTATAGTCGGCATGAAACCACGTGCTGCATATATACAGAGTAAAGAAACTTATGCAAGGTTATATTTCTGAGACGGTGGGAAGTGGTCTTAAGAGAAAATAGCAACAATTTTATTTTAACCCGTTTTTGTACACAAGCCTAATCTGAACACAGGGCTTCAGATAGCACTAAAAAGTACGGCTTTATTTCCTTAAAATATTAGCGAGTGACACAGCTAGAGCGGATTTTCTTTATATCCAAAAGGCCTGACCCACAGGCCTCTCTCGGCCTAATTGCTGGGAATTCTCAGCAAATGCATTGCGTTCCGGTGATATTGCTAGACTTCATTTTGGGCCGCTGTTAACCAGGAACACAATAAATTCCAGTTGCAGAAAAATCCCACAACTTCTCTATCTACAGAGATCCTTACGGAGTCAATGGATTAAGGGCGCCGCTATAGACTTTCTTTGAAAATTAAAAAGTTACTTATCGCGTAATTGACATCTGGAGGATCAGGGAAACAAAAGAGGAGTTAACCTTGTGTCTTTCAGTGTATTAAAAAAAAATAAACAAACCGGCGGAAGCCAGTAGGCTCTTCTAATTAATGCACTAAAATATATACACGTTAAGCCTAGTAAACGTTTAGGGAATTCAAATGGCTACAATTCAATCGCCTAATGGCAGCAATGATCACCGTGGAAATGGATCAGCGGTGTTATGAACTTTCAACCTTTTGAGCCGTAAAAGACGCGTAGGCACTACTGGGCATCAATAAACTTATGAAACCAAAGGAAGCAAATTTTATTTATTTATTATTTATTAGACAATACTGAGAGCCTGGTTTCCAGGCTCATGCAGGAGTTGGTTGCACAGTTTCGTCCAAGCAGGCAGTGCTTGGTGCCGCGACGTAAAATGCACAGTCACAATAGCAATTTACAATAAATAAAAGTGGGCATTCATACATTGCTACATACAGCATATAAGAGGTTTAGTAACTACTTTATAGGCTTCACTGACTGAGCAAGCTCTTAAAAGTCTTAACAAAAAAATAGAGTGTATCCGCACTGTGACAATCTGGTGGCAGTCTATTCCAGTCGTCGATGGTCAGAGGGTAAAAAAATTATCATAGGGGCGTCCCCATGACGGCCGATCCTCACAGGGGCACGGTACGCATCTTCATGTTTGAAACCGCGAATTTACCAATTGTGGCGTTCAACAAAAATCTCTTATTCGGGGGTATCTTATGAATAAAACACCTTTTCGGAGCAACCTTCCTTTTCTGCCGATAGAGAAAATGGTCAGCCTACTAAATTTCACAGCCTCTTTGCTGTGAAATGCATTATCAGTGTTCAAGGAGAGCGGATCCTCCGTGCCTGCGGGAGAGATATGGAAACCACTGAGCACGAGGAGGTTTCGAGGAGGTTTCGGAAGGAGGGAGAGAAAATCGCGGTGGAATATTACGCATGTTTTCGGCACAGTGTTTAGAAAAAGAAATAAAATATAGGTCTATAAATAAAAGCGCCCTAAAAATTACGTGTGCCTTTAAAAAATGCTAGAAATGAGCGAAATGAAACATCAGGCACTGTACAATACCACTCTTGCAAAACAAATAAAATCACAACTTGTGCAGTTTTATTGTCACGCTGCTTCCAACCCGTATAATGGCACGGTTTTCCTGAAGCAGTGAGCTCATATGAATTCTTTTTTCGTCAGCTTTAGCTCATTGCCACTCGTTGTCGATAAACAACGACGTCACGCTCGTACCTACCGTATTTATATTTCAGGTACTGCCCTATAAACAACTATTGCGTTTCTTAACTAGGCAAGTGCGTCTAAATATATGCCGTTCTGTTTCAATCTCTTGAGCATCAAACTAGGCAGCAATATTTAAGGCAGTAGTTGACGCGCTAGGTTAAATTCGCATTGCAAGAATTACATTGCGGGTAACCAGTATGCGTGCTAAGTAATGAGCGGAAACTACAACAAAACTTACAAGCTATGGTACTTTCTTGGGTGCATATCTAGAATTCAGTGTGCCACGCACATTGAGGTCAGCCACTTGGTACTTATCCCATCACCGGTCTCTTCTTTCAGACGCCCTCATGCGACCTCGACCCGCTGAGTATAACGCCGGAATGAGTAGTATTTGCCGCGATCCCGGCGCGTTCCCCGGCGTAACTGTTCTCCCGGGCGCCTCCCTGGGACCTCGCGCCGCCCACTTGGGGAGTGCGAGGCCGCGCCGGCCTTACCCATCCTTCACAGAAGGAAGTGGACGGCGGGCGCAGCTTCGCTAGTGCCTGTCCCACCCGGGAATCGACCCTGTCGTGCTCCGTCGACGGCGGCCATTTCTCAGACTTGGTCCCATTTGTTACCGCTAGCAGCGAAGAAACTTGTGATGGCTGGCCATTCACCTTTGCGTGGCATTAGTGCGTGTGCGCTTGTGTGGTTACTAACATCGAACGCCCAGCTTGCTTACATTATCGAAGTACGAAATTTCCTTTAAGAGAGGAGTATTAAATGTTAATCTAAATCAATACATTGGTTAGATGAAATTTCTTTGAGCGCGGGTCACTTTGGCTGATCAAGGCACACTAAACGGGCTAGACGGGCTTCTTCGATTATCATGCGAGTCGGGAAAAAATAGCGGATGCACTGCGGGCCTCACATGGCGTGCTACTGCTTCAATGGCGCACAGCCTGCGTGTATGCACACAGGAGGGCTCAAGAAAATTTGCGAAGCTTGAAGGAAAAAGAAAAATACCTAAATAGTCATAATCTGAAAGTGTAAAGGCTGTCGTAAACAAAGATGAGCAGAAAAAGAAGTGTTGCCTGTTATTGAAAAAAACATTTTGCTTGACAAAGTTATGAAATGCAACTAATCAGTTTGTTGACAGCGCTTTAAACACGGACAGTAGACAGAAAACATGGAAGACGACGTCACAGGCGCTGAACTTCAACTTTATTCAAGAACCACCGAAACACTGCCGCTTGTTCGCTGCTTGCTGGCGACTAAGTTTTGGGGATATAGGCTGAGTTTCGGTGGTCCTTGAATAAAGTTGAAGTTCAGTGCCTGTGACATCGTCTTCCGTGTTTTCTGTCTTGTGTCCGTGTTTTTAAGCGCTGTCAGCAACCATGGGTCAGCACCAACTAGCCCGACAACTTGTCCTATTAAACTAAACAAGGAAATCCAAGCATTAAAAGAATGCAACTGGATCATTTGCGAGGTGGGGCGGGACAAATCGACGGACTGGGTACTGCATAGATGCTCGGTAAGCAGCAGTGAACAGAAAAAAGGTACAACGAGGATGGAATGGGCCTTTTGCAGTAACTTTTATTTTGTAACAGGTTTTATTTTGTTCTTTCGAACAAAACAGAACCGCTGAAGAAAGCTGCAGCAGACACGTGTTGCCGGTCAGCTCACAGTATTCTCGGCGTTAATTTGGAGAGGACGAAACATAGCTGGAGAGGCTTGAGGGGTTGGTGCGTAGAGTATTAAATTCTTGAGTACGAATGGCTTCCTCTCCTATCTTGCCGTTTCGCAACAAGAATGCTTTCTTGGCTTGTCATCAGGTAAGAAACCAAAGGAAGTAGTTCGACCGATATGAAATTGGTGGCCACCCCATTTCCTTTTTAAGAACAAAGCGTACCTCCTTCTTTGGAGTCAGGAGTAGGAGGATGAAAGGCGGGGAGGTTAACCGGTAGATGAAACCAGCTTGCTATACCATGCACTGGAGGAAAAGGATGGCAGGATATAAAGGTGAGGGACAAAAAGAAAGTGATCACAAATAACAGAAGGCGAAAAGGCTTCGACAAAGTCAGAGCCTGTCGTGCAGGCCCGGCACTATTAAGAACCGCAGCAGCGCCTGGCAGGCCCTCACTGCCGATGATCGCCGCGGCCAGTGTTGAAGAATCCCCCGTTAGCTTTCGTGAATCGATGTGTTCCAGCGCACGGCCCAGAGAATGTCTTTCAGAACTGTACGCTCGGCACTCAAAAAGAACATGCAATAGTGTCACATCGCGGCCACAGATGTCACATGGATGTCCGAGCCAGTTGGGTGTTCATGTTACGGTTGGTCGCAGCACTCTGTTTGCCCTGTTCTCGCACGCGTGCTGTCCTTTTTCTTCTGTGACTATCCGCAGTTTATCAGCGTCGGTTTCCAGACATTACATATAATGTGGCTGCTGGCCGTCTTCGTTTTTTGTGGAAATAAGAATCAGAGGCTGTCCACTTGGAAACGAATAAGGAAAATTGGGGTCAAGGGTACACACCACATAGCGGCAGGCTGTCTGGTACCTGCAGTCATTTCTTACCGTGCGTGAGCATTTCCTTTTCTAACATAAATGGTACATTCACTTTTCGGCATTGGGTTTTACCATCGAGCGAAATCTGCCACGGCTGAGATGTGAGGGATTAACACTTGATGTACCAATGACGCCCCGGCAATAGCGGAGTTTTGCAAGCTTGTTATAAACGAGGGAGAGAAGACAGCAACCTTTTTTTCTTAGTTCCCTTTGGCTAAAGGGATGAAACAGGTTTGTCAGCAGGAAGAAATTGGTCGAACACATTCGCGCTTCCTGCCTGGTGTTCCTCAAGTATATATAAAAGATTTCTCTCCCTCTTCGCGGCATACGCCTTAGTGTAAACGTACGATCACGCGATACTTTTGTTACCCTCAGTATAAAGTTCACGGGCCAAGTGCGGGGAACTACTAATTCGTTTAACAGGTGCACCTGATGGTGCGATACGAACTCTTTCCGGTGTCTTTAGAGTTGCGATGTTTGGGTGACGAGACGTATCGCGTCTACTCGTGCGCGAAAAAACTATTCATTTTGCCGTAAATATGACAGAAAATTTTCCACATGAATATTTTTGTGGTCTGCAGCACGACTGAAAGCATTTTTGCTTCAGAAAAACAAGGCTAAGTCTTGTGAAATCGCGTAATGCTTAAAACGAAAAGCAAGTTAGTACGCCACGACATCAGGTTTGCGGAGAAATTCAGAGAGCTGCTTGTGGCCAATACAGGAGTCCTGTACGAGAGTGAGATATTTTTCACCTAGTATGTGCCTGCTGCGAGAGGTTCCGAAAGGCGTGCTTACCATATCGTCTACGGCGGCGGTTACAGAGAATCATTTTTTTTCTTGTTCTCAAACGAGGGCTCAATCAGTTGATATCACCGGCCTAGATGACACGCCAACGTTGCCGTATGTCGCAGCTCAATATTCTTGCAGTTGGAGCAGAAGAATGTGCACGCTTTTGATGTGAACCCGAAAGCTTACGTTCTCGAGAACACGCCCTGCGCAAGGAGGCTGCCTCGGTTGGGCATCCTTGAGAGGAGGGCCTTGCAGTGGCCGCTCTCGTCACGTTGGGTAGTATCACTCTCTGTGCTTGACACAAGAGGTGTGAGATAACTCTAGCAGTTCCATGGCTTCTTGACTTCATCTCTAGAATTATTTTATTCTTAGCAGCGTATCGGACTTGTCGACATACCACAGTCAGCGCAATTCTCAATCTATGCGGATGACATTTGTATCTGGGCAGCTGGAGTTAAGCGCCCACAAGTTCGAGCAGGAGTTCAGAAGGCATGAAGCACTCTTGCGGCCTACTTCCATCTGCAAGGCTTACAGATTTCAACCGAAAAGAGCTCGCTTGTTGCCTTTACACGCAAGAACATGTCTCATTATACCGTATACATAAACGACACCGCAATACCTTACGCAAAGAGCCATATGTTTCTGGGAGAAATCATCGACCGAAATCTATCACGGACCCCACAAATTTCATACATGAAAAAGAGACTGGCAGCGATTTCTCATGTTCTCGCCTTTCTTGGGGGAAAGTAGTGTGAAGCTTTAGTGCGGTCGACGATGCAGCTCTACAACGCCTTACTCATGGGATTTCTTCGCTACAGCCTTCCTGCACTTGTAAACGTTAGAAAAACAAACATACGAAGTCTGCAAAGCGTTCAAGCTCAAGCTCTCTTGACTTGCCTACAATTGCCGAAATGTGCCTCTATGGCCGCGTCTGTACTCATTGTGCAGGAGCATTCAATCCCTACCTACCTAAAAGACGCACTGAGGGCACATTTTCGACACATATCTTGGGTTCCCTCTCATCATTTTGCCAGTCTATTTATTACCAGACCGCGCATATCGTTTACAAACGCCATTAATGCACATCGCGCCATTCTGCCATCCCAGTTTACACCCGCCTCTGGACCGTCCTCCCCACTTTTAAGCCTGCTCAATCCCCGTGTGCTTCTTTCAATACCTGGCATCAAGAAGATCGATTTATCGGCGACAGAACTAAAACAAGTCAATCTTGATTATTTCCATGAGCACCATGCAAACCAGGTGCACGTCTACACCGACGGCTCAGTGAACCCTAGCAGTTCTTCGGGCTCCGTGATCATCCCCACAAGGGCGACCGAAATTAGTGTTAGGATAGCTCACCAGACTTCTTTGACGCGTGCAGAACTCACTGCTCTTTGTGTCATCATTAAACACATCAATCAATAGCGCCCGCAGCAGTGGTCTATTTTCGCCGACTCAAAAGCTGCCCTCCAAGGCTTACAAGCTTCTCTTTGCCGTGGAGTCCATGAACGACTGGTCACGGAAATCTGATAAATACATCACTGTGCCATAAATTAAGGGCACGACATTATCTACCAATGGCTACAGGGGCACAATGGCATAGCAGGCAGTCACCGCGCGGATGAGATCGCGTGAACTGCCCACCACGACGGCGATTTTGTGTCGATTTCCTTTTTGAGATCAGACGCAGCGGGCAGGCTTCGAACTCTTGCGCGGGACATAACGCTTGGCACGTGGAATTCCGGCCAAGTCTCTAATGCACGTTTAAAAGCCTTGGACCGTGATCTGAAGTTTCGGCTTCCATCCGGCCTACCACGACGTGAAGAGGCTTTGCTGTGTCGCCTGTTGCTTGGTGTTGCTTTCCCCAACCATTACTCCTTCTTAATCGCTGTGGCTGATAGCCTTGCATGTGCCAGCTGAGAGTATGACGAGACTATATCCTACATTCTTTGTGACTGCTCGGCCTATGGCCCGAAATGCAGTCGCTCTGCCGTGCGCTGGAGCGTCTAGATCCAAGCCCACTGACAGAAATGAAGATTCTCGGCCACTGGCCGCGGCGATCGTCGGTTGTGAAGGCCTCGATCCAAGGCACTCCTCCGCTTCTTACAAACTTCTGGTCTGCACGATAGGCTGTGACTTTTACGAACACTGACTTTTCATAGTGTCTCCTTTCTCTTGCATTTTTTATCCCCTCACCGCTCTCCCCTCGTGTAGGGTAGCAAACCAATTATTTTTCCGGTTATGTTCCCTGTCTTTCCTCTTCTTTCTCCTCCTCCTTATCAGCGTATTTATTCATTTTTTTTTCATGTCGCTCCGTTTATCTGTTTTTTTTTCTTTTCTGACAAAGATCGCTTCTGACCAGGCCATGGACAGGACGCATTTATTTACCCGCTTCTTAAGACTTGTGGCGCCCAAACGAGAGCTCCTCAGGACAAGCCCCGCAGGCATCCCGCAATCCTGCAACGGCACTCGAGACTGCAAATGCACCGAGAAGAAGGCAGCGTTGTGCAAAACTAGCAATACCGGATGAAATATGTCCGCTGTCGTCACGAATAAATACCTCCTCGCAACGTGTCTGTGTGGGTAGTGCCAGATCTTATGCTTTATTTACGTCAACACAGAGCCACTCGACATCCACTCTCACGGCACACTGCCCTATGTTAATAAACTGTTTCTTACATCCTTATTGTCATTTCTTTGTTGCTCTATGACAAACGCCGTCAATGGCATACGGTTGCTTTTAACCAGACCTATCGGTCCGAAAAGCGCCTGCGCTGTCACTCCAACCACCAGCGTTCGGAAAGATTAGTTCCCGCAACATCCTTTTCTACGGGCGACGTGTGCTTAATCTTACAGTTTTGGATGTCTCTCTTGGCACTCATCCAGGCACTGAATTCCCGACCGAGCAGCCTTGATGTGCTAATGACGCCTTGGACCCATCTCACAACACAGTGTTTCCCGGCTTCCGCCACTGGAATCACAAATAAATAAGGCGAATGCACACCACGGTTCTGTCTTATAATAACCAAACCCAGTACACGTGCATATTTGGTGCTCTACTTATGGAGTTTTGGCCTTCTGAAAGAATTCCTCAAAAGAGAGAAAGAGAGGAATAAGCATTTATTTGTAAAAAGGAAACCGCAGCGGATTGTTGGTGTGGTCCTCGTATGAGGCGTAACAATGTGGTCGATCCCGTAACTCTTGCGTTTCTTTCAGGTTTTCTTCTGGTTCGCGATGTATCAATTGAAGCCTCTCTTTTTAATACATTGCTGCATGAAGACTTTTTAATAACTGGCTCATGGTACTACATAAATTACCGAGGTGCAATAGCATCGGGGTATTTTTAACCCCGCACAACACTTCTTTAACCCAGTTGCAGACAAGCTGATGCGAAAAAAAGGGAAATCGATGCGAAAAAAAGGGAAATCGAAAAAGTTATGCTCAATCAGAGCATATGTCCTGGGTAAGCATATGGCGCCTTTACGATATATGCCGAACCATGTTTTTAAGCGAGACTAAACTGAGCCAGCTAAAACTACGCTCGCGAGCAAATTATGAAAAAAAAACATTGAAATGCTTCATCTGTTCTCCTCTCGTTCGTCGTATGCGTCTTGTAGGCTGTTGGAAAACCAGGTGTGGTGAAATTGCGTGGACAGTACTTAGCACTGGCTGTAAGCTATAGAACTCAATGACTTACCACTTACTAAGCACGACCTAAGCCATGCCCGTAGAAACGTAGCGCTACAACCAGTTTCTTGACATGCAGAATGCGTTGCTGCAGGCAGTGATCAACCCCCCCCCCCTCCAACTCTCCCATCCCGAGTCTGTTCTGCACTGTTGGCTGCAACGTCAGCACAGAGAAAAGCGTTAAGGAAGAAGCATGTCTGCATTTTCGCTTTGCTTGTAAATACAGAACATAGAGATTTAGGCCCTTTTAACATCTTCTGAATACTACACGATGGACATCATGAAATACTGTGATTATATGCCGCATTATGTGATAACAAGCTGAAACATAATAAATGTATGTTCTATTGTGTTCCTTCAAATCTTTCTTCATGTTTATATAAGGAACAAGGCCGCAATTTCTTGATGGTCAAGCAGCTCAAATGTTTTTCTAAACGTGCCACAATCTTCTAGAAATAAAAGATACTCTAAAAAATGGTTGCTCTCTCTTTTCCAAGGCAAAGCCAGAAGGCTTGTTTCCTAGGTACATAGTGCCACATTTTTTTATTATTTCCAAAAGCTGCAGGCCCTTCTCGGGTCCATGCAGGTGTGGAAAAAAGGCAGAAAAATGATAATAGCGAACTGGACATGAGAAACACGTATCGGCAGAAATAAACCTAAATTACAGCACATCATCACAGGTCCGTCACAGTTGTACTGATGTTAGATCAAAACGATTAACACTTTCTAAAAAGATTCGACTGCGTTGCAGTTCACAACAGTACACGGCAGTTTGTTCTAGTAACAGATAGCTGAAGGGAACAAGGAATATTTGTGAACAGTAATGTGGCTTATGTGTTGGCGATGTGCTTTCCCACTGTTAGGTTTCTAGGAGTGGCGGAATGCTTCCTGTAGGTACGCTTCTTTTGCTATGTTGAAGTTTCCAGGATAAAGTAGGTACAAAAACAGGTCTTCATGTTGCTTTGCGCTGAGCTAGGCTGTGTAGATCTGCTTTCTTCTGTAGATATATTCGCATGCTTGGAAGAGTTTAAGAATACAAAGCGTGCTAGTAGGTTCTGAATGCGTTCTTATCCGCCTATTAAATACTTCTGGTGAGGATTGTAGATAATATTAGCATACTTTAAGGACGGTCTCACGAGTGTTTCATATGCATTAAGTCTTACAGCTGTCAGAATCTCTACAAAAAAATTTAATTGTTCTTAGCATCTGTTTAGGGATAACCTGTGATGCAAAATAATTCTATGCTAACCTGCTTAGATGTAGAACTCTCATATTTCCTATTCATCAGTTATCATAAGCGGGAACACGGCGTGGCTATACCATAATAAATATGTCGCAACATTAACACCTTGAGGCATTTTTGTAGATGAAAAACACGAAGCGACCAAACTGCAGGGCATCGACTTCAAAACAAAAACTGCGCTAATTTTACACGTAACAGACATCGAACTGAGCACGCATGAGCTCAGATAACAACTTTGTAATTATCTTTCAGATATCTTTTCAGATATCATAAGAAACGTTTAGTTTTTTGCAGGATAACAGGAAAACGCTTTTCTTTCAGGTATCTGACGTACATTGTTTTGTACCATACATTTACCGTCCAACAAAATGATGCATAACAGTCTTAATATTTAACCAGCGGAACGGCACAAGGCCAAACGGAGAAGACGGGAAAAGAGGCAGCTCTGTGTCTCGTCTCGTCTTATCCTTTTGGCCGAGTATTTTGCGCTCACCATTTTATGTTGTATCGCAGTCGTTCCAGCGAGAGGGGGAGCTTTATGCGGGGATCAAACTATCGGACCGAATACCCAATATCAAGCAATACTTTTCAATTTTCAGAGCGAAATTTTTTTGGCTGAATTATCTACCTCACCTGCAACATTACTTGCTCAGCAGTGGTGGAACGGGATAAAGATTTGGAAGATGCCAACATCTCTCTTAATTATAGTGACTTTAGAAAGGACCATGGGCGAACTTTGCAAAATGTAAAAACCCAAGAGTTTTTAGTGTGACAGCACCCAGGCTCTCACCAACCCTGATCAAGAATTTTCTCACCGGGCGTACATTCATCGTTCACCGTACGTACGTACATGCGATCTTGGGCTGTTCCCTAGCATCCCGAGTCGCTACCCGAGCTTACCCGAGGTTACCCGAGCTTATTCGAGCTCACCCGAGCTTCCCAGGAAACCTAGGGCAGTAACTCGGGAAAGCTCTGGTAAGTTAGGAGGACCGTCACGCCAGCTGCTAGAGAGGTTGCTCGGGAAGACCAACATGGGTCGCACTATGCCTGCTGGTCGCTGCTATAAAAACAGCCACCTACCAGTGCAGTGGCGCATACCTTAACCACTTTACCACTGCGCTGGAAGTGGTATGAGAGCTTGCCGCCATCTGTGAATATTAAGTAGAGAATATCCAATTCGGCTTATATGCGAATTAACCCAAAAATATATCGCGTCATACCCTGAAGGAGCCCTCCAACTTCTAATAGGCTTAACTACGTAAAATCCTAGCGATATTTTTTTTTCTTTATTATGGGCACTGCGGTAGAGCATGTGAGCATCGCCAGCGTCCCAAAAATCGTCAATGGAAAACGAGCTCTGTTATCGCTTCGGCGACCCTTAATACTTAGGAACTTTAGGACGACAACCCCACTAGACTCCATAAAAACCGTGTTTATAAGCGGGCGTTTAGACATTTTTTTTTTGCAGATGCTCAAAAGATTTTTTATATTCGTTCACTTCGTTCAGGGAAAACTTTCCGCAGGTATCCCAGCCTAAAAGTTTCAGTCATTATATGCGTGCCGTGATGCACAATACAGAACAATGAGGAATGAGTGTCCGGCCCAGTTACGTACACGCATTATATGAAGGATTTTCATGCAGTCATTAATTTTCATCTCAATAACAAACCAAAACAATCATAATTTATCTAGCCTTGACAGCGCTGCTATTAGCGTAGTTAATGGCTTTCCAAATAAGCTTAGCTGCCTAAACCCGGCGTGAAAGTAAACAGATTTTGATTCACATAGTTTCTACACTTCGGCTAACTCAGGTCGGATTTACAAGTAGGGTGTCCGATATAAGTGATGTTCCATTAATGACATAGCGCAGCACGTTCTCTCATAAAACGTTACGGGAATTCAGGTAAAGTGCAAAAAACAACAAATGGTCGCAAACGGGGTCTCTGAACTAATCAGCCGGCGTTTGGTCGCCAAGCCGAAGTAGGATTAATTTTTCATACAGAGCAGATTAGCGCCCATAATCTTTCAGAGTCGCGCCTTCCTCCGTGCGCAATTAAGCAAGATGAACCTGAGTGTCCTTGGACCGTTATGTGTGCTTATGGCAGTGTTTAACCAACTTAGAAATTAACACGCAGTTTGAAACACAGGACGCTTATTTTCCGCGGTGCTCATTTTCTCCTTGATCGCTGAAGTTCGGCTAAGCGGTTATGCTCACAAAGGGAACCGTCACCTTACTCGAAAAGAGTAATTCGAGATGCCTAAAGAGTACCGCTGAGTAATTAAAATTTAAGTGCGGCCAGAATAGCGACCCACGTACTTCTTTCATCGTTTCCTGTACACGGGAAATCTTCTTCCTACTGGGAGTTATGGGAATTTGGTCGTTATCGGCACACCAGAACCCTTGGATACTTTTCTTTGTCAAGAAGCTTCGCCGCCACGCTACAGGAAAGCTTTGCATGGTGCTCTGCCGACCACGCCATGACACCGGTCGTCGTCGTCATATACGGTAGCGAGCAGCCGGAATGAAGTGTGGCCGCCCCTTTTAGAAACCGTGACATGACGGAATTTTGTATAGTTTTAGTTATTGATACGTGTTCCGACAAATATGTTGTTCGTCAGTACCGCAAAGGATACTGAGCACCTACAGTGCACGTGGCTACAGGTAAGGCGGCACAGGAGTCCTCGAAAGGGTGTTATTTTTGCTTGCGACACCGAGCGGAGAGAAAAGTGGAAGGGAGCCTTAGCGCTTTTGTAATATAGGCGTTTAGTGTTCGGCAACCTGCACAATTCGACGTCCGTGACATCATTCGCACCCATCAAGGCGTTCTTCAAGCTGCCGCTTTCACGTTGCACGGCGTCAGCAAACCTCAAGCCGCATGCTGTACCCAGGGTATTCGAGGTCCTGCCGCTGTATTTTTCTAACTCCAAATCATTGTTTGGCTCATAACACAACGGACACGTTCAAAACTTTGCCGAGAGCCAAACGGCAGTCACTACTGCGTCAAAAGTCTGCACGAGTGTTTCCGAGACAGCGATTATTAAAAATATGTTGTAAATTAACAGCTGCACCACAATCCCGCGCATGGGGAGGAACAACTGACGGGAACTAGTTTTGTGACAGAGTGCACGCCGGTCCTTATTATAAAAGACTATAACAATAGCTGCATATGTGACATGCAGAAGTAAAGTGCCCAATCCCGCTTTCAATACGGGTAAGAAATAAATAATTGAAACTGATATTAAAACGACGTGTAAATGACAACGCTGCTTTGTTGATATTAACGCGGCAGGCAGCATTTTACTATAGTCCAAAAAAGATTTCTTTTTACAATGTTTAAATAAGGCAGCAGGGAACGAGAACGCAATGTCTAGAAGTACAATGAACTACACCGGAGTACAGTGAAGTACACAAATTACCCTAAAAAGGAGCAAAAATGGAGTCGGCGTGCTCTAGAGGACTCCCTAATTGGGGCAGGTTATTCTGCCCATCCCGCGGGCTTTATTTTCATCTATAAAATATAGAACATTTGCGTTTGTTAGAAGAAACAAATTTCCTCTTCAAAACATGTTAAAATATGCAGTTACGAAGATGTTGACTTGGGTTTCAATCTTCTCTTGTTGGTAACCCTAAAACTTCCGGTGGCGCGTTCTATTGCAAAGTGCTTCAAGTTATGGTGCTTTGTGGTGAGAATGTGCCCCTTTTGCCAACTGTAAGCATTCTCTACATTCAGTGATTGAAATCTACCCCTGAAATCGTGCTCCATACCCTGCCCTTAAAAGTGGGTGCGCAAAGGAGTGCGTACTTCAGTTTTACTCCCTTATAGAGAAATTCCCATTAACACTGTATTACAAGAAAGTCACCTTCAAGAAAAGTGTGCACGGATCAGTACACCTAACGTATAATTCATTTCCTAAGGCAGAGAAAAAAGGCTGGCCCAAATTTTTGTTTAATTGCTTGCATGGGTTCAAATAAAACCTCTTCTGCGCTAAAATGGCAATGATTTGTAGGCACTGGCAGACATATGCGATATCGATTTGCGCTAGGCCAGTTGGAAATTAAATAAAGAGCAACCAATAACCCAGGAATTCCTTACAGCGTTGTACTCTGGATATGGTAGTTTTCACCTCCAGGCGTTGTAGTGCGTCGCGGTAATTAGCATGACAGAAACGATGGCACATTGAAACTGGTGGCGTCCTTCGAAGCGGCAACAAGAGAGGAGCAACACGCAGTAATGTTTTTTAGAAGTGAGGGCGTGAAACCAGCTAGTAGTCATCGAAACATCCAGACGCAGCAAGAGAATACTTTTGTTCCGCCTCAGGAGGTTTAGGAGTGCACGAAAACTTCGAAAAGCGGAGTTCAACACAGGTTGACGTAGCACTCCGGACTCGACCGCTCTGCGGCTATGCTGGGCGTTATTTGGTTCTGTGGAATCCATGACCGAAGACAACCGGCGGTTAGCTATCTACTAGGTGGCGCAGGGAGTTAGGATTAGCCTTGATAGCGTATAATAAACATGTGAGACGAATTTCACAGGTGTAAAGTTGGGAACCAAGCCATCTCGCCCCGAACTGAGCACCGTCGAATGGCCCGATCTTAGGCACTTGGAAAGAATTATGGGGTACCTAAGCCATTCTTATGATCTGTAAATGCGGGAGCATTAGTTGTTGCTGAGTACTGTGTCGCTGAGTTGTCGAAGAATTGGGGGTGAACGTTGTTTCACTATATCAGCTCGCTTCGCACGTTTCGCTGCGTTACGTTGGTCTCGTACTTTATCGGCAGCGAACTCTCGCCTCCAACTACCCTACGCTGTCTCATCTGATGATGTAGACGCGAGCGACTCAACTTTGGACGATGAAGAGAACATAGTGCCGCACCCTCACTTTCCGAAAGCTGAAGACGAACTGACTGTGGCTGCGGGGACTTTCCTTTTGAGCAATCTTTAGCCGCATTTACATGAGTACGACAGTTGGGCATCGTATTTCCTAGTGCATCTCGCGAAGGCGACACGCCACTGTTTACATGTGCCACATTAAGTCAGGAGGGACGATGGCCTCTCGCCCAGTGCATGCGGCTGAGTGGGTGGTCCACATTGTTATGCGATTGAGGTGCTATTTTACAGCCACCCCAGGGAGGAGGATGGGCGCCCCAAACCTTATACCATTCACTCTGGACGTCGACTTCCTCTTCTCGGAGGGGGAGAGTCGCATTCCGCAGTGCGAGATGGAGTGTTTCCTTCTCTTGCCTCGGCGGCGGCGGCGGCGCCACTTGTCATAGAAGGGAGGTGGTTGGGATAGTGGCATTCCGCAGTGCTATGGGGAGTAATTCCCTCTGTTGCATGGGCGGCGGCGGTGACCCTCTACCTTTCCAGGAGGAGGGGAATGTGGACAGCGGGGTGTCGCTCAATAAGCCATGTAATGCTCTTGAAACAAAAAAGTATCGTTATGCATTTTTATTTTAGAGAAAATACCACGTGATCAAAACGGGTACGATATGCGAGGATTACAGTGATTGATTCGAAGAAAATGCACAGTAGAAAGTATTTGAAGAGCAAAGAAAGACACAGCAATATGAAACCGTTTTTCATGGGTATAATGCTGGCGTAGCGGGACCAGTTGATAACACGAGAGAGAACACCAGCAGCGTAGTCTGGTTTGCATATGAAGCTCCAGCCTATATTGTTGTTTCATTATGAAAGAGCACCCGCTAAGCAAGCCCTACTTTGAATGTATTCTTCTCCGCGTTTTCTTTCTTGGCAATCCACGGTTGTTAGCAACAGCTAAAAATTCAAAATGGTGTTTTTCGCATTGAACAGAATTGCACATTGTTGCGTTTGAGAATGCCCGCTCTCTTGCCTATTAACTAAGTATATATTTCTGAGAATATACATCATTCGCCCATCCCACGATCAATGAAACGCATGTGTGGTTAGTGACGAGAGAAGAAGGCAGATAAGAATAGGCATCAAGACGCTGCGCTCCGCTTCTCCCATTTGAGGAAGCGTCTTTTGCAAATTCCATTTCATCAACTGGGCTTGCCTGTGTCCTCCGGGGTTGTTCTTTCCATTGGCGCTTCTTTGCTTGGACGAAGCGACAGGAGTGTGCGCTCTGCTGTGCAAAATTTTCTTCGAGAAACGCATCGCCTCGCATTCTAATTTCTTCTTCCCGCTCTCAGTCAGTACTACATTGAAACATTACAGGCATTGTATACTATTATGCACATTAAGCCATTGTCCTGTCTTCGATCTCCAAGTTAACAGGACCCCTGTCCTTCCGTCTTCCAATCTATCAGGCTACCATCCTACACCACTGCTTTTCCCGTCAACACTTTCCTGTATCCAGCAATTAACCGCCTGTGCCTTGGCCACTCCCCCGTAGTGGGTATATGCCAGAAACGTCTGAGGCCTTCCTTCCTTCCTTCGACGCCCAGCGATGAGTTTCGATGCACCGTTGAAATAAAAGAAGCAAAACTCAGTCACTCTGAGCGAACGGGAAAAAGACCACGAGGGCCACCACTAAGAAACGGTTGGACTTGTCGCAGCCGCCTTTTCTGTGACGTTCTTTCTTTTTTTTTCGTAGTGACATATTTTATTCTCAGAAACAGTACACAAACTGTTGGTTGGACCCATAGCCTTTACGGCTAGTGAGGGGTCCAAATACAACACAAGCACAATACTACCGCAGACCGTGTAAAATAAAAAACTTCAAGATTAACACACACAATTGATTCCTACATTTCCATGGAAATTAAATAGTGTTCTAAAGATGCTGAAAAGTTATTTTTTTCTTTCACTTCATTCGGGATTTCATTCCACACATGGGCTCCACTGTATTCTAGGAGTCTCCGGCCGTACATATTGTAACAAGGTGGTAAATTAAATAGATTGTTAGTTGCAGCTCTTGTTTGTTTCATTGGTAATCTAAATAAACTAAGGGTCAGGGGGTTGTTAGATTTTATTACATTGTTTACTATTTCAGCTATCTTCAGTTTATATGCCATTGATAGGGGTAAGATACGAAGCTGCTGAAAGAGTGGCCTGCTGGGGTGTGTATTATTTGAATAAGTTATCATACGAATAGCTCGTTTTTGAAGGCGAGAAACAGGATCTAGGTATGTTTTATATGTACCACCCCACGCTTCCAGGCAATAAGATAATTGACTGTGCACAAAGGCGAAATACAGAACGCGTAGAATTGGAAGATCAAAGCAGTCCCTGGCCTTTAGTAAAACATGACAACCATAGGCTAATTTGGAGCAAACATTATTAATTTGTTCTTTCCAGTGCATATCAGACGCGAACAGGACACCAAGATACTTGTATTGAGGCACCCTCAGCAGAGTCGTGTTGTCGATAGTTACAGATATACGTTCGTAGTTCATGTTCTTCCTGCGCGAGTGAAACACGGTGTACTTTATTTTCTCAGTATTAAGGGTTAACCGATTACTTTTAAACCACTGCGAAACTTCACCAAGCTCTTCATTAATTATACATTTAAGTGCCACTAAATTTTCCCCTGTAAAAAGCAGTGCAGTGTCATCAGCATATATTACAGCTTTCGAATATTTCAGCGTTGATGGAAGGTCATTAATATACAGGGAAAAGAATAGCGGCCCAAGCACGGAGCCCTGAGGCACACCTAGATTAATGCTTTGCGGTAGTGAGGCTAAATTGTTCACGACAACATATTGTTTCCGTCCTGTAAAATAGCTTTTAATTAGATCACGAATTTTCCCTCTTAAACCGTAGGTTTCCAATTTCTGTTGTAGTATTGTGTGATCAACCGTATCGAAAGCTTTTGATATGTCTAAATATACTACTATGGCCAGCTTGTTATTATGCAGTGCAGAATTTATAAGTTGTGAAAGAACAAGAACTGCGGATGACGTTGACCTTTGGGGCCTGAAGCCATGCTGATTATGACATATAATGTTATATTTATTTAGAAAATTTTGTATACGTTTACAAAGAACCTTTTCAAAAACTGTATTAATTGCATTTAATGCCGATATTGGTCTGTAGTTTCGCGGATGAGATAGCTCACCGCATTTATAAATAGGTACAACCCTTGCAACCTTCAGCTCGTCAGGATATATTCCGTTTGCCAATGACTGGTTAAATATGTGTAGTAGATGGATCGCTAGTATATCAATGTTGTTTTTGATCAGTCTAACGGGTATTGCATCAGGTCCTGCCGCCTTGCCGGCTGAAAGGCTGCCGACTGCAGTGATTACTTCTTCTATGTCTATGTCAGGCAAAGCAAAACTGTTGTTAACACGTTCCGGCATCTTCGCCGTAGGTGCGTCAGCATGAACTTGCGCGGCAACCGTAGGCCCAATAGAGGTAAAATAGGTATTGAATGATTCTACTGTGTCTTCGTCAACTGTCTCAGGGAGTGTTGCCGTACTGGATCGCAGGCCGATTGCGTTGTTCACTATATCCCAATTTTTTTTTGTATTTCCATGCGCCTGTTTCACCAGTGATGAATAATATTCTTTTTTTCTTTTTCTCATAAGAGATACAGACAAGTTCCTGCAGCGCTTATACTGGGTTAGGTAGTATTCGTTTGATCTCAACTGCTTCCATTTGCGATACCATTTGTCCTTATCTTTTAACACGGCTAATATTTCAGTATTCATCCGAGGACACGTTGGCTGGCTGTATTTATTAGTGTTCGGCAGAGAGCTCTGTTCAATGGCATTTTTAAGGATGTCTAAAAAGTTCTTACACTCAGTATTGACGTTTTCATCATATGCCGTAGTGAAGTCGGCTTGTTCTAATGTTTCACGCAGTGCTACATAGTTTATCTTACTACGAATTTTACACTGCGTCAACTGCGCTTGTGGAGGCAGGTCTTTTTCTATTACAAGAAAAATGGGTGAATGGTCGGCTACCACCTCAGCGCAGGTACCGGCCAGCACACCTGGGACAATATTACAGAGGGCGTGATCTATTAGAGTACTTGAAGTACTTGTTACGTGGGTAGGTTCTGTAATAAGGTTACGTAAGGCAAATGATTCGAGAAGGAAAGTGTAGCTGTTCTGTACTCCATGTGATAGATCTAAATTGAAATCGCCCATTATGACAATATTAGAGCGACGCCCATGAAAACATTCTGTTAGAATCATTTCAAACTTCTCAAGGAACTCCGTTATCGATGTGTTTGGTGTCCGATAAACCATACCAACCATCAAACCATCCTGAAGTTTTATGAACAGGGTTTCAATGCAGTCAAAACTGACAGACGCCACTCCCATTAGCTGGCAGGAGACACTATCTCTGACAAACATCCCTACCCCACCTCCCCTTGCTTGTGTATCCCGTGGCTGGGTTAAAAATTTATAACCCGGGAAAGAGACTACTTCATCACGCTTAAGCCACGTTTCACTCACGGCTATTACATCAAAACAGGATTCATACCTTGCCATGTGTACAATCAAGTTATTTAGGTTACTTCGTATGCTGCGCACGTTACAATACAAAATTGAAAAGCTTTTATCACGCATCAAATCATCAACTTGTTGAAACGTAAAAGCCATGTCAAAAGAAACAGGGAAAATGTCATGCTAAGATCTGAACGACAGAAAAAAAGAAAAGTCACACAACGTTGGCCAAGTCACCTTCACTTGTGATGTGCAGAACAGTAGAGTTGTCTGCCCTACGCACCAAAATTTTTCCTTGTGACAACCAAACAAACTTCCAGTTGTGGTCCTTAGCTGCTTTCTTTGCTTTAGATAGTAGTACTTTGTTTTCAACGCACAGGTGCTCATTAACAAACAAGGGTTCTTGTTCTTCAAAACCAAGCAGTCTCGTGTTCAGTTTGGTCTTTTTAGCTGCATTGAGCACTTTATCTCGGATAGACCTTGTGACAAACTTGACCACCACGTTTGGCTTATCCTTATCTTTAGAGCGCACTCGATGCACTACATCAATGTCAGACTCGGCAAGTGCGACACCCAGGCAAGAAGCCACCTTCTGAACAGAGTTTACAAGGTCCTCATTCGGAGCAAGCGGAAGTCCCTTGATTTCAAGATTTATGTTCCTGGTGAACTGTTTTAGCTCTAACACTTCTTTTTTTGTCTCTTGCAGTTCATTTCTCAGAAGCTCATTTGTTTTCTGATAATGTTCCTTTTGTTTTTTGACTTCCGCAAGCTCCCGACGAAAACCCTCCACATCTGCCTTGAAGTTTTCAAACCCCTCATTCATGAAGTCAATTGACTCTTTAATGCCAGAGAGCTCAGCGCGAATTTCAGTGCTTGAGCCGCCCATTTTTTCGACGCTGCTTTTCATGTCGGATGCAAATACATCAAGTTTAGTTAGAAGTTCGGTAAGAATCTTCGCTACTTCCTTAATGCTCCCTGGAGGCTTATCCTCGAGAGCCCTGAAATCTTGTAGGGCATCCTTTGCACTGTCCATTTTCGCGCTGAGGAGCTCGGCGAAAGCACCCGACAAAGTTAGTCCTAGAGGCGACAAAAATTACACCACAACACACCTGGCAGCAGCAGCGACGGCAAGGTGACGATGCCGTTTACAATAAAGCATACGAACAAGCACCAACTTGAAAAAATTGAAGACAATATCTTGATATGCTGTGTGCGTGTCCGCTGCTGCTGCCAGAATGTGACGATACCTGTTTCGCACGGCTGCAGGTAAGCGATAGTCCAGGTGGCGCTCACTGTGGGTGCCAGACACGCCCACCTCGGTTATCCTCTGACGATGACACGGGGCAGTACGTCGATGAAATGCTGCAGGAAATTGTAAAAGCGGCGTCGCGATGAGTGCCAGGAGAACGGAAGAGGCAAGGCAGCTGCCAAGGCAACCACCGGTAGAGCACCACCGGTAAAGCGTACAGAAGAGCCGTCCAGCGTCTAGTACCTGAAAAAATTGAAGACAATATCTTGATATGCTGTGTGCGTGTCCGCTGCTGCTGCCAGAATGTGAAGATACGTGTTTCGCACGGCTGCAGGTAAGCGATAGTCCAGGTGGCGCTCACTGTGGGTGCCAGACACGCCCACCTCGGTTATCCTCTGGCGATGACACGGGGCAGTACGTCGATGAAATGCTGCAGGAAATTGTAAAAGCTGCGTCGCGATGAGTGCCAGGAGAACGGAAGAGGCAAGGCAGCTGCCAAGGCAACCACCGGTAGAGCACCACCGGTAAAGCGTACAGAAGAGCCGTCCAGCGTCTAGTACCTGAAAAAATTGAAGACAATATCTTGATATGCTGTGTGCGTGTCCGCTGCTGCTGCCAGAATGTGACGATACGTGTTTCGCACGGCTGCAGGTAAGCGATAGTCCAGGTGGCGCTCACTGTGGGTGCCAGACACGCCCACCTCGGTTATCCTCTGACGATGACACGGGGCAGTGCGTCGATGAAATGCTGAAAAAATTGAAGACAATATCTTGATATGCTGTGTGCGTGTCCGCTGCTGCTGTTGATTGTGCTTGGCGTGGTTGTATCGGCCGCCTCATTCTACGACTGCGCCGTGCGGGGAAGCGTCACCCAAGCCACCACCGACGGGCCCCTTAGCAATGTATGGAAAATCCCAGCCGCGGCAGACGAGACAGCTTCCCCATGACGGAGGAACGGCTTCCCGAAGATGCTGCGGTTGCCATCAAAACCGTAAGCCTTAACGGTGACGACACCGATGTACCCGGTTCATAGACGCCTTCTGCACGCTTGTTGTTATTACGTCGCATTTCATGGGTCCTTGCACGGACTACGACTGCCTCCACTAACGGTCCCCGATGGGCAGCGTTTCGGATACAGTTTTGCACGGATCGCATTCGCTTCTGTGAAAGATTTCTGCAATCATTCGTATGATATTCGTCGTGTGCATTTCTCCACGCGTAGAAAACGTAGTCATGACTGTTAAAAAGCTTCAGTCGGCTTCAGAAACGAATATACAGAATACCGCTGTACTAAAACCGGCATACATTTTAGGCCAGGAATGGCCACGCAATTTTCGACTCTAAGAGACAGAAAGTACTAATAAACCACGTAATGCTGCAGTGCCGCTACGTCATTACTTGTAAGCAGCTGCCATGTGCAATTTCTCAATGCGTCGGAACTTGTTCCTTTTTCTGTTGAGTATATATTTATACTTTTGTGTTAGTGCCACTTAGTAATGTGAGATGGTAGCGAGGAGCTGGTCCCTGTTGTCGCAACGATTAAATCTCTGATCAAGCCTCCGACATTGTCACCTGGTGGGTGGCTTGTGCATGCGTTTACTCAGTCAGTGGATTCCTAGGAGGAGAAGGTCAATAGCGAGAAGCTTTTGGCAGAAGAACTTCGTAAACGTCGCCTTACGTGAAGACCAGAAGTTTCAGGCCCATAAATCGGAGTGAAAGCGTCAACGGCAAAACTACCCAAATGTCCGACCTTGATAGAATAGCGCCTGAAACATAAAGCACGCGCCCGCGATTCGTAGCCGCCAGGCATAAATAGACAGGCATTGCGCATGTAGCTGTTCCACTTGAGCTTTGATCTTAAATTACCGCATAGAATTTCGCTTCTGTAGGTTAGGTGAGCGACAGACCCTAAAAGGTGCTGCAAAGTTATATGTGAAATGACGCTTGATCCTCTCATTCATTAGTAACATCACAAAGACGCCACCGCAGCGGTGGCCGAGTGGTTGAGCATCCGCCTCGCATGCGGGAGGTGCGCGGCTCGATCCCCAGTGCCGCCGGGTACCCACCGGCGATACAATGGGTACAAGCTTTCCCCAAGTCTGGTGCTCGGCTTATTTAGGGTGAAATGCTTCGGAAATGGGTCTTTGACCCCACCTTGAGAAATCGAAAATACCTTGTGCCATGGCGCTCTTTGGCCTCAGATGCCCTTTAGCCATAAAAATTCATCATCGTCATCGTCGTCAAAGACGCCATGTTGAGCGACGAGTTGGCGCTGAAATTGGCAGCATGATTGGTGGTCGCTTAGTAATTGGTTTTCCGTCCTTCCGTCTGCGGATGAGCGGGCCACCAGTATAATATATACCCCGGTAACATTCTAGGCCTATTCTCGCATAAGATATATTAAAGGACCCATGTTGTTCACAAGGACACACTGTAAACCATGTATTGCGTAGATTGCATGCATTGCCGCTGAGGCTGGGTGGTATACGCTTTCAATGATATCCGCATTTTATTGCAAATAGCAAGATGGAGAAGAGAGAAGCAGCCGTGCGCAGTGTAGAAGATTACCTCCATTGACTACATGAGCAGATTTCAAAATTCCGGAGAGCGGAAAAGAGGAAACGAAATGTAGCTGTCGTATCCTGTAACGGTGGCAGGGGTCAACGTCTCTAAATCACACATGTTCTATGAGGAACACCGCAGCGGAGGGCGTAGCGTTGCGAAAAGCAAAGCGCCTCACCTCGTTCGGTGTCTTCAGTTATAAAGCAATCCCGTTAATAGAAGCTGCAACATCGATACGATTACTTTCTGAGCAAACCCTCCGGTTCTCCTTCGCGGTAGCAGGCAGAGCACTACTGAACAGTTTGTGTATCCTGCTAGCCTCATCTCTAAATCTCAACTTTGCGGTTTCCAAAAAGATGCGGAATAAACTACTCTTCCTCCCCTATACCGAAAAAAAATGCATCCCAAGTATCACCAAAAAAGAAGGAAGGCAAGATGTCATAGTCTACATTGGCATCATCACGCAGATCCCCAGGTCTTCTACATAGACGCTGCAGAACACGATCGCAAGGCAGCCACGACTGGAGCCGTCACAGACAATTACTGGGTAGTGAAGGACAGCTACAGAATAATAGGCATCATCCCAAAAGAAGCAGAAGAGGCGGAAATTGCTACAGCTATTTGTATTACCGGCGTCCGCTCAATTATCAGCGACAGTATGGCAACCGTCCGGAACTTCACCTGCGGCCGTGTCACCACCAAGTGCACATCGCATTCTCGAAGGTGCCCTAGCACCGCAATCGAAAATCACCTTAATCTGTACTCCAGCTCCCTCACCTCTCCCAGGAAATCTGGCTCCCAACACCTGAGCCCGACAATTGTCCTGCTGTGGGAGGGAAATTACTGGGCGACAGATGGTGTCTGGAACCAGTGTAACTCCCAAACGTGCCAAGAAACTACATCAACAAACCGACTGTCACCGATCTTATATCTACCAGCGCACAAGTCGCTGACCGAAATCTAGCGATCGTGTGGTGACGGCTACAGAGTAATACCTACCAGCGCCCGCTTAAGCTGTCCAGAATACACCCAGATAGATACCCATCAACGCGCAAGTTTTATTCATCTTCAGCCACACTACCACACTCTCTTTGGGAATGTCAGCACCTACCCCACACAAATCCAACAATCACTACAACCGAACAGTGGGAGGCATTGTTGCGCAGCTACGAAGCCGCCGCTCAAGAGGACGGTCACCCTGGCTGCAGAGGCCACGCCGGCGCAAGTGCTTGTGACCGTCTAATCCCCAGCCGCTCCCTAATATCTCTCAAAATAGTCTTTACCTGCATACCTTTATCAAATTTACATCTATACATAATTTTTTAAGAGATCCTGACAGGACCCAAGCCGACACATGTGAACAAACCTCTTTAGGGTGCGCTCACAACGATAGTCGCCTGTCTTACAGGAGGAGGTGCGTAATAGCAGCGGTGAGTGAAAGGGCACTCAGGTGTTTAGGCACAGGAAGATAAAGAATTGGGGACATTTAAGCCTCACAGACGATGCTCGTGGTGTTCCGAAAAGAGTGATTTTTTGCAGAGAATAACTCTTCAGGCTCGCAGATAAGCATCATATGTTTTCAAGACTTCTCTTTCTTGTTTCCTCACATTACGCCAACGAGCAAAAGGAGGGAAAAAAGCCGAGTCAAATCTAATTGAAGAGCCGGAAGCATTCCACTGAATCAGTTTCTTCGTGTATCGCTTAGAAACTTTCAGGCTTCGTGGTTTACAACATTACTTCGTGAAAAGTCTTGTTACAAAACTTTTTTTGTTTTCAAGAAGCGAAGCTTTGGATGAGCACTGCGAAGAGAAGCCAGCGGAAGCGGAATCTTCCGACGGCAATTTATGTAGCGTAAACAAACACAGGCTTTTCATTCGATTTGCCATTGAAATCATGGAGAACTAATATTCTGCGACCCATATTCACTCTTGAAGACCAACATTTAAGAAGTGAACTGACTCTTTCTGGTGCATTTCTTTAGTCTAAAGACAGCGCTGCTACCCCAGCTTATGCCGCCGCGGTGGCTGAGTGGTTATGGCGCTCGGCTGCCGGCCCGAAAGACGCGGGTTCGATCCCGGCCGCGGCGGTCGAATTTCGATGGAGGTGAAATTCTAGAGGCCCGTGTGCTGTGCGATGTCAGTGCACGTAAAAGAACCCCAGGTGGTCGAAATTTCCAGAGCCCTTCACTACGGCGTCCCTCATAGCCTGAGTCGCTTTGGGACGTTAAATCCCCCATAGCTACCCCAGCTTTTACTCAACACTGCAAACCTGAAAACAGAAAACTTCGTATCGCAACGTGCAACGCTAAAGCATTGCTCTTGCAGATTTCTGAAGTTTGGGACCAGAGTTTTTAATGCACGTTCTGTTTCTTGATATCTTCTCCTCTGTGCTTTTTTAGGATTCTTCGAAGTGGTGATATAAACCCTCATTATAATAACGCGCAAAGTCTACATTAGCTACATCCGTGTGACCACTTAGTATTCTCTAAATTCCCCTTGATCGTTTTCTGTGATTTTCACCTTTAGCACTTCGTGAAGTTGGCCTGTATCGGTAGTGTATGGCATTCTAGTCGAACAGTGAACACTCTCCCTGAAATTGAGGCTGTTAAAGGCTATAAAACACCAGAATAAAGAATACAGGTACCATGATCGCCTCCGATTTCTTCATAAAAATGCGTGTGACGAAACCGATTTTTCCGCTGTGAACCAAGATGCTCGCCACTCCTTTATTCACTTCAAAGCGGAGGCAACCCACACTTTCAGGTAAATTCGTCACGTATTTGAATTCACTGACGCGAATATTTTGAAACAAAGTTTTCACGGTCGTAAGTGGGTCTTTTGCTGCTGCCGGAGAAACATCCACACACCCATAAAGACAGAAAGCTACCGTTTTCATAGTATCAATAATTCCACACAACTGTCCTCGGTGTCCCTTTGGGCAGGTTACGATTGCAGCCATGAAAGTTTTTTCCCCTCTCTCTTTGCGTTCAATCAAGCTCTTGTAAAGGTAAGGAAAGCAACTTGCACTCATTGCGGCTAATCGGAGCGCGACTGACCAAGTACGTTCTCGTTCTCATCCACTTTCCGGCCTGAATCTATGACAACAACGTCAGCTGCTGCAGCGGGGCGATTATTATGCGTAAGCACAAGGAGCCTGTCGAGGTGTTTTTCCGGTTTTGAGCGTTCTAGTGTCGCTATCACACTCGGTCAGTTCTTGGTGTGTTGTGTTTTCCAAGCATAGAATCAAGACCTGTGTGGTCACATTAAGGTATATGATTACTTAGGCCACGTAAAACATCGTTATTGCTGATCATATCATGACATAATCATCACCATGAAATGAGTGATCACGCCTAATTGAACTGCTGGTGATTTGTGTGTATGAAAGCCGCGTCATGTATAGCGATATGCGTGTATGTGCAAAATGCGTGTACTAATAATGACACATGATGTGTGGTCATGACTTATGACTGAGCGAGCGTGGCATGTCATACACGTAACGCGACCAAAGGGGAAGTGATGACCTTGAATGACGTCACCAAACCGGATATGTTGCACGAAAGTTATGATATTGAACCAGAAGTGACAACCTGTGCTCACGTCATAGAACAGGAAATGATGACCTGATGTGAAGTACGAAAGCTACGCCGCTGAACCTGATGTGACACCCGGAAATTACGCCACTCAATCAGAAGTGTTATGACTACAGCTGATTGTGTTCCTACCGCTATCGCAACCCAGCTTGCGCATTGCCTAGGCGGGTTTATGGTTTATGAGATTTTAACATCCCAAAGCGACTGAGGCTATGCGCGACGTCAGAGCGAAGGGCTCTCGAAATTTCCATCTCCTGGGGTTATTTACCGTGTACTAACGTTGCACAGTACATGGGCCTCTAACATTTTGCCTCTATCGAAAAGCGACCGCCGCGGCTGACATAGAACCCTGCGTCTTTCGTGCCAGCAGCCAAGCGCCATAACCAGTGAGCCACCGCAATGGCCCCTTTATAAAATTAGTTTTCTGGTCCGTAATGGCCAACAGCAATCCTACCGAACACTTCTCTAAGCTGCAACTGAAAAACCTACTTTGCAAACAGGAGGTAAAGTGAGGGGGCTGGCTCTGGTCGATGCAGGCCTCCATTGCAGGCTGCTCACATGGCGCCACAGTGGCGGAAATGGATCGCGGGCGAATGCCCAACGGCTGCGAGAGGGCCTGCGCGAGGGCCTGAGGGAGGGCCTCTCGAAGCGGGCATTTGTAGGTGGTCTGTTCCTGGAGTTATATAACATGCCGTTTCCGCAATCTGCATTTCCGTCAACGCTTTCCTCTTCCCAGATCTGTCAGGCCAGCGCAGGACGCCACTTAGTTTGATATCACTGCCTTATTCATCATTGACGTCCTGAGTTTGAATCGAATGGCGGTAAGCAATTTTTGAACCATGAGCTGCGACTCTCTTAGCAGTATATATTCTTGTAAAGAGCTTCAACAAAAGCCGCCGTGGTGGTTCAGTGGTTATGGCTCTCGGCTGCAGACCCGAAAGACGCAAGAGTCGGTCCCGGCCGCGACGGTCGAATTTTGATGGAGGCGAAATTCTAGAGGCCCGTGTACTGCGCTATCTCAGCTCTCGTTAAAGAACCACAGGTGGTAGAAATTTCCAAATGCCTTCACTATAGCGTCCCTCATAGCCTGACTCGCTTTGGGACGTTAAATTATCATGAACCAAACCAAACCAGCTTGAACAAAAGTCAGCAAAGTCAGAAATAAAGTCAGAATAGGCTCGAGCAGAGTTGTTATGAGCGACTCTTGAACAGCAGCTTCGCTTGCACCCAAAGAAGTCTGTGGCCAACGCCAAACCCCTTTCTTTCACAGTAAAAAGCGATTCTACGGTTTCTTCTGGCTGTGATAATATTTTTGTGGTAGTCACAGGCGCATTTCTGCCCTAGAAACCAAGTGCTCGCACTCTGCTGTGTGATGCACCAAGCTGAACAAAAGCAGTCACTGATCTGCTGCCTCCGTTTTTTTCTTTTTAATGATTACCTCCAGTAAAGTGAAAGATCTAGGAAATTTGTGGAAACTGGGTGACCACACTGTTCCCCACAGATGCTTGTGGCGTGTGGCGGTGTTGATCACGCAACTGTACTCGCGTGACGGTCAAGTCACGGGACACTGGCGGATACACTTTTGACGACGTACGCTTTGGAATTCTCGGTATGACAGCTGTCGCTGTTACCGTTTCCCAAGAGTTTACTCTCTGTTGCATGACGCTAAAATCTCAAGAGATAGCTGTGGTCGTGCTGGCTGGCTCACTTTGCAAATGTAGGAGACCACCAGCAAATTCTAAGGCCTAATTTTTATGCCGAACTTCTGCGCCACGTTTTGGTGGCCTACGCTGTGAACACGCCGATAACATCTTTTTATAGATGCTTCGGCTATAAAATTCTCCGGTCATTTGATTAAGCCTCATAGCATAAACATCGAATAACGTTTTGTTAGCACCATTAGGAATTGCATTGCTTATAGCCTAGCTTTAAGAACATTCACACAAAAAAGTGGCTGGAGCCACTGTAGTTTGCGAAAATGGCTGGGTGTATCCAAACCTTAATTTTGTTTTCTGAATTTTTTTCTCTTCTCAAAGTTTGTTTAGAACTGAAAGTCGCAGTCGCAGAACACACCACAGCCCATGCTGCTGTTTGCAAAACACGACGAGGACGCTAGTGGCAGCCTGCGGCTTGTGCTGACGCCATGTGGTAGGTTGTGAAAAGCAATCTGTTAAAAGTAAACAGGGTTACTTTACGAACTGGAAAATCAGCAGCTCTCATGATGTTTAATTTGCCTCCGCAAGGCTAAGCTGATAGAGTGCGCTGTCTCCACACGTAAACCATAAATCCGATTGCCCACCAAACAGAAGGGTAAACTTTCGTTGGTTTCAGCGCTTGCATATTCATTATTTTCTTCATTTATCTCCTTATAATTCTTAAAGGTGCTCTCCTGGACAGCAGAACAGGCCTCTGAGTAAACTTCGAGCCCCCAAAATATTCCTACGTCAAATAGTTCCAAGCCTACGGGTTGTTTTGTAGTTAACAGTGGTGCACAGCGATGATGCGTTTCTGCTGAAGGCATCGGCCGGGATCATACTGTTGTGCACATCGTAGTCACGCGATAGCGCCTTACTTTGGCCGCACGCTTGTTGTTCCCCTCGTCTCTTTTCCTTCGGCCTGCCGCTCTCACCTCGCCCATCTCGCCCATCTCGCTGGGTCACTTAGAAGTCATTCTGAAAAACAATGCGCATTATTCGATTGTAGGCGTTCTTGATGTAGCACAGACTATTAAAAATTGGCTTTCTTGGTCAGCAGATAAGCCGTCGTTATCTGGTCAAATGTTCATGCAGTTCGTTGCTTTTATCGCGACCGTGCTGATTCCAGTCTGATCAGCACAAAGTCCTAGAACGCTCAAGTTGGCTGAAAGGGTATTCGGTAGTCTGAAGAACTCCAATAAAGGGTACCTGAAGGCTGACATTTTTCAGAGCGTTAGCTCTTAGTGCTTACATTTGTCAAGGACGCGTCTGTGTGCAATGAAGGTCAAATTGACCAAAAAAGTGACCACGTGACCGCACTATATCACAAAGCAACAGTGGATGCGTAGTGTCTAAGTTGATACCCATACTTTCGATCTGTTATATATATATATATATATATATATATATATATATATATATATATATATATATATATATATATATATATATATATATATATATATATATATATATATATATATATATATATATATATATATATATATATGCCAGTATAGCGGCCTTCGAAATGGGACCCCCCAGGGACCACTATTTTGCATAGGTTTTTGGGGGCCACCCGTTTGGTGCAGAATGTTCGAAGTGGTGCCAAAAGACTTGGCATGTTCCTGAGGATAAAATTACTAATTGAGATGAAGCCCAAAGTGTATGTGGGGATTTCAACGATCTTTCCGACCTTCAGACGAAAATTACGGCTGAACCGTTTGTCGCATGGGGTTCCGGATGGGGTCTAACGATTCGTCGTATTGTGATGCACACGTTTATACAATATATGAACTGATATAACTAGGAAATACTAAATCGCAATTCTAGTGCAATACGAGTGAAATAAATCTAATACTAGTGCAAAATCTATAAAGTAGACGGCGCTGCTTGTCTCTGAGGAAGGGATTTTTCTAGAAAGGAAGCATGCGCGGGTGTTTGAATTTGGTCTTCTCCCCATTTGTTGAGCGCACCGATGTAAAAACTTGAATCTCCAGTAGCTAACACTCTTAAGCCGAACACTGAGGCAATGATGGCGGGGAATTTTTTCATGTAAAAGTTCATGAATGATGATTCAACAACTAGCATAGCCGTTACCTCTCACTTGGGAAAAATAGCAGCAGCCGCTCAGCCATGAGTGGTGGGTTTTGTTCGAAGCGCACTGGGACAATAAGAGGCTAGTAAGGAGAAACAGCAGCGCCTTCTGGCTCTCGAGCAAGACTACAAAGGATTTGGGCTGTACATTCTTGACGCCGTGGCGCTTCCTTGTTAGGTTTCCACGCAGAGGGGCAATCGCAATTTTCTCAATTGCGATGCACTGAAGTCGACACAGTTTGTCCCTAGTCGGCTCATTTGAAAGCCAAGTCCGCCTTTTCCCAGCTAAGTTGACAGTGGAACGACGCTCCGGTTACCACAGGAATCGGCGGTAGAATATGAAGAAGTGACGAAATTACCGGGAACCTGAACAACAAAATAAACTCTTCCGCCATGATGGCTTCACTAATGGACTGATGAGAATTTTAAGCAGACGGAGCAGTTTTTTAGCTAACTTGCCACTGCTGGGCCTCCCCTAGAGGTGCTATTCAGAATTGTCGAAGCACAAAAAACAATCATCGGTGCAAATGAGTGCAACGATTCATGCTTTCCCCTTAGACATATATAATTATCTAGTAATTTTTATATATCTAATCATAGATATAACGAACGACTTCGCCATCCCTTTGCCGTTCCATATATCCGTGTTTGATTGTCTAGTCGATCATTCTGAAAGCTTTTTCTTTTCTGTCGTCAAGTCCACTTTCAAATTCTTACTCTGAAAGGCGGCTTTGGCCGTCCTTATACTGTTTGAATTTTGGATCGACGTCAATTGTATAGGTCACACTATCTCGTTTTGAGTAATTCTGATTTCATTTCACTCATAAATTGCGTCTTGTTAGCCTTTCTTTAGTCTCTGGGTGTAGGCTGCAAGTTGAGGTTTTAAATTTAGATGGCTCCAAGTATGTGTTAGCGATCACCGAAGTAATTGGTCCTGGGGTGAAGGAATTCAGAGACTGAGAGAAAGTTTTCGTGGGACTGAAAGCAGCTACTTCCCTCTGTGTTTTCAAATCAGCAAGGTTTGTGCTAAAAAAACCAACTGCATAAAGTGGACTGGTAATACATGTCGTTGAGCAAGAAAAAATAAACTTTCGAGGATGGGAAAGGAAGGTATGAGTTATATGCGTTTTCCTTAAGAAGTTTAGCTAGACACGGTATTAGGATGAGGAAACAGGAATCGAGTATTACACCTCATAACCACACAGTCCTTTCAGACCTCCAAGTTGGCCTCACTGATGTGCTTCACACCCTCCCACTCGCTTCGGTCACATTTAGGTAGATCCCTGGCCTTACTAGCATGGCAGACAAGGAGCTAGTACAGAATCTCGCCCAACTTTTATCCGGGCGCCTGCAATCCGCTAGTAAGGCCGTCCGACCTGTGACGAGGCTATGTGGTGCCGGGGCGTCAAGGCACACTACAAACAGTTCCGTGAATTTTTTTAGACAGTCCCCACACTCCGCACCCCACCCTCAACTCAACGTCGCCCACATTCATATCATCCGCAGGCTTCACACCAACACCCTTCTTACGCTAACTAGCCTGCTCCTCTTTCGCACACAGTCATATCCCTTTTGCCCCAACTAGCCCTGCCCATCGCAATAAAAACCAGCGCTAAAAAACAGACAGAGTACGAGACTAGACACACCGAAGGCGCTAAAGGCACAGAGGGCGCCCTGCCCCTATGCCCGTCCGGGTTCGGTGTCTTTCAGTTCCAACTGTTCCTTCGAACACCCTTCTTCCCCTCTACTCCATCCCTTCTACCTAGCTGGCGTCGGAACAACTGGACCACCAGCGTGCTGTGGTACCCCATGACAAGAATATTCTAAGGGCTTA
This sequence comes from Amblyomma americanum, assembly GCF_052857255.1. Taxonomy (NCBI): domain Eukaryota; kingdom Metazoa; phylum Arthropoda; class Arachnida; order Ixodida; family Ixodidae; genus Amblyomma; species Amblyomma americanum. The sequence continues at coordinate 91,289,390 of NC_135500.1, read as the reverse complement.
ATATGTGACTCTTTCGGAGAATACTTTGCTCTCTTTACACCTACCAGGTGGGCACATAACGAGCAGTCCTGCTCAATACAGCACCAATGCATAGTGATGAACCAGCAAGGCTCAAGTTAACAGCATCGTAAGTTAGTAGTTTCAGTGTAAGCGGCGTGTACTTTTTGCCCCTCACTGGCGCTATGGGAACAGGGAAGGCCAATAATGGGTGCGCAACAGAAAAGTGGAACAGGTTGCGCTCAGATTCCTGATTCTGTACGTAAACATTTACTGTGACAGCAGTCATGGTTATGCGGCATGTTCATTGAGATAATGGCATAATTTAGAGCTGTGCGAGGGGGCATGTCAGAGAGGAGAGACCCTTTATTATAAAAGCAGAGAATTTAGCCGGCGTTTAAAAATTGCTGGCATGTTTCCCTGCATGGGGAAGGGAATTTGGCCGTAAGAGACAGAAGTACACCGCTGCGGAAAAAGTAAAATGAACATAAAGGGCGAGAATATAAAATGCGGCCCTTATATGCGTACTAAGGTGCATCGGCGAGTAATGATGGTGTAACATGTGATGTGATGAAGCGCATAGTCTGACAAATGGCCTAACAAAATCGGTTCATTGCGTTAGGAATGCATGAGAGTAATAAGCAAGGGGATAAATAGAGCGTGTCAAGATCTCAATATCTTTTAATATGCAGACAAAAAGTTCGTTTCATGTGAGCGGCGCTGCGCCGAGCGCCACTGCATAGAACAGTTACACGCTGCGCGCGCATCTGCGTGAACTGTTGCCTGCGCCGTTCGAAAGTGGAGCGGTCTGAGTTGGCAAAATTAGTTTTTACCTGCCATTAAGGGAACCAAGAAGCAGAGCTGATTAGAGTCAAGACAATAGAATCAGGACAAAGAATCAGGACAAAGCAACACTAAGGAGCTCGAAACCAGAAGAAAAAAGAGCGAAATAATGAGTAAAGATAATTCACCAATTCAAAATAGGTGTCACGGAAGTCCTTTTTTTTCTGTCTGTCCGTGAAAACCACCATGGAACTCAGATGTAGATTTTATACTTGGCACTCTGTCAAGTCGTCGACATTAGGTGCATCTCGAAAATGTGCACCATGCATCGCAAGAAAAGTCTAATGCATTTTAGGACGGCTGACAAATGGCGGCAGCCACACTCCAGCTTTGAGGCCTCCTTCATCAGCAACTCAGCTGGAGAGAGCGGTCGCCTTCCTCACCGCTTCTGGCGTATGTCCATCGCTCTGGCGTGAATAAAGCGGAGCCGCTGCTTCGTCGTCCGCAAACGCATTAAATGCAGCCGCGGTCAAGCAACCCACAGTGACCTGTGATGTCCTTCCTAAATCCCTTCTTCGACACCTGGCCTGAGCTCGTCACGTGCATTGCTACAGGTGCTGTGAAAAATATCTTTATTGAACAGGTTGAGGGCCTCTTCGGTCTGGGAACGGAGCCCTTAGTTCAGGGCCCCAACGGACATCGTGACCGCCGCAGTCCGGGCGACCAGCTGGCACTGAACCAGATCGGGCGACTGGAGGGCACTCTCACATTCGGCTACATTCAAGGCGGGTAGCCTAGAGCTGCCCGTGTAGCCCGGTAGGCCCAGGTGGTGTAAAATGAAGCCGCATGCTCCCCGCATAGCCTGCATTTGGCGCGGTAGCCGGTGTGGTAAATGGGTTGTTAGCGCACGAGGTTAGGATAGATGTCAGTGCGAAGGAAAATGGAAGTCGGCAAAGGGAAATGGACTCCTCACGGTGAAGGCGAGGGTGTGAAAGGGGGTATTGGCGTATAATTAATCACCGTTTTCTTCGTCTTTTCTTTTTGGAACTTGAGAACGCGTTGGGGGTATTTCGCTCCATTCGTAAGGACGCCTTCGCTTCTTGAAGCGCCATAACACAAACCGCTCTTCAGCGGCCTTCATAAACCTTCCCGACGCAGAAAAATATCGATGGGAAATGATGAACAGAATATGTAGCCCACTGGACAAAAGGCTACAGGAACAGAGGCTGGTGAGATAGCCGAATGATATATATCATTGGGAAGCAAAGCTGAATTGTTTGCCCAGTATCTGGTTAAAAATCGCTCGCAGCAGTTTCCTTCCGCTGGATACCTTTCAGAGGGAAGAGTTTGCAATGTTTCAGATAATTTATGGTTTATGCCCGTCTTCACGCTCGCCATCAGGCTTTCTCTCAAATTCGGTGTCAGCTTCGCCATGGTTACCGATTGACGTGTGCCTTAATTTGAGGAGCGTGGGAGCCGGTCGCGTTTTAACGTTTCAAAAATTGAAATGATGATTACGACAGCAGTAATCGTGGTTCTCATTCTTTCAGCTAGAGCTTTTACATTTTCTTTTGAATTGTTCCTTCCGTAGTACTATATTAGGGCTCCAATCAAGAAATTGCATTCAGAATGTACCTAGCAACACTTTCCTGCCATTTTTACGACCAGTTTTGTAGCTACATGGGGTGCACATTTGTGCCAATGACATCGTATAAATATCCCAAGTGTGGTACGTATTCGTTCCTAAGTCTTTTTGCCGCGTAAGATAACGCGGTACGAGGAAGATCTCCCAGCACCCGTAGGCGAAACTAAAGGCAGCGACCTCTGGAGGTGAGGTTGCTCAAGAGCGAAACGCCGAAGTTCCTCCACCGACCACGCCCCATGAAGACGCTGCACCCGCGACGCCGCATGAAGAACCGGCACTCGCTGCACCGACGCCGCGCACAATGAGAACCCCGACCACGACGCAGGCTGTCTTGAAAACGACGCCGCCAACCAGAAGAGCTTCGACCACACGCCCCACCCGCGACTCGCATACGCGACGAAGCCGTGACCCGACGCCAAGAGCGACATGCAGTGCAAGAGCCAGGACCTCCGACTTGGAAGTGACTGTCGACGGCCGGAAAGTTACCGCTCTAGTCGACACAGAAGCCGATTACTCGGTGATGAATGGAACAATCGCTGCACAGCTGAGAAAAGTCACAACGGCTTGGGACGGCCCACAAATTCGCACCGCAGGGGGCCACCTCATTACGCCATCAGGACGATGCACAGCGCCAGTGACTGTCAAAGGACATACCTATCCTGTGACCTTTGTTGTGCTACCGCAATGCTCCCGCGAAGTGATCTTGGGTATGGATTTCCTTAACGAGCATCAGGCGATCATCGACCTGCGATCCAAGCTGATCACGCTTTCGACGGACGAAGCGATCGCTTCGATGAAAACTCGGGAAAATCACATTGCCCTCAGTGTCCTGGAGGATTAAGTGAGCGTCCCACCCCGATCAAGCGTTATCGTGACCGTAGGCGCCACGAAAGCCATTAACGCTGAAGCCATCATCGAGGGCAACATGCAGTTGCTCCTAGACCGAGGAATCAGCATCGCAAGAGGCATCGCACATTTGCACAATGGCCAGGCCGAAGTACTGCTGACTAAGTTCAGCGAAGAATACCGACATATTAACAGATAAACAACGATTGCTTTCTTCGACAAAATATCCGTCGTACGAGACTCCTTTGCCCTCTCCGACCCCCCCGCAGAAGATTCGCCTGACCAATGGAACTTGCCCACTTTCGACATTAACCCAGCCCTGCACCGGAACAGACAAGACCAGATCCCCAATCTGCTTCAAAGCTACAGTCAGTGCTTTTCGACATCGCCGAAGGTGCGACAGACGCCAATTGCCAAACATCGCATTATAACGGACCAACACGTCCGGCCTCTCCGTCAAAGCCCCTACCGTGTGTCACCGGGAGAACGACAAGCCATCCGGGACCACGTCGAAGAAATGCTTCGCGACGACGTCATCCAGCCTTCAACAGCCCATGGGCGGCACCGGTTGTTCTAGTGAGAAAGAAAGACGGCGCACTTCGATACTGCGTGGATTACCGCCGCTTGAACAACATAACAAAGAAGGACGTCTACCCCCTCCCCGCATCGACCACACACTGGACCGCCTCTGCAACGCCAAATATTTCTCATCGATGGACCTCAAGAGCGGATACTGGCAAATTGAGGTCGACGAAAAAGATCGCTAGAAGACAGCATTCATCACTCCGAAAGGACTGTTTGAGTTCAAGGTGATGCCATTTGGTCTCTGTACCGCACCAGCGACGTTTAATCGAGTAATGGATACAGTGCTGGCAGGCCTGAAGTGGCAAATTTGTCTGGTATATATAGATGACGTCGTTGTCTTCGCCTCGAACTTTGAAGAGCACCTCAAAAGACTTCGAACAGTACTAGACGCCATCAAGTCTTCTGGCCTAACCTTGAAGGCAGAGAAGTGCCACTTTGCCTACGAAGAGCTACTGTTTCTAGGCCACATCGTTAGCAAGGAGGGAGTACGCCCGGACCAGCAGAAAACAGCTGCTATTGAACAGTTTCCACCGCCGGCCGATAAGAAAGCAGTGCGCAGATTTCTCGGACTGTGCGCATATTATCGACGATTTGTGAAAAACCTTTGGCGCATCGCCGAGCCCCTGACCAACCTGACGAAAGCAGACGTGCCGTTTAAATGGGAAGCGCCGCCAGCAGAAGCCTTCAAGGAACTTCAACGTCGTTTACAGTCTCCTCGCGCATTTTGAAAAAAACGCCTATACTGAAGTTCATACCGACGCAAGCAGCGTGGGCCTAGGGGCCGTTCTCGTTCAAAAAAGCGGCGGGCTGGAAAAAGTTATCGCATACGCTAGCCCTTCTCTTTACAAGGCCGAGGCTAACTATTCGACCACTGAGAAGGAGTGCCTTGCCATCATCTGGGCTACGTCAAAGTTCCGCCCCTACCTATACAGACGACCGTTCAAAGTGGTCAACGATAACCACGCGCTGTGCTGGCTTGCCAATTTGAAAGACCCTCTAGCCGACTCGCTCGATGGAGTCTGCGTCTGCAGGAGTTTGACGTCACCGTCGTTTACTTGTCCGGACGCAAGCACTCTGACGCTGATTGCCTCTCACGAGCCCCTGTAGATACACCGCCGCCGGACGACGATGAGGACGCGTTTCTGAGACCCATCAGCCCCAGCTCGTTTGCCCAGCAGCAACGCTCCGACCCCGACCTAAAACGCCTCATCGAGTACCTGGAAGGCAAGGTTTCTTCACCCCCCGCTTCATTCAAGCGAGGACTGTATTCCTTCTGTGTGAAGGATGAGGTCCTCGTGAAGAAGAACTTTGCAGCGAGCAAAACAGCCTACCTCCTTGTTTTACCTGCTTGTCTCCGCGAAGAAGTTCTACAGGCTTCACACGGCGAGCCGACAGCTGGACATCTCGGGTTTACTCGCACCCTCCGACGCCTTCAAGACAAGTATTACTGGCTCCGACTGTCTGCCGATGTCGCACACTATGTGAAATCGTGCCGAGATTGTCACCGACGAAAGACCCCTCCCACACAACCAGCAAGATTTCTGAACCACATTGAACCTCCCTCAAGGCCCTTTCAGCAGATCGGCATGGACTTGCTTGGCCCTTTTCCAACATCAACATCTGTGAATAAGTGGATCATCATATCGACCGACTACCTGACCCGCTACGCCGAGGCGAAAGCCCTGCCGAACGGAACAGCAGCAGAAGTCGCCAAATTTTTCGTGGAATGCATTCTTCTTCGACACGGCGCCCCCGATGTGCTCATCACGGACAGAGGAACAGCATTCACGGCGGAACTAACGCAAGCCATCCTGCGTTACCGCCAAACCAGCCACCGGAGGACAACTGCATACCATCCGCAGACCAACGGACTGACTGAGCGCCTGAACAAAACCTTCGCCGATATGCTCGCCATGTATGTCGATGCCGAACACAAAACCTGGGATGTCATCCTGCCTTACGTCGTCTTCGCCTGCAACACCGCAGTGCAGGAGACCACCCAGATGACGCCTTTTAGGCTCGTCCATGGCAGGGAGGCCATGACCACGCTAGACGTCATGCTGCCCAACGTTACAGAAGAAGAGAACGTCGACGTTGCCGCCTACCTTCAACGCGCAGAAGCAGCTCGAAGGCTTGCCAGGTTACGGATCAAAGATCAGCAGCGGTGCGACGCCAGACGCTACAACCTACGAAGACGCAACGCGAAATATAAGCCAGGAGACCAAGTCTGGGTGTGGACGCCCATTCGCTGCCGTGGATTGAGTGAAAAAATTTTTTTGCCGCTATTTCGGCCCGTACAAGGCTCTTCGTCGGCTGGGTGAACTGGATTATGAAGTCATCCCTAACTCAATGACTGCATCCCAGCCACGCCGCGTAAGACCAGAAGTTGTCCATGTAGTCCGCCTGAAGCCGTATTAAGCGCGCTAAAGGCCGCTGCATTTCCATGCTCTATTTTCGCAAGATCCGTTTCTTTTCCTTACTAGTCACATTATTTGTTTTAATGCATCCGGTCGATGCTTCTTGAGACGGGAGTAATGCCGCGAATATGTCCAGCGTTTGTTAGGTTTTCAAATCTGCCGCCACACCACTTTATCGCTTTGTTTGCGACGCAAGACGCGACTAGATTTATCTCGATTGATCGCAGCCAGGCAGAGCTGATTCTACGTTGTTCCGGAATGTTCTAGTAACTTTGCACGCTTTATCTCGAAAGTTCGCTATCAGATTTAAAGTGAGCACGGCCGAAAGCGGCGGCCATTCTGTTCGACGACCGCCGAGCACGCTTGTCGCTTCGCCGCCGCCGAGTGATTCAGTCTATTTTGGGTGCAAGTCAGCCCAATAAACAGTTTTCTTTTAGAAGACCCTTTCGTCCGTCTTCATCGCTGCTTCGACTGCGTCACCACTACGTGACAATATTCCTTTACCACTTCCAGCACCTCGCTACCAATTGTGAACTGCTGCTCCCTTGCTAGAATGTTGAATATTACTTTGGTTTTCTGCATGTTCATTTTTAGACCCACCGTTCTGCTGCGTCTGTCTAACTCGTTGATCATGCTTTGCAATTTATCTCCTGAGTGTCTCAGCAAGGCGATGTCATCAGCGAATCGCAGATTATTTAGGTATTCTCTATTAACTCATATCCCCAACTGCTCCCAATACAAGCTTTTCAATACCTCCTGTAAACAGGCGGTGAATAGCATTGGCGAGATTGTGTCTCCTTTCCTGACGCCCTTCCGCATTGGAATTTTGTTGCTGACTTTAACTAGGGTAGCTGGGCAGTTGCTATATATATCTTCTAATATTTCGACATAAGGCTATTTTACACCTTGATTCCGCAATGCCTGTATGACTACTGAGGTTTCCACTGAATCGAATGCTTTCTCGTAATCAATGAAGGCTATATACAGGGGTTGGTTATATTTGCGCATTTTTCTGTCATTTGATTAATACTGTGAATATGATCTATTGTGGAATATCCTTTACGAAAGCGTGCCTCATCATTTGGTTGATGACGTCTAAGGTTGCCCGGACTCTTTAAGCGATTACCTTAGTAAATACCTTGTAGGCAACGGACAGTATGCTGATCGGCCTTTAATTTTTCAAGTCCTTGGTGTCTCTTTTCTTGTGAACTAAGGTAATGTTAGCGTTCTTCCAAGCTTCTGGTACGGCCGAGGTCATAAGTATACAGGGTGGCTAACTTTTCTAGCACAATCTCCCCTCCGTCCTTCAACAGATCTGCTGTTACCTGATCCTCATCAGCTGCTTTTCCCTTTTGCATTGCTCCTAAGGCTTTCTTTACTTCCTTTTTCGTTACTGACAGAATGACGCGTTACATTTATTGCGAAGCAATACTACTTTAGGTCGCACTTCAGCCCGTTCCATGGCGAGGCGGTGGTAGGCACCATTGACCTTTATCGTGACCTCGCTGCGTGACGTCACACCACGTGACCTAGAGTGACGTCACACCAGCTGTGTAAAAACGGGGCCCCATCTCACGCCGTCGCGAGGCGAGGCGGTAGCCACCAACGGCGGCCTAACTCCCGCTCCTCTCACCAGGGGCGCTACGGTCGGTGTGACGTCACACCAGCTGTGTAAAAACGGGGCCCCATCTCACGCCGTCGCGAGGCGAGGCGGTAGCCACCAACGGCGGCCGAACTCCCGCTCCTCTCACCAGGGGCGCTACGGTCAGAGTGACGTCACACCAGCTGTATAAAACAGCTCCGCTGCTCTCGCCAAGGCAGTCATACAGCCAGATGTTACGATGGTGCCTACAAACAAGGCAGCTCGGCAGAATGCAAAGAGGAAGCATCAGCGAGCTACGGAGACGGAAGAAGAACGACTTTCTAAGCGGCGTGCCCAGTATGCAGCTCGGCTACAACGTGCAACCTCCTCTGTGGAAACAGCAGAAGCAAAGGAAGAAATTATGAGTTTGCCCGACAGTGAGTCTCCTTCTACTAGTTCAGAACGCTGGAATGCGACTAAATGGCATAGGCGTGTCTAAGAAACCCCGGAACAGCGGCAGCAGCGGCTCGAGAAAGAACGTGCGTTTCGAGAGAAGGAAAACGAAAAGCGAAGAAAACAGCGTGCAGAAGAAACACCACAGCAGAGACAAGAGCGTTCGAAGAATGTTATGTTACCGCAAAATGGAATGTTACCGCACCGTCGGCCAATCGATACTGGAACATTTTGTAATGGGCACGCTGGTGAGGGAAATGTTTGTCGGCATACACAGATTCGACGGATGACTTCCTCTTAGATGATTCACTATAAGCCGTAACACTAGCATTAACCAAGACTACCACCAGCCATACTACCAGCTGATCCGAGAATAACACACTATTGCTTCGCAATCACCAGGTATAACCAAGCTAAGCCACGGCCATTTTTTTCGTTACTGTCTCTATCCTGAACGTTCTGATTACACTGGCTGCTGTAGAGATTTGTGTGGAACCCTTCGGCTACTTTAACTATCTTATTCATACTGCTAATGAGGTTGCCTTCCTTGTTTTTTAAAGCGTACATCTGGTTTTTACCTATCATAAGGCATCATAAGATATGGACGCGCTATTAATAATTTGTTATGGAGCAATCCTTGTCATATAAATGGCATTTGTTTGTGTTGACGACGCTATGCATTATACCGAATACAACTTTTTAGTTTCTCACGCTCATGAACTGTTTCATAAAAACTTGCACGCACTTACCCGCACCTTTGTACAAACGTATCAGCTTTATGCATATTATTTTTGCCTCCCAGCTTTTTCGCCATTTCCTTTGTGTCTAACACTTACATGCTTCTGGTGACCCCAAGATTGCTGGCCGAAGCCCCGGTCATGGTGGGAACATTATCAAAGAGATGAAAATGTAAATCCTCTGCACAGCGCTGTTTTCCCGTATTAAAGAATCACATGAAGTTCAAAGTAATTGAGAGCATATCACTATGCAAGCTGTCGCTCACTTACCCCTTTCACACCCTCTTTTATCCCTTTCCGGACGGATTGGTTAAAGCGACCAGATAAATTGTTATTAATATGATAAGCTTTCGAGGTGACAGCAAGAGTATTTATGAAATATTAAGTTAAGTCTAGATCTGATGCGCTACTTGTGTTTAAAAATAGGTGCTAAAACATGGTCTTGAACAACACAACATAAGAGGTGAACTTACTCAAGCGACGCTAGAAGGAGCAAATTTAACAATACCTCTTCTCCATAAAGTACCATCGTGTTATGAACGACGAATAAACGGCTTGTAAGCCTTTGCTGTTCACTCTCTAGTTCATGCGCATAACATTACCCTCGGCATTCTCCTGTGCAAAAGAAAAAAGTGCTCCGAAACTGCCCGAGCGTTCAACCGAAACACGTTTGTTTTCTTGCACTCCTTGCAAAGCGTAATCTAAGTGTGCCATACTCAAATGAACAGCTTCTGAAAACTGTCAACCGTGCAAGAGCAGGCACTAACGTCCGCGGTCAAGCAGTTCTCACTTGAAGGGCATCGTGCGCTTGTAATCCCTTCGGAGGCTTGCAACGAATGCCTCGTGTCTTCCAGCCATGTTGCCTCCTTTTTTTTCTGGCGCATGTAAGCGCGCTCAAGCAGTTCGCGCCGTTGTCGAACCCACCCTCCTAATTGCTCCCGTGTTGCACCGCACAGCGGACGACCTTCTCTCTCCAGTGACCAGAAGCTCGCCGCTGGGACTTCATAGAGTACGCAGCCAGTTTTTTTTTTGACGTGTTTGCTTTCATGATGCACAAAAAGCACCGATGTGAACAGTCTCAAATAGCAGCTAAAAATTTGGAAGACCTTAATCTCCCGTCCGCAGACGGGTTTCTGGAAGTGGATGAGACTGGGGGGCGGACGACGTTTATATCGCTCCGCTGACACCAGGGCAAATGCTCTGGTGGGAATGGGATGAACTTGAAGCAGCGAGCTATGCTTTTCTTCCCTGTTTACAGGTTTGGAAAAAAAAGAAGTCAACCTTTTACACGTCCCTGAGGAATTCGTTTTCTTTCTGTGCAGTAAAGTGACTCGGCAGTGAAATGTTTTTGTGGTTAGCACCATTATCCTGCTAAACTGTTTCTCTTCGCAAAGACGCCACTGCTAATTCACGGTAACTTCCACTTCATTATTAGTAACAAAAGTGTTCTTTTCTTTGAGTTGCAGTTTCTCTCGCCCATGTCGCCTTAACACTGAGTGAGGGTGAGCCTTGAAGGGCAGAAAAATTTATGAGTAGTGCTCGTTATGAGCAACTAAAATAATTTTTGCTTTGTTGTAAGCTATTGTATTCACACCACTATCTTGTGATTGCCGTACTTTCTGGTGTGCTTGGGAGTGATATTTTTGGGAGCGAAATGGTGTATTATGTTGCTCATCTTCCTTAAAGGCTTCTCGCGACGATACGCGTGCACTTAATAAGACCACAAGGCGATGAAATGCCTTTAAATTTGTTTAACTATGGCATGCACGCTTCATTGTGCACTACTTCACAGAGGTTTACACCACAGAAGGAGATTGCATAACAATGCTGCCTCCTTGTGTCCTGTGCAATAGCCTGTGTTCTGCCTTGCCTGGCCTTGGAGTGCTGACAAATTATCTTCTGGCATTTTACACGGCAAGAATAACTTATTAGAATTGTCGCCCTGAACTTTTCTCCACTACATGAAAGGGCTTGTCAAAAGAATTCGTTGCATATATTGATGGCTCTCCATGCATTCAACTCAGGGATGTCCGGACCCCGTAGAATATCTGCTACGAGTCCAATTGGACTTGTTTTTGGAAATGTGGAGGAGAGTTTGAAGGTTGCTTTACTTCCGCCACCGGCTCGGTATTGCACTACCTCCGGGATCGGCCTTGTCTTTAGCGCGTCTTTACTATCCTGTCTTTCTATCCCCTCTTTCAACTCTCCTGCTATCTGCACGTGGTAGCGATTGTGGATCGGCTTGAGCCAGTGAGCAGGCCTGTGCACTTTTCTTTTTTTCTTCCTGGCAACAACAGACAGAAAACTCAGGCATTTTAATATAATAATATAATAATCATTGGTTTTGGGGAAAAGGAAATGGCGCAGGAAGTCTCATATATCATTGGACAACTGAACCGCGCCGTAAGGGAAGGGTAAAAGAGGGAGTGAAACAAGAAAGGAAGAGAGAGGTGCCGCAGTGGAGGGCTCCGGAATAATTTCGACCACCTGGGGATCTTTAACGAGCACTCGCATCGTACAGCACACGGGACCTTAGAGTTTTGCCTCGATCAAAACGCAGCCGCCGCGGTCGGCTTCGAACCCAGGCATTTTCTCTAAACTCTTATTAGGCATGACATACTAGTTGTCATAGTTTCAGGAGAAGTAAAACTTGAAAGCACATTGCAGTCGATGGTGTTAAAGAGAGGGAGAGAACAAGGAAAGGCAGCGGGGTTTGTACACAGCATGGCCTCGCCGCCACTACAAACAGGTACTCGCGAGAAACTCGGTTCAACGACCCGCCCAGAGAGAATCAACAGCGTTGAGGTTCGAACTGTTGTTGTTTATTGTGCTGGTCGCACTGCGACTGCCTAGCCCAACTTCCTCTTTATTGTCCGGCGCCACGTGCCATGGCCGGCGAGCCCAGCGCGGCGCGAGGGGCGCTACAAGCTCATTTGCAACAAAGGTCAATACCACCTGCTTTGTTCGAATCGTTGATTCCAGGCGCACGCTGCCAGTGACAGTAATCCGTTCAGACAATAGATAAACCGCTAACACAGTAGGTAGTGCGGATACTCTCATGCTTTATTACCAGCTATATACATCAAGGTATTCTGGCGCTTCGTGAAGCACATTAGCCCACACCACATGAAATAATTATGGAAGCCTAGGAGAACTATAATGCCCTTTTAGGATACATATCTATTTTTTTTTTTACAGTTTGATATTCTTGCCTTCAAACACAATGGGGAAAAGGGAAAAAAAAGAGAGGGTGAAAAACTGTGCACCGCGATAACGTGGCAAGCTCTCTTTCCTGGTCTCCCGCCCCCATTATCCTAACGCTATGTATTGGAAATCTGTGCTTTTGGATCACTTTCACCTTCGTCCTTTCGCGCTTTCGAAAACTCGCCTTTCAGTTTTCTAATTTATTTTTCTGAAGAAATGCTCATGAACTTTTTTTACAGTTAAAGACTTCTCATGATCACCAGATAAATGATTCACACTAAGTCTTTCTCACACGTAACACAAAGGAACGCTAAAACGAGATTGCGACAACAGCATGGTAGACCGAAAACTGCGTCTATGCAATGTGGCCTCTCCCTGCGTCACATCCCCGCTGCAGCCGCCGCACAAAAGGAGGCCTAGCTATTGCTGTACTAAAGATAGCTAGAAGACCCTAATGCCAGAAATTTAAAGTAATTTTCAATAGTAATCGTCGTAAATTGAAGGACGTGCTGTAGCGTTATCAAAATTAGCTCGTCCGAATCTCTCGAAAACTGATGCAAACAAAACTAAATTAGCACAGAGACCTGCACTTACGTCTATGTTATTTTCATTGTTTCTGGTGGCCTTTCACTGCCTTATGAAGGATAGTGAAATCAGAGAAATTTATTCTGCTTCTTGACTTTATAGAAAATATTCACTTCAATTTCTTCTAAACTCAATCAAAAATAGACTTACTGTTCATTCACTGTGAATAAAATATTGTTTACGTCCATTCTTACTTTCGTCCATAAAGGAGGCATTTTTAAACAAGTAATTTTTTTTCTGTTTTATGTGTAAATTGCATTTTACAAAATTTTTGCTTTGTGCTTTTTTGTAGATCACTGAGAGAAGCGTAATAATGCGTTATTTCTGTTCTCGCGCTTCGTGACGCCTCGCAAGATATTAGTGATCTAACACTTCTCCACAGACGCCGGATTGCAATGGCTTCTTATGCGATTGGCGATAGGCTTAAATAACTGGAAGCAACAGCATCTCACAATCCTTACCATTTCTTCGACCTACTTCCGTTGTCCTCATGTCTTCAGAGATGATATTTAGTAACGTTTCATTTCGATTCTATTTCCTTTAGTGCGGTGCCTGTGCCCTCTTCTGCGGAGACGTAGCCCACGGGGAATGACCTGCGGCCGTTGCAGAAATACGGCTGTGAGGCCACTTATTTGCGTACACAGCACACACACCCATGCCGTGCTGGTCGACCGGCACCGATGCCGGCAAATGGCGGAGCACGGCGATGCATTTGACAGGCCTGACGAAGTATACCGTCGCAAATTCGGTCTCTGAATAGAAACTAAGGCCAAATATAAGTCCGTTTGGTTGCAGCATTCTAACGCCAACAGGCTTGTGTTATTAAAATCGACGCTTCGACCAGCTTCAAAAAGTCCGAAAAAGGAAGAAAGAAGACGGAAGAAAACTGCGGTGGATTCAAAACAGCATTATCTCGGCTTCCTGGGGCTTGGCCACAGGGCAATTCACTTATAAACGGCCATCTCAGAATATCGCATGCTGTCTTCTTTAGCTTCGTGCTTGTGGAATTTGAGCGTTTATGCGGGATGTTTACTTTCACACATATCAATAACATCGATTAACACGCGATGAAAAGTGCCCGTGCTCGTTGTAGACAGGGCGTGGGGAACATTTCCCCTATAGGCTCGCACCCACTCAGTCGTAACCTCTCTGTTTGGATTCCCTAATCTCGGAGCTCGATTTCCTATGTCATCAACACGACTACCTCTTCCGCTCGGTTGCTGCCCGCATATACTAGCTCTGGTCCCTAATACGTTGTCTGAATCTGTTTGGCTCTCCTTTGTGCACATGGAGTTGTTATCGTTAATCCTAGGCTAATCTCCGACCGAAAGTTGTTGCGCTTGCTTCCTACACAGCACGCACGTCTGCTACTTCAAACAATTGCGAGTAAATCACGCAATCAGATCCCCAGCAGTCCTGCATTGCCTAAAGCAGTTATGACGGTCGGTCTTGGGAATCCCTCAACTCGGTGCAAGTACAGCGCTGCAGCATCTGAATGGAAATTCGGACGGCAAAAGTATCGGTGAAGAAGAGTTAACTGATGGGCTAGTTGGTTGTAGCCATTCGTCATGTGTTCTTTTCTTTTCTGTCGTGCGTGTTTTGCGCTAAATGAGATTAATATTATATCGGTGAACGTGCGGAAAAAATCACATGTGGCATATTAATGCGACCCCCCCCCCCCCCCCCCGTGGTGGCTCAGTGGTTAGAGCGCTCGGCTACTGATGCGGAGTTCCCGGGTTCGAACCCGACCGCGGCGGCTGCATTTTTAGGGAGGCACAACGGTATGGCGCCCGTGTGCTGTGCCATGCCAGTGCACGATAAAGATCCCCAGGTGGTCGAAATTATTCCGGAGCCCTCCACTACGGCACTTCTCTCTTCCTTTCTTCTTTCTCTCCCTCCTTTATCCTTTCCCTTACGGCGCGGTTCAGGTGTCCAACGATAAATAAGACAGATACTGCGCCATTTCCTTTCCCAAAAACCAATTATTATTATTTTATTGCGAACCGCAGAGTGGAGGAAATGAAATCACATGGTTATTCTGATGCAGACAGAAACGCGGGTGCAAATCAGCCTCATTTCTTTTTGCTCGTTCAATGGTGCAAATCTGACCTGAAGAAATTGTCAGTAGAAAAAGCGTACAGAATCTGCCGCTACATTTGACATATGCCCCGTGAGCAGCTCAGCAATGTCGGTGTAATATTGCCGAGAACTTCTACCAGATAAAATTGGATGTCATAAAAGTGCTTAAAAACTTAAGAGGAGGGGGTAAGTTTTCCTAACATTTTATTATAAAGCCTAGGAAGTCTAAGCGCTTAAAAACAAGCAGTACTTCGATAACTGCTAAAATCGATTTGGAAAGCACATGGTCGTGTGCAAAGTCGAGTCCGTGAACTTTTTCAAAAAGCGTTCTAATTCAGCACATCTTTGCGGTGGAGGTGCAACTTTCTATTCAGTGTCGCGTAATGAAACCTGCTGTAACCACTCGAATCCGAGAAATCTAGTGTCTACGCCTATTTTATGAAAGTGAAGGTGACTTCACTTTCATGTTTGTCTTTGTCGTATGAAATTAAATATACTTTAGTAATACCCTGTTTGCTTCCTGTACTGCAAGTACCCCTGTGTATTTAACGACATCCACTTTAAAATTTGACTGAAAATAGCTGAAAGGTGGTGCTGATATAGAACTATGAGTTAATAAATGGGGAAATCTGCGCAGCAAGGAAACATAAGCGCAAGCACGAAGAACACTAGAAATCCTGCCCCGTCTCCACCCCAACTAAACTAATTTTTTTATTATCTGCAGTTCTTACTCTCAAAACTATGGTGCCTTACACGTCATGCTTACAGCAAGATAACGCGTAATTTAGCGACAGCAGCGGCGCGACTGGAAAACGGCGCCGTCGACAGCGCAAGGCGCCCATTGCAGCGAAAAGTGGTAGACCGATGGCAGTATACGGTGAAGTAGTTGTGAAACCACACATGGAAACTGAACACAGGCACTGTAACCGAAAGGGTGGTCACGGAAACGATCAAACTTCTTTATCCGCCTCTTCATTACGCGCTACTTTCTTACCCGCTACTCACCCTCTCTCCTTCCGTCACCATTCACCTCCTTTATGCAGACGACCCACGGAGCTGCTGTCTCTGCAGTAAGAGTTGTCAACAGAAATAAAAAGTTCAATACAGAGGATTTCAGCTTAAATATTTTATGTCTATCCTAAAACTTTTACACACAGCGCAAAGAGCGGAGGAAGCGTGTTTGTCGCTCGGTGTAACCTGCGCAACAGCATACCCTGCCGCGAGCGAAGGCGCTGTAGATTGTGTCATCATCATCAAGTCACACCAAAACCAGAAACGAGCCGTGCCTGAATGGCATCTGAAATACCAATGAGGCCGTCCGCGATAGTTTTTGTTTGCATAATGAAACTACTACAGTACCGCTCTGGCAATGCAGGTTCCCTGCGGGTCGTACTCTTGAATATGCACTTCAATTTGCAGCACCTGCGTTAAGCTCTGTCGTTTCCAAATGAATTACTCCGGCAGCGTTCACAAGACATTAAGGAGTATGTCCTTCTTTCCCTCTTTCTTGTACGCTTTCAACTGACTCCACAGAACAATCCTGAGCACCTTATGTATAGCCAGGCCTCTTAGAACACAGTCCATTTAGGGAAATTATTTATGATAGGAAAATTTGGCGCACCTGTTGAGCGGAAGCCGTTTCGCTGCCTTTCCTGAATTTGCAAGGCCCTCTGTTGATATACTCCACCCCCCCCCCCCCAAGAAAAAAAAACAAAAACAAAAACTGTGAGTCCTTGATGCACGAAGGTAACGTATTCTGTCGTGTCTAATGCCAGCAAGAAGATTGCATGTGATTTCGTCCGTTGATAGGAAACAGGAGGCGGCGTACTACAGTGGCTATTAGTGGGGAGAGCACTTAATGAGCAGCGGACATGACTTGGCTAGAGGCTAAACTGATAGACCAGGGCCTGGTCTGTTTAGGCTTCGGCTGTTCATCGGCCTACGAACGCGTACGCCTTGCAAGGAGTATAGTGCCTCGCAACGGGATGCGCCTGCTGATTTACTCGGTGTCAAAACTTTGAGGAGGGACAAGACGCTCCTGCTTAGTAAAGCGTGGCTTTGTTTTGGTTCCAATAGAATTCAGAACAATGGAATCTGCTTTCCTCTCCGAACCTGGTCGTGAATTTCACGGCATTTGATGACGTTTCTCACTGAATAGGCAGAAAACTTCATAAAAACACTGAGATGTACAAAAGGATAAAATATAAATATGTTAATGATCACATCCGACATAATAGGGTGCTAATTCAGTGTGTTGATGTAGAAAGGCAAATAGAAAATGTGCGCTGATACTCGGGGTAATGACAGAGGTAAATATTTTGAAAAAGCGCATTTTTTTATCAGGAAGTTGTTCATGAACGCAATTTTTTCACATATCGTCTGACTCCAGAATAAATATCAATGTATCTGCAGATCTCCGCTCGGCAGGCTTGCATTTTTTTGCTCCCGTCAAAAGTGTTTCTGTTGGTTCATAAGGCAGTCCTAACTACTCGATTCAAGCTATGGGCAAACTTTGAAACAAAGATTTTGCTTCGCATTATAATAATGAATTATTACCATAAACATTTCTTTATCAGTACCATACAATACTTCACAGTTGTCGCACAACTAAAATTGGTGTCCAAGAATCCTGTACTTTCAATTCCCAAGCGGAAATGTTTAGCGTTAAGTTGGCTCTAATCAGCAGTTAAAGCATTAGAGTTGTTTCATGTATATATTACGAGCTGAAACAACAGAACCAGAACAAAATTTTAATGCGGAAGGCTTATATGGCTTAACAGGACCCGGAGTTCTTGACCACAAAAGAGGTCACAGAAAATCCCAGATGACGTCACCGTGGTATCAAAGAAAAATAAAATTGCGCCGGAAGATGAGGGGAATTGAACCGACGACTTTTTTACTTTGCGAAGCGAGTAATCCACCAATAGGCGACAAAACCGCGTTTCGGGATAGGTTAACCTAGTGCGCGCGATGCCTTACCACCGTATTCTAAGGAATAGGTGTGTCATTACGAATAAAAATGATTTTTTAAAACAAAAAATTACAAACGTGCTTTCAAGTTCAAAGCATGTAAGAAGTTTTAAGTGCCCTCTGTAATTTTTCTTTTTTGTAATTCGATAATATAGTTTCATGGCGTCCTTCTGTTATGATAGGTAGGTCCAGCTTTAAAAAAACGAAAAAAAATCATCCAGCGTTTTTGTTCTGCTTTGTTCTCCTATTAATGTGCCTTATTAAGATGCTGTATTTTAAGCTACTTTAACAAAATAGGTAGCAAAGGCACACACAGAGAATTTGATGGCTGCCATAAATTGGAGTAAGATTTTCTGTCGTGCTGAACAAGCTAGCATTTTCTAATCGTCCCTGTAAAATAAATATAAAATGCCTATAAGCAAGCCTAAAAACAAAAGGCTGAAATGTTTAAAAGGGAAGACATCCAACCCATCTGCCAAAATGTATGCGGTCTGTAGCCAAAAAAAAAATGGCATGTTAACCCTCTCTGTATGTCATACTCTCATCTGTGAGTTTTTTTTTTCTGGCTTCAACAGTTTGCTTTTAAATTTTACAGCCGATATTTTTTTCTTTGCTACAGGAAACAGAAAAACCTTTTTCCGCGCAGTATTCAGATCGGCCGGCGAAGCCTCGTGCTGCAATTAAATGCATACCCAGCTATTTTGAAGAAGAGTTTTTGAGCGGGAAACTGTTCATGAGCGCAATTTTTTCATATAAAGTAAGCTTTCACTATGACAATCAATATATCCTCACATCACCCGCTGGCAGTCTTGTATTTTTTTTTTCAATTCACGTTTTTGCTATCGTCAAAAGCATTCCCCATTGGTTTTCTAAGGCATTCTTGAATGTTCGATGCGATCGATGGAAACGCTTTAAAAGACTGATTTTGCTACATATAAGAATTATTGATCATTACTTTCAATATTTCCGTAACAGTGTCGTGAAATTTTTTAATTTTCAAAATTTTGACCGAGAAAGCTGGACATAGCGTCCAAGACAAAAGCATTATTTCCAAATGCTTTAACGCGACAGCGTTCAGGAGCTCATGTCGCAAAAAAGTCGGTGTCGTCGGCGTCGGCCGTGAGCGAAAAATCGCTCCTCCTTCCCGTAAGCCAAAAATTCCTCCTCCTCCTCCTCGCAATGTGCGCCATTGCCCCAACAGACAGCGCGCGACTGCAGCGCCTCCAGCTCGTCTCGTTCGGGCGCAGTGGGTGCCGTGCGGGCACGCAGGAATCACGCGGTGAGCGGTGAACAACGCAGCGCACATCCAAAGCACCTTCACCACGAAGCTTGCGGCTTGCTTCCCGTTCGTTGGGCGCGGAAGCTATGCTGGCGTTCGTGGCATCGGGTTTGTCGAGAACGATGTGACGAATGAGCAACTGCAACTTGAGTCCCGCGCGTTGCTGCAAGGCGCCTGGCAGCGCTTCTACGTGGTTTGCCGCTTCGCGCGTCCCTTTCACCTTACGTAGCAGAGCGATTTGTCCAACGTGCAAGGCGTCGCGCCGAACGGGCGAGGGCGTTCCGTGGATTCTCTGGCAGTGTTGCAACACGCTGTCGCGTTCCACTCTTAAAGGGGAAGCTTAAGCGTCCTTCAATTTTTTAATCAAATTTTGAGAACCCTTATTCTTAGAAAGCTAGAAATGCTGCTTAATTATCTCATCCCTCACGCACATGCTCACCTTGCCTTCCTTTGGGTATCAGTCCCGAATCACTAGACTTGCTCATCATAGACCATCTCCGACACTAGGTAGGTGTTAGTAATTTTTGGCAGGTGGTGCACAAAGCAAACACAAGTTTTTCTTCTGAGGCAGTTTGAGTTCTAAGAGAACATCAATAAACAGTAATTTTGAGCTTTTCGTGAAGAAAAGAATTTATTGCTAATTTGCTCTTCCAAGATCTACTTTCCGAGAAGTTCTGCGTACATAAACTACTAGAGATTGAAAAGCTATCCTTTTCAGTGGACATCGAACGATGTGCTTCTCGAAGTTGGAGTGACAGCGGGTACACTATCCTGCTCGACAGGTGATGTATTTCGTGATATATTTTATTGGATTTGATAAGGAGAAATGTTTTAATTGTAATGTCCGACCCGGTGAAGGCAATTTGAAATATCTCAGGCTGTAGTACCTCCATGCAAAGCGCAGTGCGCAATCAACAGAAAAAAAATTAAAACGAGATTGTTAAAGAAATCTTTAACAATATTAAAAACAATAATCTCATACACAAAGCAGTATAAAAAACGAGCCTAGCATCCACTGCAGCGGGCGTCCAAAGACTATCCAAAGAATTTGTTGTATGTTTTGTAAGGTTTTATGGCACATAGGCAGCTAAGGCCATCGTGCGCCAAGCTCACATATCCAAAGACTGGACGAAAGTGCTTCACACGGCTGAAGGATAGCAAAAAGAGCTACTGCTTTGAGGAAAGCGATCTTCGTGCCTCTTACAAAAATTTTTCCATCATCACGGAAGCATTTCATTCGTTGGTCGTTAGACGCAGGAAAGAATTGTTAATATTTAAAAGTGTGAATCTGTCAACAAAAATCGTGCATACTGTTTTTCGGAGTCGCAAGGCAGAACTGGGCTTATACAAAATCTTGTGAACGCTTGTAGTTAAAGCTCATCGGAAGTGGAATATAAAAATTTATCCTTTACGATCATCGTTCCAGCTTGCACGGTGAGAATTTAGTATTTACGATAAATATTAAACATAATCAGGGGGCTGAGATATGTTAAAATAAACCGAATGGCGCAGCGTTGTATTATTTTTATTTTTAGTTTCTGTTAAACGCAGAAACTAAATTATAGTTGCTTACTGTGCTTACTGTTTCTTCGCTACGACAAAGGTTTCAAGCCCCTCAATTTTTTTGGTAGTAGCTCTCATCCAACACCTACTGAAATATCCTGTAGGCTTCAATAAGTTTCACTTGTGTTTGCTATGTTTGGGCCTCCGCAAGATTTTTATCTGCACAATCTCTAATCGCACAAAGAAAAGGCACGAAATATTTTATGAATGGTTCTTATCTGGTCTCGATTCATTTTATATTATTCCTGGACAAGTTAATAAAAGGCCTGTTCAAAAAACGAGAGAATGGAAGGAAAGAAACGAAAGGCAAATATAGTAACAGTAACTAGAGCAGCAGGCATTGGAGATGCCAGGCGGTGCAGATTAGTGGCCAATTACCGTGGCAGTTGAAGCTCGCACACTTAGATAAAACTACTCTCAGTGCCTCAGATGATGACTAATTGAGTGGAGTGCCACAAATCTGTGAACGTTCGATATGTCGATGTGTGAACCAGCTAAATCGGGAAAGGCTTCCAAAGAAACCACTGTGCACCGCTCAAGAATACGACCGCCGTTTCTCTTCGTATGGGTATAAACAATAGCAATACAATGCGAATAGCAAACAATTTCAGTCGGTTCGCTTCCCAGCACTGCATAACAGCATTTTCAGTTCTTCGACAGTCTTACAATAAGACAAGAAATTCTTCTATATCTGGGATGGCATCCGTTCGAGGCATTCTGACAATAGAATGGCGCATTGAGTGAGGGCGATGTGGCTACCGCCGAATGTAATACTCGGATAATTTTGTTTCAGCATCATGTGGTCGAGAAGGTTCGTCCAGGTCTTGAGACCTTCCCCGTCTGTTCTAATAATATTTAATTACCATAAGAGACTATTCTCGCGTTACATAGGTGTGCAGCAAGGTTGTATAAAGTGAAAATAAAATGAACACGACAAAAAAACACATACAGGCGACAATGATGCAGCAGAGAACAGTGATTTGCGATGAGTGGGGTAATTAACGAAAACAGTTTAGAGATACTTTCATACAAGCGACGAATACAAAATTTTAAATAATGTAATGTAAACAGTATGAAATTCAAGATCACAAACTTACGCCAATTACCGCCGAGAGGATGCATATGATGCAATATCACAGGGCAAAAAGGGTGGAAAAAACAAAATAAAACAATGCTTCAAGCACTGTAAACTGTTTAAATCATTTAATACGGACGCGTGCTCAATTATCGAGGTGACCACTGCAGGCAAACTGTCTAAATCCGAGATTGGAAGGAGGAGAGGTGAATATTTAAATTATTGTGTACCTCTCAGAATGGAACAAATATAAAATGGGCTCTCACAACGTGCCGATATCAAGGTGGCAAGGCGTAGGTGTGTTCGCGTAAAACGAAAGGGACAATGGTAAAGTATACGGATGAAAGACAGGCGGCACTTGACGTCTCCCGCTTTCAAGGAGCCATAAGTTAAGCCGTTTCAATAGGCTTGTTACTCTAGGTAGATAGGAATAGTCACGAGCAATAAATTTGCTCTTTTTTTTTCTGGACTGCTTGAATGGCTCCTGTCATATATGCTTGACGCGGAGTACAGATGGCAAATGCGTACTCGATTGGGAACCTAACAATTGCAGAGCCGGCGAAACGTTTGGTATCTGGGTTTTCTTGACAGTGGGTACGTTTGTGGAAGCCTAATGTTTAATATTAAATATATACTTCTTATCACATTATAATCGAAAATTTATATTTTGCATTGCGCAACAACAGAACAGTGAGAATTAGAAAAAGACAAACAATTTTCAGGTTTCGGCCGCAGGTGGCAGGACGAGAAGAGCCTTCTTTTTGCCTCCCAATTTTTCCCATTTTTTCTGCTGCTGTAGCAGACCTCTGAAGGAAACAAGGAAGGCAAGCAAGCTTATCTTCGCTATAATTAGGAAGGAAGATATTAGACACATTTTTCATGTAAAACAGAGGAAGATTAGGCCGGTCAAACACACGGGGTCACATGTAATGAGGAAGTAACAGCAGCGTGGAGCCTAAAAAATGTGAAGAGACCATATGAAGGGAGCCATTCTTTCTCATTACCTAATGGCATAATGCGTTCATAGTAGCCTAGGTAGTAAAAGCCGCCAGAAAAGCGCCTAAATTATAGGAAACGATCTCGCTTTTCTAATTAGAATAATCGAGATTTTTTGCAGCCAAGTTGACCTCGTTTTCTTTCTTTATACGTGTATGCTTTTCCTATGGCAGCCAACCCTCAGATGGTGTCTTTAGCTCAGCTAGTTCTTGTAATATAATTTAGCAATTACTTCTTGAACTGTAAATAAAGGGACTTCCGTAGACGTCTCCCTGCAATCTGAAACAAGTCAAATATACACCTAAAGCACCTTTCTCTAGACGCAGGCATCTTTGATTCGAGCATGCTTTCTAGAAAACAGTTCTTAGTTCAGTGCAAAATATTTGGACTACGTACATTCTGTGCCAGTTTCATGCAGTCCAAAATTAAGGTTAAAAACATAAACGTCTTCTTCAGTGCAGGCTCACTTAAAGGAATTATCTTAATACCGTGACCAGTGCGGGCGTTCTTTGTCTATTAAGTGCTTGGTTGAAAGTATTTTAGAAAGAGGAATAGGAAGTCATAGAAATAGTTTGACGTTGTGGCTGTAGGACACAAAAGTACACGTTCATGAGTTTGGTAATCGGAGGAAATCTTCATAATTTGAAGTTACTCCTCATATACGCACCAAAAGGAGGAGGAGGAGGACAGGCAGGGAGGTTAACCGGAAGAATAACCTTTCTGCTACCCTGCACGGAGGAAAAAGGTGAGAGCATGAAAAAATATGAAGGTGAAAAGAGAGTAGCAGGGAATTGAAGTCACCATGAAAAAGTCAGCAATCGTTCGGTAAAGCCACAGCCTAACGTGATGGCCAGAAGTTCTCAAAAAGCGGAGCAGTGCCTTAGGGGCCTTCACCGCCGACGATAACCGCGGAAAGTGGCCGAGGATGTTCATTTCCGTCAGTGGGCGCGAATCTAGACGCTCCAGCACACTGCAGAGAGACTGCCTTACGGGCATTCACAAAGAATATGGGCTATAGTCTCGTGACACTCGCAGATGGCACACCCAGCGATATCAGCCATTCCGGTTAAGAACTGTTAATTGTTGGTGAAAGCTACATCAAGTGACAGGCGACACGGCAGAGTTGCTTCAGGTTGTGGTAGGCCGAATGGAAGCCTGACCTTAAGACCTGAGTCCAAGGATTTTAAGTGTAAATTCGAAAATTGGCCTGAATTTCACGCGGCAAGCGCGATGTCATACGCTAGTGTGCGAAGCCTGCCCGCTGCGTCTGATCTCGAAATGGGGATCGACATACAATCAATGTCGTGGTCAGCAAAAGTAATGTTTGAATTCCTGTGATTTGTAATTTTTTTTATTCAGACCGCTTAACCGCTCAAAAAGACAAAGACACAGAATGAAACGGACACTAAGTTGGACTTGTCTTTCTGCATCCTTGTCTTTTTGAGCCCTTTAGCGATCCAAAATTGGTTAACCAGCTAGCCCAAACGCTACCACCATTCATTTACAAGACACCTTAATGTCAGTCTGAACTCTATCCCAGCGAATATGTAGGATTTGTTCACCCTTACTACTTCAAAAAAGAAAAACAAATGCGGCAGCCGTGCGCCTGAAAAGAGCGTACGTCTGAAATGGGGAGAGTGATACTGTAAAGCCCTCCACAAACTTTTAAATATAGGCTTTTGTATGCATAAAGATAGCATCTGTGGCATAGCAATTAGAATGTTGTAGGAAATGAAAAATTATACTAATCATGTCCAATAGTAAGCTGGCTAACTTATGTCTGCTAGTAGACTTCTTAACCTCTGCAGTTAGAAGCCTGGTTGCAGTCGCAAATTTCTAGCTGGCCGTTAGCAGTAGCAATGTTGGTTTTTTAAATTTTGAAAACGCGATTAGTCTTGACGTGGCGACTGAACCAAAAAAATAATAATAATAATTGGTTTTTTGGGGAAAGGAAATGGCGCAGTATCTGTCTCATATATCGTTGGACACCTGAACCGCGCCGTAAGGGAAGAGATAAAGGAGGGAGTGAAAGAAGAAAGGAAGAAGAGGTGCCGTAGTGGAGGGCTCCGGAATAATTTCGACCATCTGGGGATCTTTAACGTGCACTGACATCGCACAGCACACGGGCGCCTTAGCGTTTTTCTTCCATAAAAACGCAGCCGCCGCGGTCGGGTTCGAACCCGGGAACTGCGGATCAGTAGTCGAGCGCCCTAACCACTGAGCCACCACGGCAATTGGTTTTTGGGGACAGGAAATGGCGCAGTCTCTGTCTCACATCTCGGAGGACGCTTGAACCGCGCAGTAAGGGAAAGGATGCAGTTATGGCCATTTGAGACCACTTTCGAAAAGCGAGCATCTTTGGTGCGCGCAAAGTAACACGCACTAGTGCACATATACCCCTCCAGGTTGCACGCGCCACGTAAACTTTCTGTCTTTCCCATGCTAATGTTCCCGCAGTGGCTCACTACTCCAGGCAAGGTGCGAACTTACTCTGCAGCATCCGTTCCTCACGATCCGAGAAACTGTTGTGTACCGCAGAGTTAAATTTCGATTATTCCTAACTCTCGCTAGGGCATACTTTTATAAACGTAAACAGCAACCCGATTGCCCAAAATGCTCCTCTTGCTACGCCGACATGTAACACCGTCTTTTCTGTTTTCCGTCAGTCTCACTTGCCTCCACTGTCCCAATCATTCTGCACTTACCTGGATCACCTGGTTGGTGAACCCCAACCAGGACCTCGTTGTGCTCGCGCTTCCTTCCTGCTGTTGAGTTCGGCGATATTGGATTCCCTGATGACCACCGCGAGGGTGGGTGAGCCCTCTGGGGCAGGCGTGGCTGGAATGCCGGAAGCAGCGACAATAATTGTGTCCCCACGTGTTCGTTCCGGTCCTCAGACGACGAAGTACAGGATCAGTGTTGCCCTCTTGAGTCACGCTGAGGTTGAACAATTTTCCGAGTGCCGCGCCTTCGACAGATGTTCCGCGTTCCGGTCATCAGCACAAGATCTTTCAAACCCTGCTGGGAGACAGCCTGCATTCCTGTGTCACGCAGGCGCCTTCCGGGTCCACATGGGCGCGGTCCGGACACACGTGCGCGCCCACCTGGAGGCCGCGTGGACGACAACGTGACCGGGTCCGGTTCCCTTTCCCTAGACCGAGCTGCCCTGCCGTGGGTGGTACCATCAGTGCCATCGTGTGATTGGACATTATTCTTCGAACTGTATTCCCCAGCTGGGGATCTGGGGAATACGAAGAGTATTTAAGGAGCTACTGGTTTGGTACCAGAAAAGAGCCCCCTTCTTGAGAGATACCCTTTACTGGGAGAGACTCCCGACTGCTAAGAAGCTCTCTTTACTGAGAAGCACTCTCCGTTGCCCTCAATTGTACATTATGTAAATAGTCTTTGTATAAAGGTTTTCAAAGTTCTCTTCCTCCGATCGTCCTCGTCTCTTCTCCGGCCCAGTCACGCTACCCGAATCCCAACAACTGGTGGCAGCAGTGGGATGCTGATACCTGAATCCCAACAACCTATAGCCAGCCTAAGTACGGCTCACCATCGATATTCAAGGAGTCTGGATTAAGGCGGCCAAGAAAAGTGTTTTCCTTCACATTCAGACCAGGCGGTGCGAAGACGTTCGCTTTATCTCTACAACAGAAGGAAACACGGCTGGTAGCAAAAACTTTGCGCACGTTTATAATAACAAAGGGAATGTTTTCGTCAGGTTCTCTGTTTACGTCCGACCATTATTCACAGTCGGGTGGTAGTTCGAGCTACCGTGGTCAAAATATTTGGACCACATAAGTTGTAATGCTCATCTACCCATTCTAGTCTTTAGCTGTACTTATATTTCCTGCATTGAAGGCAGCACACTAGCTGCCGTTATACCACCGCTGGCATGAATGATGGAATATGGCCTCAACATTAAAGCTGCAGAGTTATAGTCCTGCCGAAGGTAACAGGGCAGCTCGTAAGATGTTTTCATAGCCCTGCTTAACACAACTTTTACTGCTTTGTCAACAACCCCCGTCAGGGCAAGTTATGCAACGTTTTGCACTAATAGCTGCTGAGTTTTTGCTGTATTGCTTTCCGAGTGAAAATGAATTTAACCAATCAACTTTGACGACGGTAGGAGACGTCCACTGGTAGAATACGACCACCCATGAGCAGTGGCATATGACTGCAGCGGCGGAGACATTCAGGAAGGGTTAAACGAATAGCCCAGAATGCTTCGCAGCGACTAGCAACTGTCCTGACGACAGTAGAACAAGGTATTTAGGTTGAAGTGGTACTTAATCAGTTTAGAAGCTTGTAGCCACGCAGAGAGAGGGTCGTGAGGCTAGTTTCATACCACTTTTCTTTTCTCTTATGCATCAATGTATTCTAAAAGATTTAACTCGTAGCTACCGCTATATACAGATTATGTGTAGCTCAGACGGCACTGATATCTTCCTCTTTTAAAGGAAGGGCTCTCCGGTAGATCTTAAGACCTTCCATATACTGCCTGAGCTGAAATAGCTCTTTGAGTGCCAAATACAGTAAGCTTGTTGCAAGAATGAAGCTTGAAGCCAAATTAATGTGGTCGTAAAAATCCCCTGCATTGGGTATCTATCACCTGTACAAAAGTGGAGAAAGAGAGCGAGAAAACACGCTCATTGCTCTTACATTGCTGAACGCTTTCGTTTAGGTCGGTAAGCAAGATCAAGACAGGCTGCATTTTCAAAGCAGGCCTTAGGAGGTGTCCTAATCCTTGACGAAACTTAACGTCCAGTACATGGAACCTATATGTATTCTCGAGAGCCAAATTGCTTTATGTACAGCACGGTGGCTCTCGAAATCTGCTCATCACCCATTTTTTCGTGCTCTAAATGGTTAAGGAGGTGCTCCGGACATGTACACTCAGTGTTTCATTGTTTATTGAGATAGAAACCGAGTACTCGTGTTTTTTGTGAATGGCTTTGTTAGATTTCTTCACAGCATAACCTATCAGGAAGATGCAGGGAGAACAGAACGTAATTCATACGCACGCGAATTTCTGTTCTGCGTATCTCTTCACAACCTTACTAATTTTATTATAACCCATATTCGATGGTGTCGATAACCCGCATGTGCTGCGAAATGCATAGATATTTTTTTTGTGGATGGAATATGACAGTATAATCTCATGCAACCAAAAAAATCAAGAAGCATTACGCGAGGCGCCTGAAAGTGGTAGGATTTGGGCGCTTTATTTAAGCCTTGATTCTTCTTTGGCGCAATTCCTGAAGCTTTGCTGGATATCGCCTTGGATTATCCCTAGCCTCAAGCTTGGCAAAACGTTTAAATCTCTTTTTAGCCTTAAAGCCCAGAGAGCAGCCTTTCCTAAATTGGGACTGTCTCTCTGTACGCATAACTTTCAACTCGGAAGTTAATAGGAACCTCTCCCATGCAGAGAGCAGAGGCAACCCACAATGCAGTGCCCAGTTTTTCAGTCGAACATATCTTGAAAGTTCCTAAAATTGTTTAATGAAATAAAAAGCCACCACTACCCCACTTAGCATAAGGTTTGTTATTGTACGGCACGGTACAATTGTAAGGTTTGTCTATGGTATGACATGATACGGTACGCTACGGTATACTGTCGTATAGTATGGAATGTTATGATATGATATAGTATCTGAAGGTGAACATCCCGAAGCAGAACTTCGTCTATGTGAGACTCTGTAAGCGAAAGCGGCTGATTTTTTGGAGCCACCTGTCTTTTTTTTTCAGAACATGCTCGTACAGCGCTCCGTGCAGTAGCATTTCTCACTGTTGCGCCGACCTGATGAGCCAGCGAAGACTGCTCACCCGGGCGAGGCGTGAGGGGGAGGCCAGAGAGCTCCTGGACTATTAGGAGGCCGCCCAGGATGCAAGAGATATATTTTTATTTTTAAATGTATAAAGTTTATTCATCTTTCTTTACATTGGCTCTATACCAAATTGTATGTCTCCTGGATTCGGCACCGAAGCCTCGTACACAGCAAAAGAACACATTTGCCACGGCGCTGTCGCAGACGGGTGCACTACCTTCCATGCTTCTGAAAGCTTGTATTATTGGATATTTTAACGCCACTGCTCATAAATGCCACCAGAAACCACCGCACTTATACAAAAGGTCCACGCCAAATGAGTGTACACTAAGAAGAGGAAGGTAGCCCACATTTCGACAATCCCGTCGCTTTAATGTGGCTTTTATTCGAGGCACATGAGAGGGCACGAATGGAGCGTTCTGTGGGCTGAAAGCTTGATTCGGGACTCGAAAGGAGCTCAGAAGCTGGTGTAAGCTGGTGACATGTGATTGTTTTTCTTGCAATGTGAGTAATACTTACGTCAAGATAAAAACAAGCAAACAAACAAAACGCAAAACTTGGGCGAGAGTGCTGAACCACCTACTCTAGACATGAGCACTTATAATTCTGCACAACAAGAATTCATGACCATAATGCAAGCCGCGGGCTTCCAAAATGTAATTAATAAACCTACACGCGTAACTCCTAAATCTTCTTCCTCTATCGACCTTTTCATTATGAACTGTAGTGTTTCTTTTACAGCGGGATGTCTTGCGGTAGAAATTGGTGACCACCTCCCTATTTTCTTGCGCATTCAGAAACAACCTCTTCCAAAAATACCTCAAATTATAGCCGGCAGTTCATTTCACAAAAGAACCTCGAAACGTTTAGAATTCGCATACAACTAGTAGATTAGGGTCCCGTTTTCGCTAGCGCTGACTCCCATACTGCTTATAATACTTTCTTGGGGCTTTTTCTACTCGTGTATCATGAATTTTTTTCTGTCACTAATGTGAAGATGCCAAAAAAGGCTCGCAAACCTTGGATGTCCGCCCGACTTGTGCGACTCGTGAAAAAGAAACACAGGATGTTCGCTAACTTCATTAGAACTAAGGATACCACACTTTTGGCTCAATTTAAAGCATTGCGCAATCGTTTAAACAATGAACTTAGGTCAGCTAGGACTACTTACTACAATAACCTATTTGATAGGGAACTCTCCAGTAATCCTAAAGAAAAATGGAAACGTCTTAATCTGCTGTTAAACAGAATTACTCGTCCAAGCAAAATTACAACTCTGAAAGTTGAAGGTACGGGACTAAGTGGATCGTGCTTGGCCAATGCTTTTAAGGATTTTTTTACCTCAGTTGGGACTCACTCTCACAATTCTGCCTGTTCGATATATTTGGGTAACAAAATTTCACAATCCTTGTTTTTTGAACCGACTAATGAAAATGATGTATACATCAATCTAAAAACCCTGAGGGACACGGCAAGCCTAGACTCTTGCAATATTCGAACCCGTCCAATAAAATATGTCTTACATGAAATTGTGCCATGTCTAACGCAATTATATAACATTGCACTTTCTACCGGTAGTTTTCCTGCTGTCATGAAACTTGCCAGCGTGGGCGTAATTTTTAAAAAGTGGGACAGAAATAATATAAGTAATTATAGGCCAATATCCGTTTTGCTCTTGTTCTCTAAGGGTCTTGAATGTGTAATTCATTTCCGTGTTCATAATTTCCTACAAAAACAATCTATTATCTCTAAGGGGCTTGAAAGTGTAATTAATTTCCGTGTTCATAATTTCTTACAAAAACAATCTATTATAAATGACTGCCAGTACGGGCTCACCAAAAATAGATCAACAGAACAGACATTACTTGATCAATAGGAGTATATATTAAGTAATACTGAATCCCAGAAGCTTACATTAGGAATTTTTGCAGACTTTAGTAAAGCTTTTCATACGCTTAATCATAATACTCTGTTTGTAAAGTTTGAAAATTGCGGTATACCCGGTCACACCCTTAATCTTTTTCAAATCATGCATGTGCTAGCTATCGCAATATGTTTCCATCAATAATTGCCATCCTGAAGTTCCACAAATTTCAAACGGTGGGCCCTAGGGCAGTCTTCTAGGTTCTATACTTTTAATATATATATATATATATATATATATATATATATATATATATATATATATATATATATATATATATATATATATATATATATACATATATACATATATATATATATATATATATATATATATATATATATATATACATATATATATATATATATATATATATATATATATATATATATATATATATATATGTTTTCCTTTTTGTTCTTTTCTTGTTTTCCGTGTTTTCGTTATTTTCCCCTTGTGCTCGAACTTCTCGCTCCCGCAGAAGGAAACCGTTCTTGATTAGGTCTTCTCGGCGAAAATCCAACCCTCTCAGCTCTGCTGCATGTCAATCACCTGTGTATTTTAACTAGCTTTTTTATCTTGTTTCACATCCAATGTCCTTTCCCCTTAGTCGACGCCGACACAGAGAGAGAGAGAGAGAGAAAGTGCCTCCTCTCCCTCTGCATTTTGAACCGTAAATGCGCACATCTGTGTATTCATTCGACTTAATCCTGATGAAGGACGGTCCACCGTCTGAAACCGTTGGTGAATAAACCTAGATAATCGAACCACTTGTGACCTTTTCACTGTGCAAGTTTTCACTGGCCCGTTGAGCAACCCTGACTGCTTCCACTATATATATATATATATATATATATATATATATATATATATATATATATATATATATATATATATATATATATATATATATATATATATATATATATATATATATATATATAAACAAATGAAATGAGGGGCTCGTTTGACAAACATATTAAGGAAACCAACAGTCACCGAAAACCCAGGTGCATGGGAATTTTTGTCTATTTTTTTCTTAATTTCTACTGCCAATCAATTGCCTTTAAAGAAAATTACTGATAAAGCAGCATAAAAAACAACCATGCCAGTAATTTTCTTTAAAGGCAATTGATTGGCAATAGAAAGTAAGAAAAAATAGACAAAAATCCCCATGCACCTGGGTTTTCGGTGACTGTTGGTTTCCTTAATATATATATATATATATATATATATATATATATATATATATATATATATATATATATATATATATATATATATATATATAAACGACATAATCAATATAAGCAAAGAGATAAAATATATTATTTATGCGGACGACACCAGTTTATCCTGCTCCTCCTCAGATATGAAACAACTGACCGACACCGCGAACACAGCACTGGATAACTTGAGGGAATGGTCTTCGTTGAATTCATTATCACTATTATCACTAAGCCGAGACAAAACAAATGCAATGATATTTCATTCCGAGGGCAAGGTAGTCGCGAATCCTCCACAAATCCTTTTCAGCGGCACAGAACTGCAATACGTCGAGGCATTCACCTCCCTTGGCAAAACTTTTACTCCCACAATGTCATGGAATACCTACATTAGCAAGATATGCATCACCCTGTCTAAATTCATAGGTATCATCGCTCGTAATAAACATATTTTGCCCGTGAAAACGAAGCTCGACCTTTATTACGCTTTTTTCTTCTCATATATAGGTTACTGTTACTTGATATGGGGAAATACTACTGTGTCAAATATACAAAAACATTTAACACTACAAAAAAAATGCTACGGATCATTACAAATGCTTCCTTTGACGCCTTGACTCGCGCCATAAGACAAAGGTATAAAATTATTCCGGTTAATAAGCTATTTGATTACAGGTTTGCCTGCTTTTATAAAAAAATCACGGCACGAAATTACTTTTTTTTTGCGCGGCATTCTTCCTCTTGTACCTTATATCACACCCTATGCAACTAGAGACCATGGAATGTTTATAATATCCAGATGCAGAACAAACTACGGTTGTGCGATGTTAAAATATATTCTTCCGAAATGTTTGAACACCCCTCTCTATAGCAATTTAACAAAAATGACTTCTGCACTTAGATAACTGTTCATTGACTAGGTTGTATTGTGTTACAGTGTTGAAGTGTTTTTACCTGTCATTTCTCTTTTTTTCTTTTTCTGTAACAATGTCTAACAACGTATAATGACTCTCATGTGTAACTATCTCTGCCAATGCTGCCGACTTCTACGGGTGACGAAGCATGTCAAGCGGTCATTGCGAACCGCTTTTTTTTTCGTCACCGACGGTTTTTGAACGACAACAGCTGAAATAAACTTGACTTCACTCACCATACACAAGACGCTCCTGTGGGCTTAACTGAACCCAGTGCGAGCAACCAGCGAGCTTTTATAGGACATACTGTTTCCTTTCCTCACCCCTTCCACATCGCCCTGTCAGCAGCACGCGTCTCCTAACCAACGTTCTGGTTACCAACGCTGTCCTAACCTGCCAAATGCAGCTCCTGCTCTCCGCACACGATCCAAACGCGATCGCTATTCATGCATTCCTCCTAGCGGTTAGGTGTGTGCCGCGAAATACTGGCGTCGCAATAAGCGCCCTTTACTCAGAAACTACTTCTCGTGAGAGCATTCCTCGCATCCAAATTCAGTTATATTTAATCGTGCGTACAAGACATATTCTGAGCTTAACTAAGGCTATTTCCCCTGGGCGCATAGCTGCCTTTTTTAATTGTATGTATGTTTTGATATATATGTTCTAATAATCTCCATGCACGTGCGCTATAATTTCCACAGTTCTATCGCTGCACTAATTCTAATCTGTACTCTTCATTTGCCGCATGAGCACCGACATTTTCCTAACAACCTCGGTTAAGCTCGCGCTTAACAAACTTCGCAGCGGTGACGACCTGATCGCTGGTATTCAGCTAAGGTAGCTTCAGCTCCACGTGGATCACATTAGTGAAACTACAAACAGGAAATGTAGGCTTCCGAGCGCTTTAACAAATCAGTCCGCCGTTCGCCTCGATATGCGCCGACTTTCAGTTAATAATGAGCTGCGTACAAATTCACTCCTCTTATTAGTGCTTTGATTTGACACAGAACGGCTTATGGGTAGGAGACTTTTCCGTGTTGCCCTTTTTTGTTTACTTCCGGGTGTCATTCAAGCATTTGCTGTAATTTGCTCCCGCCTCGTTAGCACCGAGCAGCTGAGCGCCATTGCTTCGAATTCAGATGTAATTAGGACTGAAAGTCGTTCACCTCTTGTTTATGCGCACCGAATAGGCCTCATCTATTAAAGTATGGAACGGAATAAGGGATTAAAAAGAACAAAGGCGAAAAGGTTGAGGGTACCGCAATATCCGCTCCACAGACCGCATCCAGTGGGTAGTCCGTTCTACGTGCAGAAAATCAGAGAGGGGTATTGGATTCCATATTGGCCGATATGTAAAAAAAAATGTGCTGCGGTCGGTAATTGCACAGAGTCCACAAGGCCCAAAAGTTCAAGTTTTCAACGTTAATAGCACGCGGGCAACGTGCCAAAAATACGATATACACCAAGCATTGTCTAGGTCGTGTTTCTCTTGGTTCAGACCCCTTGTGCTTAGGGACACAGCTTTACTGCACCGACATACCTATATTTGAACTAATACATGACACATCCTTCTTCATAGATAACCAGAAAGTCGACCTCGTATTTCTTGATTTCTCAAAAGCTTTAGACCGGGTATCGCACAAAAAACTTATTCTGAAGCTAAGGTACACGTTAGGCAATAATGTAATTGTCAGCAAGATAAAAGACTTCCTGACTAACCAATCTCAGTTCATAGCTATTAACACCGAGGTTTCTGCACCAGCACCCGTCGCGTCCGTTGATGTGGCTTCCTGCATCAGAGTAGATATTAGGCTCTTTTATGATGACTGTATTATATCGTCAAATTCATTCTTTTGAAGACTGTTTAACACTGAATAGCTCCTAGCAGACCGATTCAAAATGGTGCACTGACTGGCAAATATTACTTAACGCGCAAAAATCTGCTGTATTTGGAATCACGAGGGAGTGGAAACGTTCAGATTTCGGATATAGTATATATAGCTCAAATATAAATATTTTGGTGTGATGCTGACAAAATAATTGAGATGGGACCCCCAAATAAATATTATCACATGTAGCGCCCTAAAACTACCATTTTTCTTAAAAGACGCCTTCGACAGGCACCGTGTAATACAGAATTACTAGCCTACAACACATGGTAGACCGATGTTGGTCAGATAGTTCTTGATAATCACAAAGTGAAAAGGGAGGAAAAACCTCAGATACCAGTTCAACAGATCTACCTTAGGGTAGGATAACATAACTTGGTTTCCGTTTACTAAAGAACACATGCACAAACTAGAGCGGGTGCAAAGGAAGGTAGTGAGATTCATTTTTAATAAATACAAACTAACAGATTCTCCTGCTCAGCTGCTTAGAAACGCTAACTTTCTGACTCTCGTAAGTGGAGCCAAATTAGCGCGTTCAAAGTTCATGTATCTCTAAATTCACTACCAGATAAACATAGATGATTCGAGGTACATTATCTATGATGCTGCAAGGACCACAAGGCATAACCGTTCACAAACGCTCACCGAAGAACCATATCGTACTGTCTGCTTCAAATTTTCATATTTTCCACTAGCCACAAGTGAATGAAATAGCCTAGAACTATCAATTCTTAACAGTGCATTAGTTGATAGCTTTGTTTCATTGCTTGAGAATCAGTTATGAAAAACATCATTGCAAAAGCTAAGCCATTGTTATTTTTATTGGCTGCGAGTTTTGTCTGTGATCTAGTTGTCGTTCTTTTTTTCAAAATTTTTGAACACTATGAACATGTGTACTTGCAAAACTATTCTTACTCTTCGTGTAATCCAAGCAGTATTATTAATAAATTACCGTGTTATCCAAACCTCTACAACTTGCTGTAACACTAACATGTTGGCATACCTGGTTCATTCCAATGTTTTACATGTACTTGAATATCTTATATGCACCCTTCCATACAATAACCCCAGAGGGGATTTGCAGAATCTGTAAATAAATAAATAGGTATTTACAGACTAGAATAGAAGTACCCTGAATGCAGCATCTGCTTGATGGGCTCTTATTTTCGTAGGTACAAGAGAACATCAGTGTCAGGAATCAGCATATTGCACTAAGTCAGCATCTGTACACGATTTAAAAATGTCATTAATATACAAATTAAAAAGAAGAGGTCCTCAGATGCTGCCTTGCGGGACAACCACTATTATTTGTTTAACTGAAGATTGCCGGCTATGATAAAATGGTGTGAAAAGCCTGCGTAAAATTCATAAATATCCCCAGTACGACTTCTCTATTTTCAAAACTGTAAAATATTTTGTTTCAAATGTATCAATGCGAGCTCTCTGGATTAGTTCTTTGTGAAACCAAACTGAGCGTCCGAGACTGCATTATGAGGTTCGCAGAAAGAAGTCATTCGTTTATGAATTACCTTTTTAAGTCCTTTCCTGTATGAATACACCAATTGAATTCCAGAAGAGGGCAAATACGGGCTGGTTGGTACATGTTTTACGAACTGGAAAAACAGCGCAGTCAAAGACGAGACACAAGAGAAGCACAAAACACCAGCGCTGACTAACAACCAAATGGTTTATTGCTACAGGTGAGGCAGCATATAAATGAAATGGCACGAGTAACAACACAAAATAAGCATGAGATAAAGATACCGCACAACCACACAACTTGACTAAAGAAAGGGGGACGTCACTGATTAAGATACGCAAGTTCCTTTGATAGTAGATTTATCGATGGGCTGCTGATACAGGTGTTACCGAGCTTTCTGATATGGCAAGCCTCCGAAATGAGCCTTTGGTCTCATCTTTATAACGGGCGATGATAGTGGTCCTATTGAGGTGCGCTTCGCAATCATCACACTCAGCACAGTGCACAGCAAGATGGTTTCTGCGAGACTTGTTCTCTATATCTTTTGCATGTTCACGCAGTCTATCATTGATGCATCGTCCCGTCTCACCAATGTAGAAACTACCACAAGAGGTCGGGATCTTGTAAACGACACCAACACGACACTGAACGAACTTCCGCTTATGCTTCTTCTGGCCGCCTTTTCTGCTTCTATCCTCATTAACACGCTTGCACAGTCCACTAAGTTTATTCCTGGCTGAAAAAACCAGCCTAATGCCTCCTTTGCTCACTATCTTCTTTAGATTGTGCGAAACTTTGTGCACATACGGAATGCACACTGTTATTTTCTTTCTGCCAGACCCGCATCGGTGCCCTTGATCTTTCGCAGACTTTTTAGTCAAGTTGTGTGGTTGAGCGGTATCTTTATCTCATGCTTATTTTGTGTTGTTACTCGTGCCATTTCATTTACATGCTGCCTCACCTGTAGCAATAAACCATTTGGTTGTTAGTCAGCGCTGGTGTTTTGTGCTTCTCTTGTGTCTCGTCTTTGATTGCGCTGTTTTTCCAATTCGTAAAACACCAATTGACCCTCAACCATCAGTCCCCGGCGGCTGCCGAGCAAGTGACCAAGGCGGTGATAAGACCTGTGACGCCGCAGAGGAAGCTAAGAATTTCTGACTCTGGACAGGCCGCCATTAAAAAAAAAGCGAGCGTAGCAGGGCGTGGCTGAGTGTTAGGTCGGCGGATTGAATAAGGAAGTTTGCGGGCATAAGGTGCCGCAGCTGGCACAGGACGGGGTTAATTGGAGAGGCATTTGTCCTGCAGTGGACGAAGTCAGGCTAATGATGGTGGTGGTGATGATGATGATGTTAGTTGAGAGCGAAAAAGAATGGCTTGTGGCACAAAAATATTCAGTTCCGACCATGGACAAATAACCGTTAAGAAGTGCGCGCCGTGTCGTAAATGTGTGAGCGTTTCCTTTCAGAATACCAAAGTGTCCTACCCGTGTCGCCTAAGGTTTCTTTTTAATCTCCGACTGTGACTGGTATACGAAAACTATTTATGAGCGAGGTACATTCATCCACTTCGAGGTCCGATTTATTCATCTTCTGCACAGTATGTATCTCTCCTTTATCTATTAGTTCTTACATACTGCTGTTGCCATTAAGCGCTCAGTGTCGGTGAAATCGACTAGTAATCTCTTTTCAGAGCACGACGCATCATTTATTTCGTGCCCATCTAGCTATCTTCTTTTTAAGGTCTCGCGTGTTTCTTCATAATTTTCATATCTTGTAGTGAAACTATTTCCAAGATTTTGCGGCGTGCACACGTGCACCATGTTTAAATCTCTACAGTCCCCCTCAAAGTTTCCGAGCATCAAGGTATTGCAAGGAACTTAAACGAGCTTAAACCTGCTCGAGCTTCACATCATTACCGACGCGATCGCTCCAGTTCCCGCTACGCCTAGACATCCATCACGTGAACCAAATCAACAAAATTTTTGAGCAGCCAATGGAGGCTTCAGAATTTACGCAACGGTGACTTCCCAGTTTTCTGTCTACCTAGAAATGTGCTAATTTATGACTAATTATTAGCGGTTTACGTGTTGGCCTCGTTTATTCAAGCCCTCGTCTCCAAAAAAATGGGTGATGAAAAGGAAACCTCTTCTTGTTGCGCCCTTTACGGTATCAATAAATCGTTCCCTGAGGCGTTCGTTATTAAAACCAGGCAATTGTACTCACGCCACTGGTTTTTTTGGCACCTAACCATTAAATACACCGCTGTGTGCTCGATTCTCAATCCCCGGAGCGCATAGCTTAACAGCCGTAAACGCCGATCATCGTTAAAAATCCAGACTCTGCAGCTTATTCAGAAAAACTGCCTCACATATCAGGGCCTGCTTGTTAAGGTTTTGCTCTGACGTTATCTGCAGTAGCGAAAAATAAACGCTCGTGGTGCGTCGCACAATTTTGTTCAGTGTAAAAGAAAAACGAAAAAAAACGCGTTGGCGGATTTTTGCTTCATGCGTGAAAATTAATTTCGGAAAAGACATTCGTTAGCTTAATTGCTTCGCAAATAATATAATAAGCTCTATAGAATGGCGTAGGAATGACTGTGCTAATTTGAAAAGGCATCAAGCATAACTTCATCAAGCATTCTTTGAGGTAACGTCCTAATATTTACAACCGCAATAAAATGCAAGCTATTTCTGTTCACCTATCGCTCTAATTAAAATCGCTTTGTTGACAATGGTCTTAAGAAACTGTGTGTAACGTAATAGCGAAAAGAAAGAGATGACCGGAGTCCGCCGACACTATCGCTTCCCGGCAATACTTTTTTCTTTCGTTTCTTTGTTGTTCCGTGTTTTTTATTTTTTGCTTCAATTTGAAGAATATCCGCGCTGTTTTTCGAGACCCTTGTTCTCTTTTCTGGCAACCGCGATCATTAGTTTGGAGGAGTAATTTTTTACCAGCATTTTTTGCCCATTACTTAAGTTCAGCTGGAACACTCTCACTAAACCTGTTTTTGAAACTGATTAATGAATATTTCCTAACAAGTTCCTGACAAAAGCCATTTTTTTAGAAGAAATAGAACACTTCGTACAAGCCACCGTATTGATACAACTCGTGCAGTCTACGCCCGAGGATGACAACAGCCGCTGACTCAATCGCCTAAATGTTTGGACTTATTCTCTTGCAATTCAAGCGCACTAACGAGAGCGCATAGATGAAAAAGTCAAAATGAAGATGCCTGTTAAAATAAAGTTATCAGAATATGAAAAAAATATTCCCAAGCGTTGCGATTACCGCCCCTTTTTGCATCGCACTTGCCAGTGGTACAAGAGTGAGGGCGATATTGAAATGCAGAAACAAACGAGAGAAAAGAAAGAATCTGTGCTGTCGTGGGTACGCCTCTTAGAAGAAAAGTCCAGCGCTGGCTCCAATTTCCCCAGCATAGCGGTATAGCAGAAACTGGTGGCCGGGAAAAAGAAGGGACAGCCGGTAGTCCCGCGAGGCTCTTGAGCAGTTGTGGATGGGCGTTTCGGGATGCTGGCACATTTCCCCACCAGAGGGTCCGGGAGCCAGTGCTAAAGTTGCATGTTGGAGGGGAGTGCGTGGTGGGACAAACATGCTGGTTCTAAGGCGAATGGAAGATGCCCATTCGTTGCTGCCGATATAGAACAGCTTTTTCAAGAGAGAATGCGCTCAGTTAAGGGAATATTGACGGTATTGTCAGCGCGTTGAGAAATATTCAGCGCTTCTCAGGGCACCCGAGTAAGTACCTTGTGTGCCAGAAATGCGCACTCAAATACCGCCCCGAAATCTGGACTGCACCCCTAAATGTCCCCAAGACAACCTGGTTCCATTGCTTGCAGGCTAGCGCGTGCGCACAGTCATTCCCATGGATAGGCGCACATCCTCTTAAGCGTGCTCTTACATTCTGCCCGTGTTTATTGATTCTGCCAAACATCTCTTTCTCTGGAAACATTGCTCTCTGGAAACACAGAATGCGGGCGGCGATGGCAGTTCCCGGCAAGTCATTACTCTGCCGCGATACTCTCAACTTCGAAAACATGAATTAATCGCAACCACATTCTTCAACACTCTGTCGAGAGTAGGCAGTGCATGGAGCGATTCCCGCGGGCACATTCCCGTCCGCATTAAGCGCATGTAAGCAGCCACGCGCTGCGCCGCTTAGAACTGCGCCTTGCTTTGTTGATGGTCTCTTAGTTGGGAGTAGGTGAAAAAATTTAAAGCTCAAATTCCCCTAATATATATGCATAAACGCGAAGGCTTGTTTAGTGTAATGAACAGACAGCTCTGTCCCTTATAGTTTAAAGCCACAACAGCGTGCACTGACAGATTCAGATGCTAAGATTATTTCCTTCTCTTTGATATTTTCATACAATTACGGTAAATCAGGAAGCTGATTAACAGGCGCTAAATGCTTTAAAACCTGCCCTTTCCAAACAGCATCCATGGAACACACTTCTAAGAGGTTCGGCGTATCGGTGCTTTTGAATAGAGATGTAATGGAATTAGCCTCTTTGAGATTCAAAGGTAAGAATTTTCTGCATAGGTTACTGAGTGGATTGCTTTAGGCGCGTACAGTCGTCCACAGGCCTCTCTTGAACGCTCCCACGACACACCGGTGTGTGTACTGACGTCATTTAAAAGTGTTTAACTTGTAAAGATGCTAGCGCGGGTCAAGGACCAGCCCGAGAGCTGTGAATCCTGAACAAAGACTAAGTATATTCGTCTACGTTTCTCAGTGCCTAGGGCCTTCTTGCCCTCTCTAGAGGCGAGAGACAAATACACACGCCACCTGCGCAGCAGACAGCGAGCGGTGCACGGATGGTGCGTGGACGGAGGGCACTACAAACTCATCATGTCTTTAAACGCTATATCGGGTAAGCCAGACAGCGACAACTGTCATAAATGCACACCAGAGGGCGCCGCTCAAGCGCTCTAGAGAGGTGGGAGGACGACTGTACAAGGCTCTTATCGTACACAGAGAATCTTCAGTTTCCCTAATAAGAACACAAACGAGCGTGTTCCACAACGAAAAGCCTGAAAGTAAATATTTAGGCTTTGCTTAATTCCAGAGGCGGTGATCGGAAGTCATGCAAAATAGACCTTATATCCTGCAGAGTTTCAAATGCGTGTTGTCTCCATTTCTTTTTATTTTCGCTCTTCTGCATCAGTGAGGGAACTTGCTGCTGTTTGAAAGACTTTCTGTTACTAGTACCACAGCAGTATCAGGGAATAGCACTGTGGCCATTGCCGCAGCAGCCGATTTCCAGAAAAGAATACAAATTGTAACATATAGTCTATCGAAATAAACTTCATATTAAGCACGTCTCCCAAAAAAAGCGCCAGACAAGACACTAGACAGAGACGAACAAAAGCACACTGACTTGCACCTCAATTTTGTTTCGTCTACACCACTTTGTTCCTTGCAAGCACGTACAAGTTAGCGTACTGGTCCGCCAATTATAATATGTTTTTATTTTAATAGCCAACTGCGACGAAAAATGA
This sequence comes from Amblyomma americanum, assembly GCF_052857255.1. Taxonomy (NCBI): domain Eukaryota; kingdom Metazoa; phylum Arthropoda; class Arachnida; order Ixodida; family Ixodidae; genus Amblyomma; species Amblyomma americanum. The sequence goes on along the minus strand of NC_135500.1, from coordinate 91,247,811 downwards.
ATTTGTGCACAAGAGCTTTTTAATTTATTGTTTGAATCGGACAATGGCAGTCTAGGAGGAGTTAGGTGCACATATGAGAGGTGCTCAGTAATAGATACGTTATAAGGAAGTCAACAGCCACCGAAACTAAGGAAAGCATGTGTGAATGTTTCTGCTTTTTTCCATTTGCCTTGATAATCAATGGGAATTGAGTAGCATAATCATTTCATTGCTGAAAAATAAGTGATTAGAAATCAGAATAAATAACCATATGCCGCCTGCGAGATCCGATGCCACGACCTCCATATCTCTCGTACTGCGCTCTACCAAATCGTCTAGGACGGCAGCTGTCCAACATTCCACTTGCGGGTGCATTTATGTTGCTTGTAATCTAACCTTGTTAGCGTTTACCAGCGCCACCCTGGTCTATGGTGATGGACATAGAACGCCCAGTATTATCGCCAATGTCAATTATCGAACGGTGCGGGCGGCAGCTACGCGAGGACCCTCTCGTGCTACGGACGAGGGAGGCACTGCCGGAAACACTATGTATTAGGCTGCACACCGCAGAAATGCCTTAGTAAGCAAGAAACTGCATCGCCGTCGCTATAGCTCACTCTGTAGGGCAGTGTACACGACTTAAGAAGGCCATGGGTTCGGATTCTACTAGCGACTTACGGTTGTTTTCCTTATACTTCCTAATTAAATATCTTTAAGCTCTAAACTTAATACTTCATTAATTCCTCGTGTATGTAGAGTAAAAATTAAGAAAAAACGAAGCCTTACCCTATGTGTTTCTTGCTTTAGGTCAATTGAAGAAATTTACTGCTGAAGTTCCATCCCCTCATGTAATACCCCTTCAATGGGGCCTTGGAGGTATAAATAAATAAATAAATAAATAAATAAATAAATAAATAAATAAATAAATAAATAAATAAATAAATAAATAAATAAATAAATAAATAAATAAATAAATAAATAAATAAATACGGGTGTCCTACCGAACCCCCCATTTCCCTACCTCTGTTTTCCAATACTTTAGCGATGGTCTCGGTTCTGGTAGTTTTGATGCCATCGGGAAGACGAAAGGTATCTCGCACAGCTGCCGCCGCACCGTTCGATAACTTTCCACGTGACACTCGTGGGGGTTGTAGTGGCGGTGAATACTATTATTTTTTGGAACTGCGACTGGTGCAGCCGTCCTCATGGGCGGTGGCCTCAATCCAGGACTCCGACAGCTTGAGATTCTCCGAGCCTGCGTGATCAGCTGTTGCTAATCGCTCAGACTAGAGCTGAACATAGAGCTGAACAGGACGGTAGATCCCACCTCCGCCGACCGGCTCGAAGTCAAGGCAAACGATGAGGTAGCTTGTGGGTGTCCGTCCTCATTCGTGACCACCACGGGCATGGCCGGCTTGTTGGATAAGCTCGCGGCGTCATTATCTAGTGTGGACTGGTCGTTTCCAGGGGAGCTCTGCAGCGCCTCCACTCTGGCACATCTTCTGCTTCTGTGAAGATCGGGGAGCATGCTTAGCCGATTTGGTGCCAATCGTATCCTAGTACGGGGCGTGAGCACCAGGGGTGCGCGGTGGGGGACGGGGGGTTCGTGTGCCAAAGGGGGTCAGGGACTCTCTGTGGGCCGAAAAGCTGGCCGGCATGCTATCTGCGGTCAGTTGTTGCACTAAATTGTGGATGCCTAGCTGACGCAGGCGTTGTACTCAAGCGTGTGGGGAAGACCTGTCGCCGTCTTGATTGCCGATTTGAGGAGAGCATTTAAACGTTGCAGTTCTGCACGGGTGGAGACTGGTAGGCAGTGTGGTACGTGAGGCGGCTGACGACGAGTGCTTGCACGATGCGCAGTGTCCCTGTCTCTTTGAGGCGGTCATGATGGTTGACGGCGCACCTGCATGATGTGTGAATCGGCCTGACCTGTTAGTGGTTGCACAAACTCTCTCGGTAATACACGGCGGACAAGACCCGGCTCTGAGGACGAGGCCAGCGCTGGTGAACACTAGACAGGTTAGGCCACACGCAACAGCAATGCCCCTGAAAGTAGAAGATTGGACAGTCTCTCCATTATCTCAGTTGGTAGGGCACCGTACGTGATATACAGAGGTCTTTCGGGCAGATACCTATGACGCCATAAGGTTACTTTTGCTTCTACTATGTATCCAATTAACATACAGAGATAAAATCATTATGCTGTTAATTTCCCATTCGTCAACACAAAAAAATAAAAGAGAAAACAGAAACATGCCTCTATGCGTTCTTTTTTTTGGTGACTCTTTGCTTCCTTATTATTGCTTCCTCATTATACAACACTGCAGTGGTTTGTGTCGTGAACCTTTTCTTAGCGCATTTAATGTGACATTGTCGCTTCGGGGTAGGATGTTAACAGGTAAGACTAGTGCTCGCATAAGAGCCACTGTCAGTTACTTAATGTAAGCTAGAATGAAAGAATGCTGCCGGAAGTGCGGCACTTAAGATATTGTTAAAGCGGTGTTGTAATAAAAGATGCACTGCTAAGTACTCTACAGCGCGAGGTATTCAGGAGTACTGCTGATGAGTGTATAAATAAGAATTTTATGCATGAGAAGTTAAAGCCAAAGCAGACGGGATAATCACGGCAGCGAATCGCCTGGGGACAGAGAAAAGTGAAGAAAGTTATATGTCACGCATTTGCATAGTAAGAGGTACTGCAGGAACCATTGCACAATGGGATCAAATCACCTCGTTATCTCTGGAAGATAGAAAAGTGTTTCTTTCTGTTTGGTTTGGTACAATTATTTGGTATTTCAAGTTTCTGTTCTTATTCTACTTCCTTCTGTGCACCTTGACGCCGTTTACGATATAACTCTTTTGAGTTCAATATTTTTGTTTCATTATTCGCTTCGTTCCGCAGGTGAACTGCACACTATATGTCATGACCGGAATAGCGCCATTTTCGCCTGACAGCTGTCATGGAGTGATTTGCTATTCACGTAGTAAGGGCAACAACGGCGTCAAAGTTGCTTCGTGTTGAAGGTTACTTTTCCTGATGTTTTCCAGTTCTTCAAGCCAATCTCGTTTGTCAAAGTGTATTAGGGTGACGACTGATCTGCTTTGCATCTTCCGAAAATATTGCAGAGGTTTCTAACCGCTCCGACGGAGAGAAACTAACGCAGAAGCTCGAGGGCAATGAAATTCGTAAAGATTCTATTGAGGCGTACTGAGCGCTGCAGTTTCATTCGAAGCCGTCCTCTCCTTGTCCTCTTGTTCCGCCTCCTCGCCTCCTGTTCCGTTTCTCCTTAGCGTGGTGCCTCGGAAGGCTTTCCAATGTAATGAGCCGTGAGGTTCCTCTTTTGCTTCTCTTAAATTCAAATTGTGCGCCAAACACTGTTCCTCCTTTACTCAAGTTTTGAAGTAACCAAGACACCTGCAGTTAAGATTCGCCTTCGACCTCTCGCACATATACACAGACATGTTGAAGCTGACCAACCTAAGGACACACAAAGAAAGCTCAACAAGATGGATGGCATAACCACGCAGGGTGTGCATTCTCAAGAGTGCATTTTCCAGGCCTAACCCTAACAAGACATTCCCGTCATTGGACAGCGGGACGGTCATTGGACGGTGGGGCGGTGACTGCGTTCACGAAGTTACAACGCAGATCAGAAGGGATGCGGGGGCGCCTAGGGAGAGCCATGCAGAAGGAGAATTGCCAGCTGCGTGGCATCGGGTTGCATGACACCTCAGCGCACGGAGGCTGCGTTCACGAAGTGAGCGGGTGGGCTTACTCCTTTTCACGCGTAAGCCGTCTTATATTTCTCATATATAATGAAACCTTATATTACACAATGCCTCTTCCTGTACATCGTTAACGATTAGGCGTGTTTTTTTTAATTATTTTTTCTCTATAAATGACGTTTTCCTATCTAAGTCATAAAGCTTCAGTGAACACGGAAGGACGAGACCGTGAGCCCCATGGAATTCTAACGCCTGCTGTTCTGGATTGGACGTTCATCTCTAAAAAATAAACAGGATGACTGGGTGAAAAAAGTGTTCTAGAGTTTTCGAAAGCTCTAAACGGCTCAGGAACAAAAGGACTCACACACACGCACATCCACGCACACGCACACGCACACGCACACCAAACACACGCATGCCCTCACACCCACACAGGAGTACATTAACACACCACAACCTGATACCATGCGCAACAAAATTTAACTATCTGAAAGACCGCAACCTTAATCTTTTGTAATGTCGACGTGTTGGCTGAGAAAGTCATCTTTTTTCGTGTTTGCTTTCTCTTTTCGTATTTACGCGTGAAGGCGCGGATCTAGGGCTACTGCACACCTTTCTGCTTGGTCTGATTTTGTGGTGTGTTAATATACTCCTGTCTCTTCCGAAATATAAGCAGTTTGTAGCGCTTTGTCGTATGCGTGAGTGTCCGTTCCTGTGCCAGTCAGCGCTTTCCAAAAATTTCTGATTAATTGCCAATTGGGCTCAGTATTAGCTCCTCTCAAAAAGTGAGCAAAATACACCTGGCGCTAGAAGACGGCTCAGGTTTATCTCCCGTAACTAGGCGTGGAGCGCAGTATGCCCCTGAAAACTTTGCAGCGCTAATCTGCTGTACGGAGATCATTAATCCCACGCCTTGGCCTACGCTGCTTAATTACCGAACATAGCTTGTTTTATATGTGTTGTGGTCTTTGGTCATTTTTGCCTGTTCTAAGAGGTTTTGGGCGACCATTATGCAAGCAGGACTTAGGATATGTCATCAATAGTGGCGCCTGTCTCGGACGCCTCAACTTGTCATCCTTACTGAATTTTCAGAACTGCTCTAATAAAAACAAGTTTGCTTGATAACAAAGCTTAGAGATTATATTAAAAGCAATTCTTGCATCATCAAGTGCCTGGGAAATTAACCATGAGAAATTAATATTTATGCTGACGTCAATCAATCGCGAAAATTGTGCGTACCTTTATACAAGGCGTGTCACCGAAGACTTTTCACAGCTTTTTAAAGTAAGCTTTTTGAGTTAGAAGAGCACTTTTTCGTCATGAAATCGTCAGCGCTGTAACAAATCAGAATACAGTTAGGACGCGCTAACTAGCAGGATTGTTAACTAGTATTGAATACTTAGCCTTTTAACTGTAACTGTTAGGCTCCTCGATTATTGAGAGCGGTGTAACCAGCCATAAGTAATATCTATATCAGTCTTTAGAATTGTGGCCCAACACATTTTGACTGTTTCGACATTGTACTTTCACTGCAGAGGTTGCTTTGCTTGCAAGCTTCTCGAGAAAGCATGCATTTTGGCCCTATGTGGCCAAAACTTGTTGAAGCACAGCGCCGAGAAAAACTGCATTTCCGAAATTCTATAAAGCTGATATGTATATTGCTTACTGTGGGCTACACGCCTCTCAATAATTAAGGAGCCTTACAGTAATCTTTAAAAGGTTAACTATTCTGTATTAGTTAACCAACATGCTAGTCAGCACGTTTCTGCTGTGTTCTGATCTACTACACCGCTGACAATATCATGCCTAAAAAGCGATCTTCTAGCTGAAAAAGTCCATTTTTTAAAATTGTGTAAAGTCTTTGGAGCAGCACCCTCTATGTCAGTGTTCTGTACATCGGTGTACTTAACCCGTGAACCATACTTGGTTAAGTATTCTGTAAACCCCTGCGCAGCTTCTTCAGCCTGCATAGAAAGTGATACTTAAGGCACCATCTGTAGGGAGCTACATTCGTACATTCAAAATTTTTCCTCGCGGGCCACTGGCACTGAATCTGTTTTTTTTTTTTGCCCAAAAGACAAATAACATATCGTAAGAACCTGTCTCTCACGACACCATAAGATGTAAGATGGCAGATAGGTATCTTTTGTTATCTCTTAATAGCTTAGTTACCGCAATTCTTACCCACATCGCTATTTTAAAGACGAACATTTCTACGCTTTTCCCTTTTTACTATTCGCTCTTTAATGGCACGACTAAGTAATGGGCGTATGCATAGGTAGTGTGGCAACCCAGCAACCAGCGAAGAAGACAAATGAGGAAGTTAATGAGGTGTCTTCAAACAGAACTCTGGTTAATTTTATCAGTTTGTGAAGGGTGATATAACCGCAGTATGTTGAAAGCTTGAGGTCTTTGGGCAGCTTACAGTGTAGTTCGCAGAGTTAGAGCATGTAGGAAATGCTTAACTGCAGAGGAATGGAGGCCTTTTTTCTCGGGAAACATTCCGTTTTCCTCTCCTCAATTTTTTTTTTACCACAGAAACTTTGTCTTTGCCCCTCGTTGCCGATGCGCGATAGTAAGGTGAACCCTTTAATGGATCATACTCGCGGTGACCTCGCGGCGTCCATCCGTTACAACCTTGGTCACGTGACCTTGTCCTTCCGTTACATCTAGGTCCCCTAGGTCACTAGACCTTGTCAAGTGATCACAACCTGCCAATTGGACTGTGAGCGAACTGCTCACTGCCCACTGGCTTTCGCCTTCCCGCAGTTAAGAGATACTTAAGTTCCCTCAACGATATTTGCCTATAGATATATGCTTGATAGGATCCTGAAAATTTTTTGACTTTAAACATCTTCGAGTTTCTTACCAGTGAAAATAAAGAGAGTTGATGAAGATAACAAAATGACACATGGAGGAAAGCGAAACAGAATTAGTCGTTGCTATCTGTATTCCGCTTACCGCCGCAGGTAGTAGCACCGAAAATCTAGCAAGAAATCTCCGTTCCCCACGTCTGCCCACCCTCCGAAAGAAAAAATGAAGCACAAAGCGGTTTATTAAAGAAACACGCCTACGTTTCCTCCCAAACCGAGCTAAGTCGGCAGTAAAGAGGCACAAATAAATCAAATGAAATATTTTATGCAGCTCAGTTAAGTAGTACGTATTAATATTACAAGCGCAAACAAGACTCTGCCGTCGGCGTGATGAATGTAGCAACTGTGCTAATCACGCCTAAAAGTCTATGGACACATTTATCCTTGCAGAGAAGAAGAGGGATTCAAAAATGAAAACACAAACCAGTGAAAGAGTACTAAAGGTCCGCTAATCATGGAGGGTGGCAAATAAAAAACAAGGCTGTATCTATTAAGGTGGTTTTATTCAGAGACAATGTTGGCACCCTTTTCTTCGATTTAAGCTTGCTCGTTCGGTCCAATGCTGCAAAATAATCCAACGGTGTTTATTTTTCATTCATTTTTCCTGTGAATACAAGTAAATTTCATATCCCAGACCGAGCTATCGTGCGTGATCATAGAAGTGCGTCGTGTACAGCTACCTTCCCGTAGCATATTTCCTCTTTTCACCTTAATGACGCATTCCATCTGTGTAACTCAAAGTGAAGTTGTCAAAATATAACAAGCTTGTTCGATGGCTCGCTTTCAGCATTCATATCGGGATTGTTTCTTAGTCTTTTTCCCACAATACCCTATGTACACCAAATTTGCACAACATAATTGCTGACGAATTCGCCGGAATTAATTCTCACGTGAAGTAAACGCACTCCCCGGAAAACATGATCCAATTTTCGGACTTTACAAAAGTCGATTTTATGGCTCTTTGGGCCTATGATATCACCAGTTCAGGAGTAGAAGACGCATTTTGTGCTGAGACAATTTTTTTAGAAATTTATCCAACACTCAATTTAAACATGTTACTTGAAGCAAGAAACTGACTCTGTGGTCCCCCTTTGAAGATAATAGTTATATGCGCTAGCCTTTGTAATACGCACACGCGAAAAATATCCTGCCGCGCCCCGCTTTCTTTGAAAAATTTGCCGGCGCTGGCAGCACTTGTGCTAATTGTATGCTACGGTCTTTAATATTAAAAATAAGTTCCTTATTAATACAGGCCAACTTCAGACCTTCTTGAAAGGAGGCCTATCATAATGCCATTTCAAGCAGCAAATGTACTGGCAATCTCTCTTTCACACTCTATTCGGGTGAAGTTGCATTTCTTGAAGTTACTTTGGAAGCTGCCTGGTGTCGCACTATTCAATTTTATGTCATATTTATTTCACTTTTTTCATGTCTTTTTTTTAATCTCCCCGCAGAGCGGAGCCTCGGTGGGGCTCTGCTGTTTGTGTTCATTGCTCGAATCCGCCTTTCTGCATACAGTAATTTTTTATATTCCTTAAAGCCTTATTTTCAAAACAATGACATATACATCAGGGCGGTCGGTTCCCCTGGATTCTACAGCAAGGCGAACATTATGTTGACCATAGAGAGCTACGGGACAAATAATTAAATAAATGAACTCATCAACTTAATAATTTTGTGATCAAAAGCAAAGCAAAATTTGCGCAATTGAAGCCTGTCATCATCGAAGACGAGCACAGTTGATGAATTTTCCGAAATTTCTTTGCGATTTGAAATATCGACAGAAAAAAACTCGTTTTGAAATTTCGTCGCAACCTCTTTGGTTACTCGATGCGAGGAAAAAACTTAACGAGATTGAAAGGTGTTGTCACTTTCGATATTTTGAGTTACAATAGCGCTTACAAAGTTTGAAAATGTTCTCGCTTTTTTATAATTACGGACTTCAATTTTTTAATGTAAGCTTGATGTCTAAAATTCAAACTTGAAAAGTTCCTGGGTAATTTCAGTTAGTCGTCTTGAGTGTAGCTCTATTATGTACATATTGTACGCCTTTCTGTGCACTGAACCGACCACAACGACGTATTTCTCAGCGTTTTTGAAAGACAAATATCTGTTGATCAATCTTTGCTAAAAAAATAGGTCTAGTTATAAGCAAAGAACGTATTGTCTTCATGTTCTCCCTCACTGTTGTCTTGATCGCGTTGCATCCTGTCAAGGAAAAGATGGTCGAAAGTAAAGCATACACCACGGGAACCAGCACCGGGTTCTTTCCTTGGGCGGAACCAGACTGGAAGAAAAAAAAATCCTTGTGTCCAGGAATCAAGAAAGCGCTAAATTTTATAAAGACATCATGGAATAGCGGTCACCATTTCGAAGCAAGCCCTGCGTGAGAACCGTCAGGTGATCCGCGCCGTTCTCTCGTGGATTCAGCAGCAGAAGCTGGAAAACACGAACATACGTGAGACCGTAGAGTCATTAACACATCAAGGCTGTTCCGCCGGGGACTCAGTGCCTGAGGCAGCGCAAAGAGGAACCTTCAGCACCGGAAGATTAAGCACACGTCGTCGGTCGGTAGAAAAGGATGCTGCAGGAACTGATCTATCCGCACGCTGGCCATTGAAATGACTGCGCCGACTCTTTGTGGGGAGATAACTCTAAGTGAAAGGAACCGCGGGCCGTTGACTGCGTTTGCTATGGAGAGAAGAAAAAATAAACGCAGATAAAAAGGTCATTGATTGAGCTCGGACGACGAGGAGTAAGAGTGGGTATCAAGTGACCCTCTGGGAACGTAAATCAAGCGCGAATCCAGGCCTTTGCCTGTAGATGGACGATGCGAAGAAGCATTTGGTGGAGATGGCGGCTCACGTATCCCCTCCAGGATCTCCCTCTGTGCACAACACCACTCGCCTTTTTAGGTGTTGTGATTCCCGCAGGCTGTTGCAAGATTGTATGTCGCCTATAGGGCGTGTCCATAAAGGTCTCTTGCAACTGCAAAGAAGCGAGTCATTGAGTGCGTCTGGTTATTAGCCCTGTTTGAAAACCAACTGTTGAGGGCAAAAAAAAAGATGCTGCTAAAACAGTCGTGTGAAAAATATATGGGTATTCCGTAAACAATATCAAAATGGCACTTGTTAAATGTAAAACCGCCATTTGAAGGAAATTTAAGGAAAAATACGTACATGTACTTACTCAACCCAGTATATGGCCGTGCATTGCTGTGTGTATCTCGGCCATGTATGCACAGTGTGCGCTTATTCATTTTTCTTATTCCTCTCAAGGCTTTTGTATTATGAATACAAGATGCTATATATTCTCAACCAGGTAAAATTAACGTTGCAAATTAAGTGTAGCTCCTTTCGCATGCATCAGCAGATTATATTTGATTTACCGCTTTCTCTTGCAGCTTATTAAGATAGGGCTCTGAGCAGTAGAACGAATTGTCAGTCTCCCATTGTGTGCAGCAGCCGAAGGCGACCAGTGGCATGACAAACGCCAAGAATAAATCATGACAGCAACCGCTATAAACAATATCTAACAGCCTTGTCACTGTTAAAAGTTGTAACAACGTCGTTTATTATGCCCATGAAGAATATAAATGAGACCTTGCGGTTATCGAAGTCTATGTGGTGTGATGGGGTCTAATATATAGTTCAGGAGTAACCACCAATAAACCGTTTTTCCCAAATGAGCACAGTGATTGGCTTTTTGTTCTGTGTTGAGAGGCTTCGCGTGATTACTATTCCGCGCATATTAGTGTCATATATGAGTTATCCAGAATACCTTCAAGCAACACCTTTATTTTTTAGCAGGAATTCGCAACCATAAATTTTGCTTGCTGCTTCGTTTCGTTCCTGTTAAATGTCTGCCGCAACGATTTTCGCTTCTGGGTTAGTGCCGAAAAGCGCGCTTCTACGCTTATACCCCCAAGGTGCACGTCAAAACCACCGCAACACCCTCCCTTTTTCTCAGGTCGTCGCAGTACATTGCGAATAGCGAGGAACAAGAGCACTTTAAAGGACCGAGCACGAGCGCAAGAGACGCGCCCAGGGCAGACGAAAGTCAGCGAAGGACTTCATTCCAGAGAGTTTTCGTTTTAAAAGAAAATCGAACGAGAAGGCGAAACGCAGGTCGCCCTTGCAACTGTGAACATGGTGTTGTGGAACTGCTGCCTGATCGCCAAGCGATTTCTGGCCGCATGGTCTTCAACATGCGTCCTCCGCTGCCAGCGGTAACAAATGGGAAAAGATAGAGAAGTGGTCGCCTTTGACGGCGACCGCAGGGTCGATACCCGGGTGGGGCACCCATTTTCAGAGATTTACTCACCGTCCACTTCTTCAGCGAAGAATGTGTAGGGCTGGCGTGTTTAGAGTGCCTCGATGCGCATCAAGGCACCCTAGAGGTATCCTCCTCCTTCAAAGATGGGAGGCCCAAATTCATGGCGCAGCGCCCTGAAGAACACAGTGTAAGGCGCCGGGGTTGGGTAAATGCTGTTTATTTCGACGTCGGTATCTGCGGGTCTCGCTCATATGAGCGCTTCTGAAAGAGGAAACTAATGAGGCGATAACGACTGTGTCGCTGAACTTGAAGTATGTGAAACTCAAAAGTTCACTTGTGTTTAAGAAACCTTACGCTCTAAGTTTGGGTTGTGGCCTCAGAACTTCATTTGAACATCGAATATTTGCTTTATCGGGATGTTTACAGGAAAGAATGATGATGCTGCTTGTGCATTTCAACGCGGGCGTTGATTCGCGATTGGGATTACGCGCGCATACATCGTGTCTGTGTATTTTCACAAGTTACGTTCGTTCGCGTTTTCAGCCATGTTTCTTCTTTATTCTTTCGCCGTTGCAGAATAGCAGGCCAGGTAAGAACCCCTCAGTCCAGCCTCTCTGCTTTTCTATCACGCAAACCTCTCTCTCTCTCTTATTCCACATTGAAAATATTGCTTCATGTGCTTAATCTTTCTAATCCAGTCTAAAATGCTTCTACTGCTTCTTTCGGGATGTCCAAAGCGAAGTACACGCTGATTATTGAAGGAAACTTCTGTAAAATGCCAAGTAGTGGTCTTGTGCCAGTCAGTCAGTCAGTCAACCAACCAACCAATCAATCAATCAATCAATCAATCAATCAATCAATCAATCAATCAATCAATCAAGCAAGCAAGCAATAAATCAATTTATTTTCAACTCAATGTGTTCAGTGGATTCTGTGTGTGGATTTCATTAGTCACTTTTTTATTACGGGGAATGTTCGCCCCAAACAACTTAGCTGGACGAGCCGAAGTTGTCTCATACCCGAAATGAGAATACCTGACAGCGCTTCGGTCTCTGAGCAAGTGCTTTTGGTCGTCATACCTGGGAAGGTAACCGGGGAAGTTTTAAAAACCATTAATGGAGAATATTTTGTGCCGCCTGCTATTTAATCTGGTTTCTCGTAGTTATAAGTAACTAGACTCTCAGACAGTATTGGTTAGTAACCGATTTTTGTGAATGGTTGCCATCGAAATGCAAAATCATTTTCGCGATCAAACGGGAATGGCTTGAGTGCAAGAAATGCAGTGACAAGGATTCAGAAATGCCTCCATGAAGAAAAAGTTGAGCGTTTGGCGGTAATTGGATTATAATATATGTAGCAACAGTTTATTCGAAAACGAACGGGATGAATGTCCGCAGCATCACGATGGGAAAACTGTATTGTTCCTGTGCTATTGACGGAGAGGGAGTTGCCTCTGCTGTGCAGTATTTAAAGGAAATGGCTAATTTTAAGACCAATTTATAACACAGTTAAATAAATATAAATAAAAAATATGAGCATGATGACAACTGCTACCACCCCATTTCATCCAGCTTCGCCCCTTGAGCAATGCGTTGAGGTTTTTGTAATACAATTTGGTGTTTACAGAACCGGGAGGGAATGAAATAGACGAGTTCACCGGCATCGGTACGCGCGAACACATGGCTACAGCAAACGTAGCTATTCATGGTAAAGCGTCGATTCTTACCGCACGTGAAGTGGCCTGGAAACGTTTGAAAAGAAATGCACTGTACTTTTCAGTGGTTGATCTAAACATCGCTTTCGACGTTTCTTTTCAAATCGATGTGGTTACGCACATCAGTTCAAAAATCTTGCGGAGGGCACATAAGACTACTTACGTGCTTTGAATACCGAAAGCATTGTTTTTCTCTTTTCATTGTTTATTTTTATTTTGCTTTCTTTCTATTGATACGCCTGCTCATTAGCGTAGAGCGTAAGACGACGCATATACTAGGCTAACGCGGTTCTGTGGTCGAAGTGTTGCACGCTCGCTTCGCAAACTGAAAAGCCTTGGCTCATTTCCCCGCACCTTCGGAAGTAATTTTATTTGTTTGTCTAGTCACCGGGGTTCTGGGGCGCCACTTTTTCTGGACATCGGGTTCCGTCGCCGATTAAACATATAATCCTTAAGTATTAGTTATCAAGCTCTCGTGCGCAGACATCGTGATGGCATTTGTGGTATTTAAAAACTGTTGACGATCGTCCTGAACGGCCCTCTGAATAACCGAAGCAATTATGCCCTGATGTGCGTGGTTTTGATAGATGCTTTTGTAACATCCTTTTGACGCCTATGGGGAACTTGCTCTGAAGTTTACGGTGCCGATGGTAGCGCCATAGCACACTGCCTAGCGAGAAGAGCAAGCAGTTTTGGGTAGTACTTTTAGTACTATTCGGCGCCACCTTCAGACGCTTATTGGCGTGAGCACCGCGCTCTGCCGAAGGCATACGTGCCGTGCGTCAGCTATCTGGGCTACGCCGAGAGAAGCTAGGCAATGAATGCTGTCAGCCTAACGCGGGTATCTATCGCGCAGAATGTGTGCTCGCGTGTACAGCGGCCCAAGCGGCTGACAAAAACTGTTTTGAGTCGCCGAATGGAACAATTGCAGTGCCACCTTGGTAGCGCAGGTTCCCCATACTCTGCCGCCAACTCATAGCGGTTATTCTGATCGGCAAGCCGCTTTCGGCAGTTCAGAGCCCGAGGCGGCGTGGGAACTTTGTCCAGCTTAGGTATTCCATCTTGGGAGAATTAGGTGCTGACCACGCCGGCTGCACTTTGAGCGCATCAGTGCACGATGTGCGCCATGGATCGTTTGACGCACTGCAAATTTCCAATGCGAGGGTAAGGGAGAGAGCGCCAGTCTGCTCTTTCTTAACCTCGTAATGTTCTCCTCCCGGCTCGCAAGAGAGAGCAAGGGTCTTTCATATCATGGTGATGAACGGAACGAAACGCGGCTTTGTCCTGAACGGCGCTTTACCGGCTGTCATTATAAAAGAAGATAAATTTTTATTGCCTATTCAGTGACGGCCAAGATTTACGCGAAGCTACTGTAAGAAGACACTGCGAACTTTATTCCCAATCCTAAGAAGAAAATATACTATTTTTTGGCGCTGCTATGCGGAATGAAGGAAGTTCATATGTGGCATGCGCATAAGGCACAAGATCAGTCAAGCGCATCTGTATGAATAGATGAACGAGAAGTGCCAAGAGTAATTTTGAGCTAGTTTTGCAAAAATCCGGTAACGCCTCCTGTAAAGTTGCGTCCGAAGAAGACGATTCTTTTCAAGCACGAAGCGCTTTTAGCTTCCGTTGTCAGTGCGTCTCCGCAAGTGACCTTGGCGCCAAAATGGGAGGGCGGCGAAAGATAGGGAAAGGAGGACACGGAGGCCAACTTAAACGAACTTTGGCGAAACTATCAGCTTGCCCCCTAGGGCCTACGTGCTGCCGTGCCGCGAGTGCAGCGCATGCGTCAACAATGGCGTCTTCCTTCTCCGTAGTCGGCGAAGGCAGCGCGCGGCGCCACAGCTCAGCCTCTGTCCTGCTACCAGAGCTGCGCAAGCGTAGTCGTCGCAACGTGTAAAACGCGTCTGTTGCGTAATCCGCGAGTCCCGCCACACACACTTCGCAACGGGTTCCGCACCGCATCGCAGGACAGCCCCACAGTTCTGCACGAGGCGTTGCACTTCCCCTTCTGAGCGACACTGCCGACGCTGCGGACGGATGATTAAGCTGGTTGCGTTTGGACGAGACGAGACCTTGACTTGCAACAAGTTTCAGTGTTTAGAATGTGCTGCGCTGGTACTGCAAAGCAGCTCATGCTTACGTCTACTCTTGAATATGAGTGTTTTATTTTGTGGGCTGATGTAAGATAAAATTTTGGCAGTTGGAGCCTGCTGTGATGGCAAAAATTTTCTTGGCTATGTTGGCATTTGGCGGAAAATTTGGTTCAGGCATTTTTTTTCAGGCAGCCGAGCTACCGTATAAGACAACTCAATTAACGTGAGTGAGTCTTTGCTTTATTTCAGCACCCTTACAGTGCGGCTACACTGAATGAATGTCTATTAATATTTCATGTGGAAGCGTTGAACTCTCTCAAGAAAATGCTGCAAAATCATATGAATGATGTGATTCCATCTGGGACAAGGAAGAGTGTTAGTACCGAGGATATATAAATATATTTCTGTAATGTAGTGTTAAGTATTAATTTATGACGCTCCACATTTTTAAATCTGGGTCATAATTTAATGAAACTTGCGACTCATTTCTTGCCTCGAAACTGGCTTCTTTGTTTACTTTTCAGGTATGATGAACATTGGCCATAGGAGTTTTCGCGCATCTTGCGTGAAATGTCGACTTTATTGGTTGTGCACTTCTCACGGCCTTATATCTTCTCTTCCGTTCATTGAAAACTTCGTGTCTTGAACTTACATTGACCTCATTCCCCAGCCTTTTTTATTGTTTTAAAAGATATCGCTGCCCGACATGTGATCAAGATATAAAAGGAATCGCCTGAAGCATCCTGCTATAAGCTGCGGTTGCTTTATTGACCTTGAGCTGCTTTCATAAAACTCACCTTCTTTGTGACAGCTCGCAGTTTTCGGTTCGCGCCTGGGGCTATTGAGATCCCGAGTAGCGGACGAGTCTTTCTATAGTAATGTTCAAATGTGATCTGGGTCATTCAGGTCGCAAGCTCCATCCGCCGCCGGCGGCAGAAACATAAAAGTCCTACCCGTAGGTTTATTTCTTCTTAAAATGTGGAAAAAGACCATTGCTTCATTTCTTTTGCTCATTGTTCGTGTGCTTTTGTGATGTCGTAAGATGCGTCGCTTTATGAACCGAATATAAATAAGATATGCCGCCATAATCAACGAATCGCCACGGCCGCAAGGCACTGAGCCAGCATCGTAAATTTCCAACGAGCGATCGTTTTGCTAATGTTGTCACTGGGAAAGAAGGCTTTTATATGATTTAGAGGAGGAAAGATATAGCATCTTCGACTGCAACTGTGAAACCAAATTCGGTAAAAAAAAACTGAATAAAGCTGCATACAATAGGCTGGGCAACGGCCTATCGGTTTAAAAAAAATACAAAAAGTAAGAAAAGTGAAAGCCTGGGAGTATAAACGAAAACATTCTGAGGCTAAAAAATAAAGAAACGAGGGGGGGGGGGCGACTTCCGGAGATTTTCCGGGAGGGTGTGGTCGAATTCAAGGGCGGCTCGAAAAAATCCTGATGTGCCTTTCATGGAGGTAGACGCACTGACCCGCTCAAGCGAGCGAAGCTTGACTCAATTCAGCTTTGATATGAGTAAAAAAATGTATAATGGTCCACTATTAATGGCGTCCGAGTGCCATAATAATAACCCGTTAGCGTCATTCCTTCCCAAATGGCGCCACAGGAACGTTATTTCTTTAACTAAACACTACGACGACCTCGGTATCAAAGAAATCTAACGAGGATCGTTTGCCCCGATGTAGCCGCTAGGCACGAGGCTGATACCGGAGGCTTCTTTATTGCCTTTCAAACTTTTTCTCTGCAGACTGTCCTGAAACACTCTTATCGTGATCTTCTTCTGTTGTTGCCAGGAAAATGAAAAGGAAAATGCACAGGCCCGCCCACTGGCTCAAGCTGAGCCACAATCGCCACCACGTGCAGAAAGTAGGAGAGTTTAAAGATAAGGTAGAAAGATAGGATAGAAAAGACGCGCGCTATAATGCCCCAGGCCCATCCCAGAGGCAGTGCAATACCGGGCCAACCGGTGGCGGAAGTGAAGCAACCTTCAAGCACTCCGGCACATTTCCAAAAATATGTTGGGTTATTCGATAACCGAAAACGGCCCACGTTGCTTCGAACCCTTTTTCGCTCTCAGCGCGAACTGCCTGTTATCCTTTATTTCCGCTACCCCAGCTCAGGTGCCGCCGATTAGTATTTCCGCTACCCCAGCTCAGGTGCCGCCGATTAGTGATGGCAGATGCCGGGGTGAGCAAACATCTTTTACCTTCCTTTTGTTACTTTAAATAAATAATCACTATATATCTCAGCGCAACACGAACGGGACACAAGACCAAGGACTAGCACAAACAGGCGCTGACTATCAACTGTTTTTTTTTTATTGAAGAACAAAAAGCGTATAAATACAAACAGTGAACTACTTATCAATCAACAAAAGTTATCTGGAAGGCAATGGGCGGTCAGATAGCTCAATTCCCTCTCTGATAACGTTATGGAAGGGCTGCTGATACATTTTGCGCCGTTGTGGTAAATATAAAAAGCTTCCATTACCTCGCGTGTTAATTTATTGTTATGTCGGAACAGGATGCGCGTGCTCTTGTAATCGGGAACACATTGGCACTTTTTGCACTGGAAAGACGCCTGGGCAAGGGGGTCCCCTTTAGCTCTCCTTTCTGCATGATCCTTTTCATGTAGCCGCCGCGGTGGCTGAGTGGTTATGGCGCTCGGCTGCCGGCCCTAAAGACGCGGGTTCGATCCCGGCCGCGGCGGTCGAATTTCGATGGAGGCGGAATTCTAGAGGCCCGTGTGCTGTGCGATGTCAGTGCACGTGAAAGAACCCCAGGTGGTCGAAATTTCCGGAGTCCTTCACTACGGCGTCCCTCATAGCCTGAGTCGCTTTGGGACGTTAAACCCCCATAAACCATAAACCAACCAATCCTTTTCATGCCTGCATTGACATTGCCTGCTATGGGAGCCTGCGTGAGACAGGGGGTCATTTTTCCTGGTGTTTTCATGCTCCATCAAGCGTTTGTTAACGCACCTGCCAGTCTGGCCAATGTACATGGCACCGCAGGAGAACGGGACCTCGTATACCACCCCTACCTCGCAAGGTATTGATGGCGACACATGACGCACCTGACAAGCATCCCTCTTGCTCTTGTCGTAGTGCCTCTGATTGACCTGTTTGCACATTACGCTAAGTTTTCTAGGTGCAGAAAAGACGACTTCAACGTCGTATCTGCCCGCAACTTTTTTCAGCCCATGTGACAAGCAGTGTGCATACAGGACCACAGCCGGCTTTTTCTTCTTTTTGGCTTTTTGGGGCTCCGCCGAGTGTTAATGAACTAGTTTCGATTCAGCAAAGAGAAACCAGTGAGCGAAGATACATTTCCGCATTCGATTGTTCCTCTGATTGCATTGAATTCTTCTTCGTACGAGCGGCGGTATTCCTGCCAAAGTACAGGGCGATCGGATACTTTTAGGGTGAACACGCGAATGTGTGGCCGTGGTCTTCGGAGAGCCAATGAATCCGTACCAGCCGCGAATCAAAGCGAAGTGGCAGACGACGTGAAGCCCCACCTCTGCGTCCTTTTGCGCGCACCACACTTTGTTTCAATACGCGGTCGTGTAAAACACAAGGGCGCTCCTAAGAGAGTGGCCACACACTACCGTGTTCACATATGCTACTTAAAACTGGGGATTTTTATTAGGACTTGATGAGGCTACACCTTTCGTTATTATGCAAGGGGCTCGCGCAGAGCAGGCAATATATGCCTTTCACTCCTTTCATTCAGGCTAGTGCCGTGTGTGAAGCCAGAGAGTAACTTTACTTTTATATTTTGCAGTGCCGAGTCTAGCGAAAAGAGTGAAGCGACGAAACTGTCAGCGAACGTAGAGAGCACCACTTGCAGAGTAGTAGTGGGAATTTATTTTGAGGTCCTTTTTATAATTTGCTTGCTTTAAAGAATGCAACCTCCAGAAACGCGATGAATATAAAGATGTATTGGAATGCGTGACAGTCACCATGGGGCCACGTGCCTATTCACGGGCGCTTTTTATCTTGACATGTATTATGTACCATTTCACTTGGCAGGGTCCTGATAGTTTATAATCAAAACACATAAAAAGTTCTTTTTTATCCCCGTAAAGTTTTACTGAGGGCTCCATGAGTTGGCCGTGAAATAGTCGTCGTAAGAGAAAGGTTCATCCTTGTTTGTTCAATAGTTTCTTGCTATGTCATGCTTTTTTATTTTATGCAGAGCTTTGAATCATCACGCCCATCACAGTTTGAAGCTGTTTGCGTCGTAATGAATTCCTGTTTTTTTTTATTCTCGATCCAAGAAATCGACTACGTATTTTGGCTCACTTTCGCTTCAAGCTTTCGGACACAACAAAATGGCTGAAAACTTTCGGACCACAGCGGCAGACTGTACGACACGCGTACGATACAGAGAAACCAACAGGATGTCTTAGGAGCGAAAGCGCGCCGAGAATGGATGTTTTGCAGGGGGAGAAAAGAGCTGAGAAATAACATGTACCAACGCGGCAGTTTCCGAGAGCAGGTCGTCTGACCGAAAATGGATGGTTGATGGCACATATCGCAGGCTTATCAAAACCTCCTATAACGCTGGAGAGGCAATAAACAGAACAAGACACTTAGCGGCTGGCCGTGCTGCATACACAAATCTAACAACAATTAGAGGAGCTCTGCCAATTCATCTGGGGACAGATGTGCGACGGAATCGCCGGAAGCCTATCCAGGAAACGTGAATGGCAACTACTCCGACACCTTATCGACCTCACACAAACCAAATCAGCAACACAACACAACATGACACGCCTAACACACGAACACACTGACAATCCCGAGACCCTCATCAACAGCCTTCTAAACACATACACCTCTCCGGCTGCTCCCACAAATCTACCCCTGCAAAGGACCAGCCAATCCCTCACTCGACACAGACATCACGAAGATGGAAGTCAGGGCGGCCCTCCTGACTCTCCGAGCCAACCCCACACCTGCTGCAGACCAAATCACAAACTCCATGCTCCGTAACCTTGACTACCAATTGATCAGCCAAATGACGCAAAATACTTCCACCACTGCTGGAGGGAGGGTAGCATTCTTTGTCCTGGTGCCACGTGAAGGTAATATTCATATCCAAACCCAACAGACCTCTTACACTCCAAAACACTCGCCAGATTTCGCCAACTTCATGCCTTGGGAAGCTCTTCGAGCACGTTTTGTTAGCGAGACTCAGAAGCCACATGGCGGACAAAGATCTATACCCGCATAGCATGGTGGGATTCCGCCGCCATCTATCCACAAAGGCGACCATGCTGCCACTCACACACGACATGTCTGACCCCCTTCTGCCTGGTCACATCAAGGCAGTCTTAGCTTTGGGTCTCTCTAAAGCTTTTTATTTCACTGAAGATCAGGCGATCATGACGGTCCTACCTCCATTGAACGTGGGTGCGCGCACGTACGCCTACATTCAAGCGTTCCTCGTTAACCGCACGACTGGGATACACTTTGGCCCTCTCTCTTCCCCCTCCTACAAGCTTCAGAGTATCAGATCCCCTTAAATGTCCGTCCTCTCCCCATTCCTGTTTAACATCACCCTCTACCCCCTCGTCCGAAAATTGGCAACTATTTCCCACCTGATGCATACTCTTTATGCCGACAACATCACGCTGTGGACCACCCACGGTAGTGACGGTGGCATAGAGAACACCTTACAGGAAGCAGCCACCTTCACCCAAAATTACGCACGGCGCATTGGACTGTCTCGCTCCCCAGAGAAGTCTAAACTGCTCCTCATCCGGCCTAAAAACCACCGCTGCCCTCTGCTCTTCCATTGCCATTTAACTAAATTGGGATCCGCTACCGGAGGTTGCACCCTCCGTGTTTTGAGCCTGCAAATCCAGAACGATGGCAAAAACACCAGCACCCTCAAAAAACTCAAGCAGGTTGCAGGCGCGATATCGCACCTTATTCGCAGAGTTTCGGGTTATCATAGACGCATGAAGTAACGCGCGGGCTCTATCGCCTCATTCATGCCTTCGTCCTCAGCCGTGTGCTCTACACTACCCCAAACCTACAACTCTCCAAATACGACGCAAATGCTTTAGATGCCTTGATCCGCAATCTATTCGAGGTCGCACTTAATCTTCGTATCAACACACCCACAGACAGATTACTAGGCCTGGGCCTCCAAAACACGATCGGGGATCTCGTGGAGGCCCACCGACAGGCCCAATATATCAGGCTAGCACGAACCTCGACAGGCCGACACATCCTGGACACTCTCAGAATCAGAATACCGGCCAACGACCCAACCCTGCTCCCTATTCCTCGACCCCTTCACCGATGGCTGTTATCAAGCCTCTGCTGAGAAATATGCACCCTTCCCACCATGAGCAGCGCAGCAGACTGCGTGCGAAGTCACTCCTTCGAGAGTACGGTTACGAGCCGGGCGCTGTATGGGTGGACGCACCCTGTGCTGGTTATGAAGTGAGCGCAGCAGTGGTGGACCCCTCTTCATCTACGCTCCTCATATTATCTCTCCCCCCCCCCCCCCCGACACATCCACTGAGGCTGCAGAGGAAGCTGCCATTGCAATTTTCTTCACCAGCACGAAATCCCGGTGCATTTTAACCGACTAAAACTGCAGTTTTAAATTTTGCGCGAGGCCGAGTCGACATCCCTACGCTTGGCATACTGGCTCGCCCAGTGCACCCCCACCCCGCGATGTTGAGCTGATATGTGTGTCTGCGCACTCCGGAAATCCCGGATACGAGGCCGCCAACCTTCTAGCTCGATGTTTATTAAACCGGGCACAGGCGGCCTCTGATCGCGGATTCACGAGGGAGCGCATGCACTCGTTCACTGAGCTGACGCAGGCCTGCAGAGCCTCGCCCCAGCTCTACCCCCGCCGCACCCCTCCCTAGATAACAAACACGCAACACTCTGCACTGACTACAGACACACACTTTCCCCTCACCCCTCACCCTAGCCCAATATCACCCTCCTTCCCCACTCCTGCCTGCACCCTATAGCCAGAACCCTTTGCATCTTCCCTCTGCATCACCTTCCTCTGTCCGGCGGACCCTCCACCGCGGGGCCTAGAGAACCTCAAGACCTGGGAGGACTGTGAGACCCTGCTGCGCTCTTAGGATCCGGCCGTGCAGACCATCGCCACTGGCCGGGCTGCCAGTTTTATGTACCTTAGGGACACAAACACTTCATTGCAATAAGGTCGTGCGAGAACCCAGTGGTGTGCCCCGAATTCGTGTCCAATAAGGAAGCTTTCTCGCGCTCCCTCAACTCCACGAGTAGCCCACGCCGCCTGTGGGCGCTATTGAGCGGGAGCGAAAATTGGACGCAAGAGGAAGCTCGCGCATTTCATGAAGGAAGTCAAGTTCATACGGGCGCCGAGGTAATCACGCGGGGATAGGTGATTAGGACATCACACTGGAGGTTCTTTCCCTTCAAGTCACTGCTTCTGGTAAAAACTGCACTGCCGCCTGTGCTGCGTTGACAGAGGCCTAGACGCGAAGGCGGCTGGAGTCACTGCTGCAGGCGTCTAATATCGAATCGGGTTTTTTCCACAGGAAAGGGCAAGAAACCTTCAATGGACAGCCATTGTTTGCACAAATACGCTCGGGAAGCGCCTGCTATTTCTGTTCGCCAGTGTAAATTGCACAGCCAACTTATTTACATGCTCTAGGCAGATGGAGCCAGGAAAAACGGCGCAGGACGAGACAGGAAAGGAGTGCACATACACACACATCACCGGACTTGTAAGTGATTTATTCTGATCTCATTGCTCATTTTAATGCACTTGCGCTCATGCCATGCACAGTTGCAAGAAAAGAGAATGAAGCAAAACAGCAAAAAATACAAAATTCTTAAACATTGCGCATGAAGCACAGGTAGTCGTAGTTGACTAAGAGACCTCCATTACAGCTCTTCAGATATGGGATTTCACAGCTCATGTATTACAGATCAGCCCACTTAAAACGAACCTGATGGTCCCGCTGATTGCGTTCGTTGTATCCGGCATCATAGCGCTCTCCCTGTAAAATTAGTTTTTTTCCTCTGCTGTGTTCTGCGCTTAAAAACACACTTCAAGTAATGCGTCAACTAGGTTGCAAAAACGTCCTCGCAAGGTGTATCTGGCCATCATAGTAAGCGTGTTCCCAGTATTACCGCCAAAAATACCAAATCCGTCTAAATTGTAGCCTAATTTTTTTCACTGCGCCATGCGAGTCTAATTCATCAAAGCAGGTCTATACTGCGACGCTTTCAAGGCTGTCCGGGACTGTCGTGTTCTCGCCTACACCCAGTCTGCTGTAGGGCCAGTATAAATTAAACATAGTTGAAACATGCGAGAGAATATAGCTCAGAGTAGAACAGGACGCGAGAAGAAAAGAACAATAGGAGCGCTAACTTCCAGCAAATTTTATTTCACACATGCAAAATATTTATTCACCAAAGACGTGTAAACATTTGTTTTAACAGTAACGCTGCCTCAGAAACGAAAGTTCATTATCACATAAAAAAATAGAGGGAGTGCTTACAGATGTCTCTCCCGAAGCATTTATCCTTTCAGCTTCAATTATTAATCGCGTGGTCATGTCGCTACTTTTTGCTAGCACAGCAGTTGTTTCAAAAATTGGTTCACACGTTTTGATTCGCATGAACGAATTCGGTCAAAAAGGGATCCTATTTCCCGTTCTTGACATCGCGTGCGTGTTCCATCAATCGCTGATTAAGGCATCTCCTCGTCTGGCCGATGTAATGGCCCCCGCATGACAACAGTAAATTTTATATACGACACCTTCAATGCATGTCACATACAGCTTATAATGACGAAATCTGCATCCACGTGTTCTGTTGTTCCTGGTTTTTCCAATCTTGCACAATGAGGCAAGTTTCTTTGGTGCCAAAAATACGCCAGTTGCGTTTGCCCACTGTCCAATTTTTTTCAAACTATGAGAAATCTTATGCAAATAAAGCAATACAATAAAGCGCTTCCTTTCACCGAGCATCGGGGCTGTTGACATTAATCTTCATTAAGTTTTCTTAGAAGCTTCTCGGCAATAGACACCTAGACATCGGCGGGGTACCCAGCATCAGTCAGCCTTTTGATCTGCTCCTTAAAACTTTCATACATCCTGTGCGTACATGATTTTATCAGGGAGTTCTGAGAACACATGTTGAGTAACGCTCTTTTTACGAGTTTGGAGTGCGCAAAATGATATAGTAATACATGCTTGTTACTACAAGGCTGGCAGCCCAGCAAATGTGATTAGGATGAAAAGTGAAGTTGGTCTAAAAACCTGATAGATTCATTTACTGGCAATTCAGTGGTCAAAACAAGTGGTACAAAACAATCCTTCATGATGGATAAAATGCCTACGGCCTTTTAACGTCCACAGTGGCTGGTGGAATGTCGGCCATATTAATCCGATTCCTAGAGGTAGGGCAGCGCTCGAACATTGCTTGCAGCGGCTTCGTCAGAGCATGGCGCCGCAACGTTGTCGTCTGCATCAACGTTGCCCATAGAGACAACATTCGGTTCGCTATGCATAAGCGACGCGGTTCCACAAACATAATTGCGTCCAATCGTGTGCGCTTTCGACAGCGTCATCTATGGTTCTTCGGCCCTTGTAGCAAAGAAAGCAGTAAGCGCTCGTGCGCCCACAATGTACCAGCTCCAGTGTACGCTATCTGGCGCAGCCTGAACGTGATTGCGCAAGAAAGCGGAGCTGAATGGACTGGCGGAGCATACCACATGATCAGTGTGTCTAGCAAAACGTTCAAACTTCTCGAGTCACTGCTGTTACCTTATCGATGACCCGTGCCATAGCTTCGCTATCCACGCGGCCACCCCGTCGCGCCCACCGCGCTTTTCCTTCTACTTAGGATGCTTTGCCCAACCGGCCAGCACGCAGGCAATGTCTGACTTGAGCTATCGGTGCGCGCTTGACTGGTGGTTACTTAGTTTCGAAGCAACCTTTTTATTGCTATTCTGGTTCGACGTCTTCCATCCGGGGGTGGTGTCGCGGGGCCTGGGAGACGCTATTCGATCATCGTGCTTTCTGGAGGTGCGAGTTTTTCAATTTCGGGCCGAGTTTCCGGTGCCACCTTGTTTACTACAACCGAGCTTTCCGGCCACAGTTTACTTTATCTGAGACGAATTGCCATTTCCCTAGTGCATATTTCGAGGGTAGCACCTTAACCGTTCGCAATAAGCGGGCGTTCGCGATATCTGCAGCCTTTAGAAGTGCGCTCGACGGTATATCATCAAAGTCACACGTAAGCGTGTCAAGATCTCGGGACATTACTGCCAATTCGGCCCGCAATCTCGGAGTTGCAGTGTGTGGGTTTCTCAGTAGGCACAGGCCACTACCCACCGCGGGTTCGAGCTTCGCGCGAGCCAAGGGCCCCGATCAGCCGTCACCACACGCACCCTGGGGCACCGCTGCGGCGGCGTTCAACCTCTGCAGATGTGGGAAGCCTGCTAGATTCCCGCCGTGGCGTCTGCGCGGCATCCCGCGTCGCTCTCTTTCCCTTTCTCCCGCCTCGGGCGGCGGAGAGACGGCTGGTGGTTAATCGCTGTCATTCGGCCGCAGCTCCGCCCCCGGCTTCCCAAGGGCCTTTGCCATTGGTGACTATTGGCGGGAATGCGGGACCCGTTTGGGGTGGTCGCGCGACCTTCCGAGCGGGGCCCAGAGAGAGAGAGACCCCTCGGAGACAGCGTAAGGTGCGTACGTTACTGTTCGTCCGGGCCGGCCTCTGCAGTTCGGACCAGTTCATACTCGATCTCGCCTGCGTGGGTCCTCGATCCACCGCAGCTCGAGCCTGTCCAGGGGTCCAACGACCTCTGACAGGCGCACCTTGCGTTGACTGCCCACTCTCTCTCGCAAACGGCCCAACGGCCGACACGAGAGAGATCACAGCACTGCCGCGGGGACAATCTCCTGCAGCGGCGTGCTAGCGGCGCGCATTTCTCTTGTTGCCCCGAGCGCGCACCGGAGCCTTGCTCTGAGCGCGCCCCGGGACGGGGTGACTGTTGAGTGTGTGTATGTACCGCTGGAGGACGGCGTCAATAAACGTCTCCTTTGTGAAAAAAAAATCCATATAAAACTACCACACTTCAGTTCCAGCCATAAACTCAAAAGACAGACAAATAAGAACAGAAAACAAACAACACTTGCATACGTTTCAAAGAGACAAAACTAACTACACTGTACACTGTACACAAGGCCAGCTGACAGGTGGCCTGCAGCCTCATAATGTTCGGTGGCGCGGCCCATTGGGCCTGTCGGCGGCCAACTCACGCTTTTGCTGCCTTCAGGGCCCCGGTAGACGATTTATTGACGGCGGTCCCATGTCCTCCACAAGGCCATCAAAGTTGAGCATGGGGACGTTGACGACGCTCGACGATCCCGACGAGGACCCGCACGGGAATGGGTGCTGTCCTTCCTGCCCCCCTCTCGGCGTTGCCTTTGATCTTGGGAACACGCACATCATCCCAGGCACGCACCGGCACAGAAGCGGACATTCATCAGTGACAACGACCCGCTTGTCGGAATCGTTCCGAGGCGCCGTGGCAGGGGTCAAAGGACACACTCTTCAGACGCACTCTTCACGCTCCCCATAGCCACACAAAGACCATGCCGCGAGACACTCGCTCCTTAACGAGCAAACTACTCCCCAGCCGGAAGGGGAGACTTTCGCCGACCCCTCCGCGAACCAGCCGGTCCCGTGTTCGCGAGGAAGGCCGCACCCGTGGGGTCAGAACATAAATGAAAACAAGGCGCGCTGTAGAAAAGCAGGCCATCTCTGCGCTACAAGAAAAGTGCAATCGCGAGTAGGCTGAACTTTACATATGTACAAGTCTGGTTTAAAAAAACTGAACGCCAACGCAAACGTATATTACATATGTACAGATCTCGGAACGTTAGGAGAAACAACTAATTAACTGGAAACAAAAACATGCTACAGACTGACTAAAACAAACGACTAAATAACTGCACAAGGCTGGAACTGAGCATGCGGCAAACAAAAAAAAAGAGCGCCGTGCTTCACCATGGGGTAGGGCCCGACGAGAAAGCTCGCCAGCTAGCTGAGGCTGCGTGCCTTCGGTTGCGGAAGAGTCCGCCATCCGGCATCAATCACATCGGTGACCGTCGCCTCAGATTGTACCGGTGCTCGGTACGGTTGCGTTCCGCAGCACCAGTTGTGCCTTTCGCTTGCTTGTGATACCAATGGGTACCGACGCAAACTCGTCAGACCGTGACGCATAGGCCTTCAGGTCTGCGATGTGGGCATGGCTGGTTTTCCCCGAAAGGGGATCCTCCAGCATGTACGCGAGCGGCGACCAGACTCTGACCACTCGGTACGGACCAAGCCCCTTAAGGTGTATCCAGACGACGGACCACGGACTGGCCCGCGGACCGGTCACGTGGGGTCGACCGCGCGTGGCCCGGCCGGGTCTGGCCGGCGACAGCGTCCACACGGCGGACCAAAAGAGCAGACGACAAGGCGGGCCAAGCCTCTGTGATCAGCCTGCAGCAACGCTCGTCTCACGCTTCGACATTCGGCGGCGAGAACAAGCGGAATCCGCGGCAGAGACCCACTAAATACCCAGCGGAAAGCTCGATCGGTACGAGACAGATTTCTGCCGCGGTGAGGAGAAAGTTGCATTCCCACGGCGGCAAACATGGCGGCGCGCTTCCAAGCAGGACCGCTCGCTTCGGACTGGATTCATCGTTGTTACTGCCTTTTCTGTTGCGTTCACTGGCAATAAAAGGCGCACCCATTTCTCGCTTGGTCTCACCTCGCCCATAAGAAGACGTATGAGTGAAATGTTTGCTTTATTTTTTTTATTTAGAGTGACGATTGTGCCCCTTCTAGGCTTAAGCGGAGCGTACGTTTGTTGACAGAAATAGTTACCCGGCCTTACAACTAGATGGCGCCACAAGGCTGAGCGTATCATTCCGTCTGTGTTTGCATACGCTGAACTAAATGTGGGAAATGTGAGAAGTGCTGTAACGCCCCGAAAAATACCTGCGTTTAGCCTACATGATAGTGCATACGCTTATGGCTCGTAGACAGCGTCAATAGTTCTTTTCTAACCATATTTGTGTACGTCGCGAGCGCCGACGTTGCTACTAATTTCGCTCGCTCTCGCAGCCGAATGCCCAATTATGAACGAGCCATCAAGCTGTACTAAGCAAAACGTAGCGTCGTCCGACCACGTTGACATGTTAACAGTGGAAACAAAACTATTTTCGCTGGTGTCGCCTCGACTGCCGGGAGCACCGAGCCGCGAAAGTCCAATGTGGTGTAGTTGCCAGACTCGATGTGTGCGAGTAGGCTAAAAAGTCCGTGGTCCGCCGCCAGAAAAAATGCTCTCGCATTTCTCGCGTGATCCGGCCCGCGGACCATGCGCGGACCTCGCAGACCGGAAGCGAAACCCCACGTGACCGCTAGTCCGCGGGCCAAAACAGGTCCGTGGTCCGTCGTCTGGATACACCTTTAGGAGCGAGCGAGGCTGAGAACCCCTTGCTCGCATCACTAAGAACGTGGTTGCGCTTCAGGACAAGATCACCCGCCTGAAAAGTCAGACTGCGGTGCTTGCGGTCATACTGAGCCTTCTGTTGGGCTCTGGCTGCCGTCAAACTCTGCCTTGCTCTGTTGAGAGCCCGACTAAGCCGGTCCCGAAGCGTCGACGCATAAGCAGAGCAGTCTGCCCGCGTCTTCTCATCCCCGAGCTGGCTCTGCACGACGTTTGACATCGGATTCGCCAGCTCCCTCCCGAAATTGAGGAAGGCGGGAGAGAAACCAGTTGAGCTATTCTCAGCCGTTCGAATGGCGAACGCAAATTCGCTCAAATGATCTGCCCAGTCCTTTTGACACCCGGCAAAGGCCGCCAGCATTGGCTTGAGCGTTCGGTTGATTCGCTCGGTCAAGTTGGACTGGGGATGGTAGGGTGAAGTGGTGTAGTGCTCGATTCCGAGGGAACGGCACGTGTTACCGAACACCCGAGCGGTGAAATAGGACGCATTGTCCGTGATCAGTCTTTCCGGAAAGCCGAACCGACAGAACACTTCCTGGAGTTTATCCAGCACCGCTCGTGCTGACACTTTCCGAAGCGGGTACAACTCGACCCATTTGGAAAAATGGTCAGCTACCAACATCAGGTGAATGAACCCCTGCTTATTCCTGGAGAAAGGCCCCATCAGATCGCAGGTGGCCATCTGCCACGGACGCACACTGTCGATTGGTTTCATCATTCCGGGCGGCTTGCCGCCCCTTGACTTCACCGCTTGACAGACATGGCAGGAACGGCAATAGCGGAAAATGTCACGCTTCATGCCGGGCCACGTCACCGATTGACTCAGTTAAGCAAAAACTTAGGAGCCACTCAGGTGACCGGCCAGTGGTTCGTCATGAGAAAATCGCAACAGTGCGCCTCTCAGACTTTTGGGGATAACCACCTTGAACGGGTCAATGGACTCATCATCGGTGGCTATGTATTTCAGCACGAGCCCGTCATGGCCCAGCAAATATGAATCCCCCGGGGCTCGCCGCGACAAACGCTGGCTTTCACCCCCTGCGCCCGCTACAATACAAGTAGCGTCCCGGCGCTCCGTCTCCCTGAGACCGTCGCTCATCTCGCGACACATGGGGTCATTTTGCTGGGCTTTCAGCAGCTCTTTCCGGCTGAAAACGATTCCAGTTACCCCAGAGGGGGGCCTGGTCTCGTCCCCTTTCAGGTTTGCAGCCAAAATTTCCGCTCGCAACGGCGTCTCCGAGGCGCTCACGCGGAGCTCTGCCTCTCGCCCGCTTTGCGAAGCGCTGCTTGCCTGGTTAGCGGAATGGGTTAGCCCGGTTGCGGGCTCCCCCTCCTTGCCGCCCGGCGGCTCGTCCGCTTTTTCGCCCGCTCCGCCTGCTGGCGTCAAGGCGCCGCTGGGGAGTGGGGCACGGGATAGCGCGTCAGCTACCACGTTCGTGCTCCCCTTTCGATACTGCACCGAAAAGTCGTAATGCTGTATCAGGAGAGCCCAGCGCGCCAGCCGACCCGCAGGCTCGCGGAGCCGCATCAGCCAACTGAGCGCACTGTGGTCTGTCTGCACCACGAATTGCGTTCCGTCAAGGTAGACGTCGAATTTCCGCAGTGCAAACACGATGGCGAGGCACTCCTTCTCGGTCACGGAATAATTCCTCTCCGAGGGCAGCAAGGAGCGGCTGGCAAAGGCCAGCGGCTGCAGCACGCCATCGAAATCCTGTAGGAGAACTGCTCCTAAACCCAGATCGCTCGCGTCAGTCTGGACTACGAACTGTCTGGTCAGGTCGGGTAGCCTGAGCTGCGCTGTCTCGGCAATGGCACTAGACAGGAGGCGAAAGGATCGCTCTTGCTCGGGCCCCCATCGCCACGCGGCAGTCTTTCCCAAGAGCTTGGTCAAGGCTGCCTGCACGCGGGCACAGGACGGGATGAACGACCGATAGAAATTGGCCATTCCCAGAAAACGGCGGAGGCCGCGTACGTCCTTGGGCACGGGAAACTCGAGTATGGCTCGGAGTTTTTCCGCATCGGGCTCAATGGAGCCCTCGCCCAGCGTGAACCCTAGCAACTGAACTCGGGTCCGCGCTGTTTGGGCTTTCGCAGGATTCAAAGTCATCCCAGCAGCCCGTACCCTCGCGAGCACGTCGGCAATGTGGCCTAAGTGCTCATCGAAGGTTCGTGAATAAATCACGATATCGTCCAGGTAGCACATGGCGTGAGACCATTTAGCTTCCCCTAGGACGCGGTCCATGAGCCTCTGAAAAGTCGCAGGACCATTGCAGAGACCGAAGGGCATGCGAGTGAACTCAAACAGCCCTCTGTGGCACGTGAACGCGGTCTTAGACCGGTCAGCGTCCGCCATTTGGACCTGTAGGTAACCTTTGGAGGCATCTAGCGTGGAAAAGTACCGCGCACTGCCCAGGTTTCCTACGATTGAGCTGATCGTCGGGAGCGGATAGGCATCCTTTCGAGTCAGTGCATTCAGACGGCGATAATCCACACACAACCGGTGGCTGCCATCTTTCTTAGGCACCAACACAACCGGAGACGCCCAAGCGCTGGACGAGCGACGGATAATGTCCGCCGACAGCATCTCATCCAGCAACCCATCGATCACCTGCCTTTTCGCAAGGCTGACGGGTCTGGGGTTGCACTTCAAAGGAAGCGCATCTCCGGCGTGGATCTTGTGGCTCACTAAATTAGTACAGCCAGGCTGATCCGTGAAGAGCTCATCGTACTGACGCAACAGTGCTGTCAAACGAGCCTTCTGAGTGTCATCCAACGTTACCGCAAAGGCGGCCAGCGGATGTGGTGCCTGGTCGTGCCGCGCCGCTTGGTCCCAAAGGGGAGCGTGAACGACGGAACGCTCGACACAAGGGCTTGGCCCTGGTCGCTGAGCGTGGCACTCTCAGAACGCCTTCACTGCGCAGGCAGTTATTGACGCCGGTGGGCAGATGAACGGCTTCAGCTGGGAAAATGGTCCGTCGCGATAGCCGCCATTCGCAATGTCCACCACGATTCCGGTTTTCAGGAGAAAGTCCCTTCCGAGAATCACAATCACACTGAGCCCTGGGAGGTGGATGAAACACGTGCGTCTCGTCCGCTCTCCCCACCTGACAGTCAGCCTCGCGGCGCCAGCCGAATGGGCTACGCCTTTCGCAAGGTTGAATGTCGTACGGCAGTCCCGCAAGCGCACCGAGTGCTTTTGCAAATGGGACAACACCTCTTCACCGAACAAGGAGGCAGTGGCTCCCGTATCCAGTAACGCCAAAAATTCGCGGCCAGCAATGGTGACCGGAATAAACGGCGCGTGCGCATTAGCAAGGCAGCTTGCTCTGTACGCTGAGGGGATTAGCGAGGATTGGGCCGGTCGTCCCTTTACGACCGACCCGTGCCGCCGTTTCCCTGCCTCAAAGGAGACCTGGTTACGGGGCATTCTCTCGCTAAGTGCCCCGTCTCTTGACAGCAAAAACAGCGCACACCGCCGCGAGCTTGGTCGCGGAACAATGGCGCCTCTCCCTGCCTGGTTCCGCCCGTTGCACGGCCAAAGGGCCGGCTGATTTGGGTTTCCCCCTTCGCTGTGCGTTGGGGCGCTTGGCGTCCCTCGGCCGGCGGTCCAGAAAACGGTGCAGCGCAGGCTGTCCGTCTCCTGTAGGAGTAGGGATCGAGAGCTCGTTCGCTCAACTTCCATACTTCGTTTTGCCCGCTAACGGCTGCAG
Organism: Amblyomma americanum; assembly: GCF_052857255.1. NCBI lineage: Eukaryota > Metazoa > Arthropoda > Arachnida > Ixodida > Ixodidae > Amblyomma > Amblyomma americanum. The sequence goes on along the minus strand of NC_135500.1, from coordinate 91,215,882 downwards.
AGGCAGCGTGTGCGGGTGGTCGCCGGTTGGGTCGGGGCATGGCCCCTCTCTATGCACAGCGTGGCTCGAGGGCCTCGCTTGCCGGCGGTGGCGGACGATAGGCGCGCGCGGCGAGAATGTCGCCTTGAATGCGCTTTGCCTCGGCGGCCAGCTCCTCAAAATCTCGGAACCGGCCTCCGCGCAGGTATGCCGAAAAAGTCGGATGTGCCTGTCTGATCGTCCTTTCCACACGTTCCTCGTTCGAGGCTCTGGGCTCGGCGATTGAGAAAAGGTCCTCCATCGCACGTACGTACTCCAGGAGTGACTCATCCGGAGCCTGTGTACGGAGCTCCAACTCTCGCCGCATCCTACGCTCATAGTCAGCGGCCAGGAATTCGCGCAAGAATGCTGCACGGAACTCCTCGAGAGTCGCTGCCCGGTGGCCGGAAAGCCGATGCCACCTAGCTGCGGTGTCAGTCAGTGCTGCGGGGATGATGTGTGCAAGCACAACCTGATCAGTGAGACCCATAGCTCTCTGGTAATGGGTGAGGGACTCAAGGAAATCCCGGGCACTGAGGAGGTCATCATACCCGCGGTATGTTGGCATGGGCAACTTGACCGCGGGGTGAGACACCTTCGGCGCGGCCAAAAGCGTCTCAACCGCCCCTGACAGCGACTGAATCATCTGGGCCGCACTTCATAGCAGCGACTGCGCCCCGGCCTCAGAGGAGGCTTGGGCGGGCTGCACGAACGCAGGAGGCAAGGCGCCCAGTTCGATGAGCGGCGCGGTTTCCACAGGGAGCCGGGCCAGCGCCTCACCGTTCCCAGAGCAGAATTGACTGCTCGCGGGGCACGGCTGCTGCTGTGCAGGACGGCCGGTTGCGGCAGCGTCGCACGCACCGCTTTCGCAGGGGGCGCAAAGCACGCACAGCGGAGGCATGTGATTGACGGGTGCACCGCAGGGTGCTCCCGATACAGCTCCAATGGGAGCTGCGTGATCGACGTTGGGGGTTGTACCGCCGTATGCCCCAATGGGGGCCGCGGCGAACAACGGTGTTTGGCTATTCGAAGGAACAGCCGCCAACGGATCAAAGGACGCTACGACTCCTAAGGGAGCCGACACGTAGCTGCCGAGTGCACTGATGGGGGTGGCAGACATGGTGCGCAAGCGTGATCGTCAAGGCGACCTGCTCGGCAAATGTGCTATCAAAGGCTAAGAGCCAGTGCTTAGCACGTCGGGCGCCAGTTGTGGGTTTCTCAGTAGGCACAGGCCACTACCCACCGCGGGTTCGAGCTTCGCGCGAGCCAAGGGCCCCGATCAGCCGTCACCACACGCACCCTGGGGCACCGCTACGGCGGCGTTCAACCTCTGCAGAGAGGAGAGCGGCTCGCCGCAAGAAACAGGCCTCCAAGTTCACATAGGAGACGTTTATTGACGACGTCCTCCAGCGGTACATACACACACTCAACAGTCACCCCGTCCCGGGGCGCGCTCAGAGCAAGGCTCCGGTGCGCGCTCGGGGCAACAAGAGAAATGCGCGCCGCTAGCACGCCGCTGCAGGAGATTGTCCCTGCGGCAGTGCTGTGATCTCTCTCGTGTCGGCCGTTGGGCCGTTTGCGAGAGAGAGTGGGCAGTCAACGCAAGGTGCGCCTGTCAGAGGTCGTTGGACCCCTGGACAGGCTCGAGCCGCGGCGGATCGAGGACCCACGCTGGCGAGCTCGAGTATGAACTGGTCCGAACGGCAGAGGCCGGCTCGGACGAACAGTAACGTACGCACCTTACGCTGTCTCGGAGGGGTCTCTCTCTCTCTGGGCCCCGCTCGGAAGGTCGCGCGACCACCCCAAACGGGTCCCGAATTCCCGCCAAAGGTCACCAATGGCACAGGCCCTTGGGAAGCCGGGGGCGGAGCTGCGGCCGAATGACAGCGATTAACCACCAGCCGTCTCTCCGCCGCCCGAGGCGGGAGAAAGGGAAAGAGAGCGACGCGGGATGCCGCGCAGACGCCACGGCGGGAATCTAGCAGGCTTCCCACAAGTGTTAGGCCAGTATCGGTCTCACTTGCGCCTGTTCACGGTAGCCTGTGACATTAAGGATGACCATGAGGGATCCCGGAAATATGGTTCCTGTGTTGTTGTTCATCGTGTTTTGATCGCGTTCTCTTTTTCATTGGTTGTTGTTGGCATGGCAGTGAACTTTGGGAAAACGAAGTGGGCAGCCAGTGCTCGTTATGGGCCCCCAAGTACTGCCAAGCTTTGGATCTGAAAGTCTGGATAATTCTTTTCAGTGCGCGTTCTCTTTCCGCTAAATTGCACATCTGCAAGGTGTTTCGTGTAACTGAACCAAGACTTTCAAAACAGTGGCGAACCGAAGGCACCCGAAAGCAACGGCATATTTTTTTCTATCGTGTGGCACTCCTCAGAGCATTTTTTAATTGCGCTTAATTAGTTCAATAGTTAAGAACCAATATTCCAAATTTTTAAAATTTACTTTAGGTCCACGTGTGTATCGTTAAGCTATAGAGGTGTTACGAAACCACCGATCCAGTTTTTGTAGCAACGTATCTTCTAAGCGGTACTTTTTTCCTCCGTGCAAAGATATCCCGCGACATATGAAAAGAAAAACAAGAACTGTAAGACGGGAATTTATTTAAAGGAACTGGAACAACGAGAGCAGCGACGTAAACAATCCGAAGTGATCCAGGTCGAGCACAGACATCCGTGGCGATAGCAATACGGCTGAAGCGCATGGTCATGTTCATGTTTGTCATGAATGTGCGCCATCTTTGCCAGGGATCTTCTTGGTTAGCAAGGTGCTTCTCTGCGCACAATTCATGATATGAATTCCGGACGCGACGCTGCACGTCTCCGTTCCGCTGCGTCAGTGCCTAAATATGGCCCCGCCATGCTAGCAAGTTCACACGTGGCTGGATCTGTGGAACGCTCTTGTTGTGCTGGGTCTGCGGCTGCTAGCTCTCGTTTACGTCTTCGACATTGTTATTGCGCTTCTCATGGTTTACACAAACAAGAACGACACATACAGACAGGGCGCTAGCTATCAACTGATTTTATTGCGTGGGAAATTCGTTTTTACATGAACTGTTCAGATGAAATCTCCCGCCCTGGCGAAGCGAGAGATTAACTTTTTAAGGAAGTGAAAAGACTGCATCTTCCACGCATGCCTGTCAGCAAAAGAAGATTAGACAACTCATCACCATGAAGGTACTTGTTTTTGTGTCCCTTCTTTTTTCATCTTAACTGTTCATACAAAAATGAATTTCCCACGCAAGAAAATCAGTAGATAGTTTGCGCCCTGTTCTGTATGTGTCGTTCTTGTTTGTGTAAACCATGAGTAGCACAATAAGAATGTCGAAGCTTACAAACCAGCTAGGCCCATTTGAAGCTCATCTTGGTTCCTCTTCCCTCTTACGCGCAGCCTCCTGGACCAGAGCCAGTTATTTTCTAGAAGCTACTGCCCGGACACGGACTTGTGCGTGGTTGCAGTGCTGCTTCAGGTCTGTGTTCAGGATCATTAAGCGGCTATTACTTTGTATTCCTTTTCTGTGCAATTTGAGAGAGGTGGTGGAAAAGTAAGAAACTCTGAGAGGATAAGTACGCGTAGGCTCAGGACGAGAACGTATTGCTCGCAGTCATAATCCATCCCCTCTCAACTAACGATTTCTGGTAGAGTTGACTCTGTGGAGGTTCGGCCCCCAGCGCTCATATGTCGGATAGGGATTTTTGTCCAATTCTGAGTTTACATTCCCAAACATTGTGAAATAGTGTGCCTATTGCTCACAAAAGAGGCAGGATGAATCGTATTTGTCCGGACAACATTTTTTTACCTATTTATCAGCGATTGGGGAGAATGTTAGTTTGCAGCTGCCTGATTATGCGTTCGTAAAATTTCCTAAGGGTTTTTCAGTACGAGGATATTTTCTTCTGTCCAACTTAAAGTACTTCGTAATTTCCGGTTAGTAAGAATGAGCAGGTGTTAATGTCCGTCATTGAGAGGTGCCCCGGGGTCCAGTTGATACGAGCATTCGAGCGATTTGACTTTTCTAAAATTCCCAGCACAGAGCAACCACGCGCATTCTGATGTTATTGTGCACCGCGGCTTGTGAGTCTAACATAACCGCTGCGTCGCGATTCCTGGATATCGCTGGTCCGATAGATGCTTGTTCAGTCGATGCGATGTGCTCCGCTTAGATAAGGCTGCTCGCAAATGTATCTCTTTTCAGTGGCACTGCTGCAATTCCTGAAAATCTGTTAACGTGTCTAGCTGCAGCGCTGTTGATCATGTCATTTCTTCGCCAAAACGCTTAGAGAGTGGTACAGGTCTGTCTAGATGGCATCATATGTTGTGTTCCTCGTTCATGCGCCTGGGTGCAGGGTGGGTCTGCATATGTAACCTTCTCTGTATGGGCATATCAATCTTGTCGGAGACTTCACTGGGTGAATTGGTCCGGAGCTTCTATAGTTTTGACGCATAAGCGCTAAAGACCCCATTCACCAGAAAATCCGGTGTGGGCGTTCTCGGCGTCGGTGTTGCGAGCGAGGAATAGCGGGCATGGCTCAGGCAGGTGGTCCCCAGAGAGCAACCTATGAGGCAGGTGGGCCACCTAGGTCACGTGACCTTGCGGCGTCATCACAACCTGCTCGCCGGATAGTGAGCGAACTGCCCACTGTGGCAGGCGGCAGGTAATGCTTGATCACCCGGGATGAGCAACCTGGGCCACGCAAGGCCCACCGCTTGGAGCACTTGCCATCGCAGGGCAGTGGCGCATCGCTTAACCGCTGTACCACGTACTGCGCCAGGAGTGGTAGGAGGACTCCCAAGGATCTATGAATGTGAAGTAGAGAATGTCCTTCTGCATATATGTGAAATAACCCGTTAGGCTATCGCGTCCTACCCTTAAGGCGGAGCTGAAGTGGCTCCTCCAATTTTTTTCCAGCCAGGCATATTTGCATACACCCTAAGATTTGGTCAGCACGTTGTGCCTCATTTCGTTCATCGATGGCGCAGTGGACTCTCGCAGTAAGTGTTGCGAAGATGGGCACAAAGGAAGTCCCAGCGTTATTTTAATTGCATTTTGTGTACTTACGTCCAGTTTGACTTTCTCCTTTCGGCTAAGGCGCAAGTACTGAGTGGCGCACGTTATTTGAGAGCAAATGAGAACCTGAACTAATCTGAGGCTCTCTTCGTGTTTAAAGATTTTTTTCTTGATTACCCGGCATATCATTCTACAAAATTTCATGAAGTAGGCTTGGAGCTGTCCCATTCTTCTGGTGTTGTGGTTGCCATTGGGTATGACTGCTCTCAGTATCTTAATATCGTTCTTTTTTATAGTGGCCATACCCTGAACCGTAATGGCGACTGGGGATGTGGATTGTAATATTGTGAGATTTATTATCTGATGCATTCCATTAGAACTAGCTAGGACCTCTGGGGAGAACACCATGGTTCGCCGTATGCTGGCGCACGACGTAGCTACGTCCTGAAGACCGTTTTTAGTTTCCCTTCCTTTATCGCTCGTACTGTCAGATTCTAATATCTTAGGCGTATGTAGCGTGCTCAGTGCCTTGCGTTAAGTCTAGCTCCTCTGGTAACCCTTACATGGCCAGGTTGAAGAGAAGCGGTGGCAAGACCGCTCCCTGCGTGGTGCCCTTGGATCCTAGAAAAAATGAAAAGGAGGTCAAATCGCTGTTGCTTATCGACGCTTCCCTATTTGCAAAAGAAGTCCCTGACATAATTTTATGTATGATTACCGAAGTTGGCCATTCTAAGTTTTTTAATTACCTGTTGGGTCACATTATGCCATGCCCTCTTCAAATCGACGGCTTGGATTGCCTTGACGGGATATCTACTGCCGGTATTGTCCAGAATTTGCTCCCTGATACGAAGAATATTCTATGTAAATTCCTCTTAACCAGTACAACGTACTCTGGAGGATTTCATTTGGAGTATCTTCAGTCGTATGTTCACGAACTTCTCGATACGAGGGAGAGACTGGTCGTTAGTGATCAATGTCGCATAACCTTTGGGGTATGGAAATAAACTGCAATAGAGCCACTGCACAGAAGTTTGGGATGGGACATTATAGAACTTCAATGTTGGCTACGTGGGGCACAGGACTTGGGACAGGAAGCAATAAACGGTGAATCAACTGCCAGGTCGGCAACAATACCGCCTAGAAATACGAACACAACATAAGAACGACGCAGGACAAGCGCTATCCTGCGCTTCTCCATCGTCTTTCTTTCGTTGTGTTCGTCTTTGTTGGTGCTATTGTTTTTGGTCTGACAGCTCTTTCAGCATTACGCTTTGAAGCATTGAAAAGTTTCACTAATGAGGTCCTGTCTGCGTCACAAAAATCTTAGCATTGGCCTGGTCCGGTCCAAGGGAGGTGTTCTAATGAGCGCCTTCAATCTCCTCTTTCAGTTCCTCAAACATCACGTCCTGGTTCATCTCTATTCGGTGGACCGTTGTGCGTGCAGGCAGAGGGTGAGACACTCTAGTCTGAGGAAGTTCCATTGTACTTCTGCAAAGAAGGCATGTTTCTACACTTGATAGCTATGCACTGCTTTACAGAATATGTCTGCTCCTTCCGGTTCAGTTCGGCTCGATAAGCGTGCTTTAACCGCTCCCATTCTGCCGTTCTGCTCATCACTAAGCGTCATCCATCTTTGGTTGGTGAGTTTATGTACGTACTCACCTGCTTTTTTTATGAAGTTCTGCAATCGGCATCAGAAGCCTGCAATTCACTTTTACCTGTCCCATCTCCTTGTCACGGATCTCCTGGCTTCCATAGGCGAAGAGGTGGGGGTCAACCGCCGATGCTTCCTCTGCAGTATGCTGTCACAAAGTGGCTGGCGATGTTTTCGATCTGTAACGCTTTCATCTGAATATATGGGATAGTTTCGTCCGAGAAGCATGCGTTTTCCATCTCTCCACTTCTCCCATCTCACTATCATACCATTGCCAATTTTTTTGTCAAAGGACACTTCCTGAACAGCAAAGGACACCATTAAGTGGTCGTGGTATAGGGACTCCCGCCTGTTATACCGGCTTGTTTTTAGACAACTTTTCAGAACCGCCAAATCTAGACAGGTGTGTGCTGACACGGTTGTCCGATAAAACTGTCAGTCCTTCTCTGCTAGCAACCTCGAGAATCCTCCTATCTTTACGGGTGTTAAAGTGATATCGTTATGCTGGTTGTGGGCCATAGAAGGACCAGCAATGGAAGCTGTGAAGAGAGGGTCTTCACCTTCCCTCAAGATCAAATTCCTGGACAGCCTGGCTACCTGGGGACATCAGTTCCTGGGGCGACTTTAAACGTTTATCACATCCAAGCTGTGTTTGCTCCTGTGTTTGTGAACACTTTCGACGTAAGCATATTCATTGCCATTGACGAGTAGTTCGAGGGGCTTTGCAGTAATATCGTTTTGTATAAATAATTTTAGACTGTGTTTGTCTTAGAAATTTTGTACCCGTTCATGTTGATGACCCGTCTTCGGTTTTACCCGATAATCTCCGATAATTGTGTTGCAAAATATTATTCCCAGTCCAATGTGTTCCATGGTCATTATTCCTGTTCTTCCGGAATTGGATTCTTGTAGCCAGTTTGGATCTCCCATTTGGGTAGTTACACTCGCCGAGTGTAGATTTAAATTCGTCTCGTGCTGTGCTCATGGCTGAGTTTTTGCATCTCTTATTATTGGTGGACTACGCTACGGGCTCGCTCTTGACCATTTAGATAACTTTTTAGAACTTTATCTCTTGCTCCTCTCTGCTAACTGCAATCTTAGCAATGATGCGTTCAGAAATCGACTGTGGGCGGGGTGGGGTTTCGGGTGTTTTCTGCGGACTTCTTTGCGTATGCGGCGTGATTAGGCTAGGTTAAGGTTTTATTGCTTCCTTCCCTTTTTTGTAGCAGTATACTTCCTGCCCTGATTCAGTTAAACTTCTTTAAGATATTTTTCTGTGTAAGAAAGAAGAAAACCCTACACGGCTCACACTTAGGATGTTGAGTCTTCTCCTGGATCCTCCTAATGAGCAAAGAAGAGCTACTTCGTGGTCTTCTGCTCCTTATGATGTCCCTTCCGCGCCGGATCAGCCCGGCGAGATGCGATTATGACTTTAGACTGAGATCTTGATCAAGACCCGGACATCGAACTCGAGGCCGCCCTTCTGGATGCCTTCTTCCCGAACTGCTCCTTCCTGCTGATGGGTACTGCTGACGCGGTCGGTGTTGCTTGCACTTCGATTCGTTATTTTGTCTTCCTGATAACCGAAGTGTTGGTGCTTCTTAGGCTTCTAGACTGGATCCAAGAATAGGTATTCCATTCCCTCGAATAGGAGGGACGAGTTCCCTGGCATGCCTCACAAGTTGGGATACAATCGTCGGACTCCTCGAGATTGTCCTTGCCGCACGAGTCAGGCATCAGTTCTTCGGGGCTGTGCTAGACTTCCGCTGAGCGTTCTTCCAGGCCACGTGACGCTCAAAATGGTCAACTTTTTCGGCCTATAAATAATGCACGTTCGATCCACTCGTAGGTTCGAAAGAAATGTACTTCTCCCCCACTGTACAGTTTCACTGCCGAACCGGACCTGTTTATCTTTGGCACACGGATGGTCTGGTAGCTTTCCCAGTAAAAGTCTTTCACAGGGGCCTGCCCGTCGCACTCAGTGTATATCCCGTGCGGCAACCTTTTGCGTGAGTTCATAGTGAAGGGATGGAAGTGAGCGTTTATTATATACGCTCCTTGATGTGACGTCAGCAACGCGTGCATATCGGAGATAGGTTGCCTTCGTTTCGATTAAGCGTGTGGACCATGGTCTAAATATGAAGGGATTCCAAATAAAGTTTTGTCGTCTTGTTCATTTCTTTCTTGATTATCTTTGCGCCATCCCAGTCAATGTCGTGGCCCGAAGAGACCGCATGTTCAGCCAGCGCATTTGTTGCCACGTGCTCCTGGTTGAACTCATTCCTTGCTTGAAATAGGCTGTTTCATCGATGTGCACATGTTCACAACCAGCACAAGGAATCCTGTAAACGAAGCCCGGGAACTTCTCCTTCGCTGGCATTTTTTTCACGGCTGCCATTGCATTTCTAAGTCTACACCAAGGAACGCGCGCGACGTCGACTTCGTATGAACGAAAAATGCTGGACAAGGTTTCGCTTACGGCGATGTATCAAAATCTATTCAGTATGTTCTTTTCGCTGGGGCTCTTGTGGCACTGGACGAGCGCTCGGTTCCCCAGAGTTGAGCAGAATTTTTCTGGACGGCGTACAAGTGACGCAAACACGGACTTCTTGTGACATGTCGGGTGCACAGAGTTGGAGGTAAGGTACATGGCCATGTGCGTGGCCTTCCTGAATACACTGAATGAAATTCTGTCACCGTAACATTTTAAAGTGTCTCTACGAATGGCAGACGACGGTCAATGTCTTCATTCGTCGTGAAGTGTATGGCCGGTTCTACACTGTTCAGGTGTAGAAGAAATGCGCTCAAAGCCGTTTTCTTGATGATGCAGAAGCAATCATCCACGTACAGAAGCAAGATCCTAGGGCGCAGCGTGAAGCTGCAAGGAGGGCGAGACTCCAGTCACTCCATCGTCAAGTTCACTGCGGTGACTGATATAGAAGCTCCTATATCTGTTTCATGAACTTGTTTCAAGATCTTATTCTGGAACGTGAAATATATATTGACCATACAGAAATGCAAAAGTCTGTTGAGGCCAGGTGTTTTTTTCCGGTAGAGGTGGGCCTGCTTCGTGCGACGGCGAGGTCAATTGGCACACGATTTTAAAGAGACCTCAAGGCCAGGCGAGCAGGAAAGCAGCTGTTCGCTTCAGCCCAGACGATGGCCCTGAGTTTCCACTCCTTGGTCATAATCGAAAGCAGTCTTTAAAGCCAATCTTTGCACATATATTGCTACGCTAGCACTAGGCGCATTATCACCACGTGGGTCGCTGGTGAAAAAGCCATTATGAGTCCTAGTGAACCCTTCACCTGCCAGCTGCCACGGTTGGTAGGTGGCAAAGTGGATAAGGGTAAATCCCAGAGGGAAAATACATATGGGAGAGGGAAGACAGGAGACGGGTTGCGGTTGGCAAAATATAGAGCGGGAAATCCCCGATTTCTTTTCGTGCGCTAGCACTGGGTGGCTCACTAGCAAAAAAACCATCATGTGTCCTGGCGAAGCCTGGTTGTAAGCTGGTGCAAAAGAAGACAATTCATGGGGGCACTTTGTTGACCTAAAGTGCGGTGAGGCGAAAGCCTTTAGCGCGGTATTGCTGCTTGTGTCATTGATGTGTGGTTAAGATGCTAATCAAGTACACAATTGTTTGTGAATCTTAAATGCTGGAGACACTAGAGGGCGTTTGGGAGCATTCCGTTTGATTAGACGCCTTTCCGCAAACACTCTAGCATCGTAGACGAGGAGAACTACATATGCGTTGGCAGGAAGTAGCGTAGTCGATAGCACGCTTGCCTGCGGAACGGAAGGATTGTGGTTCGAATTGAATCGTGCACAAAGATATTTTTTATTGTCGAGTTGAAGAGCTTAACGGACGGACGGATGGTGTGACGTCACTTCCGTTGTTGTGACTTCCAGTTGGCGATGTAAAGTACGGACAGGATTTCGATTAGGAGTATGAGCCATTAGAGGCTTTCGCCTTAAAACCAGTTCTGTGGCAGCTGCAGCACCGTGGAAGCTACAGCAAATGTTCATGACCCGTGCACGCCAGCTATAGGCAACTGGAACGAAGGGTGTCGTGCCTGCTGCATCCTAGTAAAAAGGAGGCTAACCGGTTACACTGCAGCCAAACTGAAAGGCAGAAACTACTTCACACCAGCTGCCTCCTACTTTGTCTGCAGAACTGTCATAAATAACCAATGCGAAGGGTCCATACATTGGGTGTTAGCGCACGTATGACGTTTTTAGTTCAATGAAGTAAATCAGTACCTATTTTTTTTAAGTCAGGAAACAGACCAGCTTTCCAGCTGCGTATTTTCAGCGATTGAAATATTCTTCTGGTACACGGCACACCCACCTTCCCTCAGTTGTCTCAATTAGCGCAAAGCGCGCTGGAGCGGGCGTTCACTGCAATTTAATTTGTGCGCCAAATTAAGGAATGAGCATTATTGTGGGGAAGTGCCCACGAACAGCCGGAGGCGCCACTAATTGCTTTCTCTAGACAAAGCGAGCTATCAATCATGATTACTCCACATTCACTAATCTCCTGAAATACTGAAAAAAAACCACACACTAGTGCATTTAGGGGACCGCTGTAGCCTGCATTACAGTTAAAGTGCCTTGATGTTCGGAGACTCGCAAGAGCGAGGAAATGTTGATGACCTCAGGAACAATTTTTTTGGTAATATGCCATATGCGTTTGCGAAAATAGGTGGTTACCTTGACCACATATATTCTAGCAGAAAAGCCGATTGCGTTTATAATCGTCTGCACATATTCCAATTTCCCATTTTCTATTATTTCTCAATTCTATTGCGCGGTGTATATAATAAAAAAGTTCGCTAAAGCTTTGTACTTAGATTGAGGAAGACGAGTGAACGACCTTTCTGATTTTCGAACAGGCTGCTTACATTTCCTGCATACATACTTCGATTTTGTACCAACTTTGTTCGTTTTATGTGTTGTTGAGTTGTTTACATATTTTGCTTAAACTTAACGGTTTCAAGCGAGTTCTAAATAAGCCATTATGCGCTTCCTTCTTCCAGCTGTGAAAAGAAGATGGAAAGATGGTGGAGCTCTAATTCACAGTGAAAGCACTGGTCGCTTCCTTCGTACACTGTAGATAATGTTGGGAAAGTAAATTCTTCAGAGAAAGGAGAAGGCTTTTGTATGCAGCAGGGTCAAAATTAGCATATACATGCTGGTCCTTCTTTGTAAAGGACATCATGCAAGAAGGAAAGGATACCAGCCTTTTCTGATATCATTAGTTTTCCTCACGCAGGCAGCGACTTGTCCTGAATAGGCTACTAAGCTTAAGAAATAAAAAGAGATGGAACTAAGCTAACTGTAATAAAAAAAATCGGCATCTTGAATACCGCTGTCTAATTTGTTCAGGCGTAGCGATGCGTGTCATGCACTGCACTAAGACATCGGAAATACTTCATTTGTTTAAAGGCTAGTGTTGGTGGCGGTCGTTAGGATTGCAGGCGATAGATGAGTCTCAATTGATAAGTATTCTGTACCCTCTGAATTGTGAGGTTTCTTTTCTGTTGAATAGATGCGCTTTTAATACCAGAGCACTTTTAATACCAGAGCGCTTTTAATACGAATTCTCTGCCTCAACAGCTGTCGACTATGACGTCGTAGCGAGCAGTATCAAAGATAAAAGTGTTGAAGAAAAAACTGTTCTAAAATGTCAACGGCAGTGACTAATCATTCTCCAGATGATGCTTCCTTTTTTTAGTGAAAATATAGTTTAATCATAGAAGAGTCATTCAATGCGCAAGTTAAATTCCGGAAGTAATCTTCGATAACCGTTTAGGAAAGTTATATGACAGCTGGGGAACGCAGAGGCCTAGGTGCATGCATAGCTATAAGCATATCGCAGCACAAATTGTTCCCTGAAATTGTTTAAGAAAGTTAGAAAAGTTTGATAACTAATACAAAGGCCACAATGCGTGTGAATTTTCCTCCGGCATTGACGTGTCGTGTACCTCGGTGCAGTCGCATCTCTTTTCTGCCTTTCGTCTGTTGCGTGGCAGCATTCGTAACGGTCTTCTCAGGTGCATGGCTGCCCATTCATGTGGCGCCTATTTATTACCACGTGATGTCCTTATTTATTGTGCTTGGCCAGAGATCACAATGCTGGCACAGTTTTGCGTGCGTTCTATAAACAAAAGCGCTTCACACTGCGCATTCAGCAGAACAGAAAACTTATGACCAGGCAGAAAAAAATAATTAAGAGCATTTGCGGTAAGCCTACACCAGTGACGTATTATTGGCTCATTCGAACCGTAAGAGAAATGAAGAAGTCCAAGGTACTGCAAGGAAGTATTTAATATATATTTAGCCGAGATGAGGGGTATATGAATGGGAGATAAAGACAATAAGTAAACCACTAACGGTTGATCCCGGCCTGCGAGCCTGCCCTGATCTTCCCTGCTAAATGATGGTAGATGATGAGATGCAGAATGAGGGAAATGGGTTGTAGGGTGTGCGTTATGGGAGCGGTGAGGAAAGAGAGAGAGAGATTATTGATAGAATACTTTGAGTAGACTCCAGTCCTTTTTCAATCCTGTCTGCACGAGGAGCACCCAGCCCTTGCCCAACACACAGCTCCCAGCATCAAAGAGTGTCTTCTTACCACTGAACATCAACCGGGGAACTGACCATAGAGACAGTGAGCTGCAGACAACACTCTTCTCGCAATTTTTAAGGCGGAAGCCTTTCTTGCCTCATCAGTATGCGCAAGACCTCTACGCAGGAAACGTGTACAAGAAGTGTCCGCTCCACCTGTCAATCAAATAAAATGAAAGAATACGAAATTTTGACGAGGATGGAATTCGAGACTACGCGGGCAGAACCCAGTGGATTAGCAGTCATCGCCTTAACCACTTGGCCACCTAGATTTTACCCCTTTATTGCATGTTTTGACAGCTTACAACAGATCGCAAACTTATGTTCTGCGCTGCAATCTCAAACATCAAGAGCGAACATATGCTTCACTCACGTGAGAAAATCAGAACTGTTTCAAGGAAGACAGCTCTCCCATCAAATCGATAACTTCATCTCCAAAACATAGCTCCTTGTACACTTTACGCAGCTTAAATACGTTTTCTATGAAATAATCTTGGACAGACCGCGTATCTTCTTCGCAGCGCCGTACAGCCATCCTGCGTCGCCAAATACTGCGCAGGCAAAGACAAAAAATTACATCGTATTTATAAAGATCCGCCTCAACGTTCAAGAATCGTATATGGCCAATAAAGAAAGACTTACCCTTCACTCGACCACCTAGACCGACGAAACTAGAGTGTTTTAGAAGGCATATGTCGTAACTTGAAACCAGATATAGCAAACACATCGGATATGACGAAGGTTTAGTATGCCGTAACATGAAACCGAAGCCAATTCGAGAAGCTGAGGCGATCGTATTGAGCTAGAGAGCTTTAGTGGACAACACGAAGGCCTTTGCCTTGGTGCACGTGTACGGTGACTTAAGTGCTCCCCTGAATTTTTAAAATCTGGTCTACACACCCAACGCCCTGTGAATCTCTGCTACGCTTGCAGTCCCTTAAAATGCAGTCAGCAGAACAAATCGTGTTGGCTTCGCTACATTCCAGTGTTAAGAAGCTAAAAAACGCATTAATATTGCTTCTTTTGGATGTTCCCTAGAAATCTCACAGTTCAAGGTAGTTCAAAAAGAATAAGGAAACTTCTTTGTACACATGTAGGTACAATTTGTACACCTCTTAGCCATGCACAGAATAAAATATGCGGAAACGGATTGAATCGAAAGAGAAATGTCCGTGTTGTTTCTTCTTAATGTAACCTTTTTCCACTGGCAGTCTGTAGACTGTCTTGTCTTGCAGGTCTGTGCTGTTCATACGGTTAACGCTTAAAAAGTGCCAATTTTACTACAGAGGAGTTTCAATAAATTAATGAAACCCTAACACCGCAATTTTTAACCGCATGAAAGTGTAATAAAAATAGCATAGTTGCAACCCACGCACTTGTGTGGTAGTGCTTGCATGCCATGAAATTTCATTACAAGCACATTTTCTTCCATTACACATAAACAGCCCTCCTCTCGGCTTTTACTTATTCAGTTTATTCGAGCTTGAAATGTTTATGCGCACTGCCAGCTAAGAGAGCGCAAAAGATCAAGAAAGTGCACGTAACCTTAGGCTAGGCTGTGCAGCGGGTATTGTCCTTCCAAAAAAATTAATCATGCGGACCGGAAGCTCCGACGGCTGCTACCGCAAACGCGGCCTGCGCGGCGCAGAGCTCTGCACAGTGTGTGGGTGCGATTCGTCTTTTCGAAGGTGTATCGCCTGGCAGAGTAATGACTTTGCCGAGAATTACCATCTCCTCTCGCATTCTATATTTCTACAGAACAAACAGCGGCAACTGCTCTCTGTGTTCCTACCTCCACTCTTTTGCTAAGTCGCGGCTGTGTAGACTCTCTGCAGCAGTCTTCATTACTCCTGAACCATTAAGATGATATATATTCCTCTCTGCACATGCGTCCGGAGAGAGAACTTCGAATGGTTCGTTTTGTTTGCCTTCAGTGACGTGAAAAGTTGGGCACCACGCAGTACCCCGCTAGAGTGAGCAGAGCCTGCATTCCCGATGAATGGCTTGCCGCCGAAGCAGCCTTTTCTTACAGTGGTGGCTAATATTGAGCCGGTGTCGGTTTCTTTCGTAAACTTTTACAACCTACATACACATCAGGAGTCTGCAAGATTCGAGATCCTTAGAATATGTTCCGATGCGCATAAACAGTAGAACTTGTTATTGTGACCAGTCGATGGAGTTAATTCAATGTAATTTCGTCCCACGCGATCTTCTGTGTTTCGCTCTCATGTTGAACGAAAGGTCAGACATGTACATGTAATGTCAATACGCTAAATATAGCTTGCGTTTGATGTTGGCAAGTACTTACAATGAAAGGTGCGTTTAGTAACATATAAATGAAGCGAGAAAAGTAATTAATTGACCACTCCAAATGAACATGGTTCTTGATGTGAGTATTTTAAAGGTTCATAAATTATTTTCGCAATTTCTATTCAGTAAACGATTCAAATCTTGTTTCTTTCTCATCATTTTAATTAAGTAGAAACGAAAACTGATATCTCAGGGACTGGCGGAAGTAATGTATTCAGTCCGTCTGTATCCTACACGCCACTTGTCATAGCTTCGAGTACGGGCATCAATTAGCCCTGAAGAAAACAATTTTGGAAAATATTAATAATAATTTATTGACAGCCGGAATTTTCCTCGATTTTAGTAAAGCGTTTCACTCCATTGAACACATTATTCTAGTTAGTTAGCTTTCATCATATGGAATTCGGGGTACTGCTTTGGTTTAGTTAAATAATACTTATCAAATATGTTACAGTGCGTGTGTATTAACAACCAAAAGTTATCATTCTTAACAATAGCATGGGGCATGCCACAAGGAAGTATATTGGGGCCCCTTTTATTTAATACTTTCATCAATGATACCTTAAATATCGACATCACAGTAAAATTTGTAATCTATGCTGATGATATCACCTTATTATTTCTGGGAGTAATGTTAGCGCACTAGAGTTAAAATGCAAAGATATCTTTACTAAACTATCGGAATGGACTAGAGAAAATAAAATCAAAGTAAACCCAACTAAATACAAAGCCGTTATCTTTCGTGCTCAGAATAAAACAGTTCCTCCGGTGAATTCAATCATTTTTCAAGACCAGAATATAGAAATAGTCAGCGAGCATAAGGTTCTCGGTGTGTATTTTTCTGTCCATCTTAAATCGGACGCTCATATTCTTCATATCTCTAGAAAACTGTCTGCTGTTACTGGCGTAATCTCACGCTACCGCACATTTCTTCCCACAAGCGCTAAACTACAAATATATTATGCTATATTTCTTTCTCATATTAGCTACTGTACACTAGTATGGGAAACAACAAAAAGAAATATTAACAAGCTGCTCGTTTTGCAGAGAAAAATTGTTCGTCTTATCGCAAACACCGAACCAACATCGAGTGTTAATACACAATAGCATCATTCAATCTGATCCGTGTAGATAATATATATGAATTTCGTTTGTTACAAATAAGATACTTTTCTTCCACAGGTATGAGTAATTTCTTGACACAACTTGCTGCACTTGAATATCGTACACTAACAGCGAACACTCGTCGTACTGACACTTGGTCCTTACCAGAGTTTCGAACTGATTCCAAGCTGCAATCCTTGGCTCACAATCTGCCATTTTTTTTTAATAAATGTAAAGATGCTGCTGGATTTAGTCCAAACCAACTGCGAATATACTTTGTGAAAATGTAATCTGTATTTCTTCACGTGTCGTAAGAGAAAATTTCTGTTATTACTGTACTCTTTTTTTTTGCATTCATTCATTATTGATAAACATTCAGTTAGCTTATTTCTGTTGTGTTGACCTCATGCATAAGCTGTATAATTTCATTTCTATTTATTTATTGGTGGCCACTTCTCTATTTTTCATTAATTGTTATTTCGTTCTGTCTGCTGCTGTAATGTAATGGTTTCCTGAGCCTTCGTCAAGCTGTTCGTAGAGTTTTTAGTCCAGGTGACCATTCAGATATTTGCTGCAGAATAAATTATGATTTGATTTGATATGAATTTCTTTTTTACTATAAATTTCAAGAACGCTTGAAAAACGTTTTCAGTTTAAAATTTGCAAAAAAGAAAGAACGGATTAGGTGAAATTCTATAGTCTCTTGTATTTGTTATTTTGTACTTGGAGAGCAGTTCTTCTGACAGATGGCAGTACCTTACATTACAAATAGATCAAAGGGCTTCTCTCTGTAACAATGAAAATGTGCTAATATTTCTGATTGAGGTTGTTCCCCAAACAAGTGAGCAGTAGCTTAACTGCGATGTACATAATACATGGTAAATGTGCGCTTTTCTTTTATCGGAGAAGTCGTAGCGGCATCTGGCCAGTGCTGCCGCGGCTGATGGCACCGATTCGCGTAAATCAATATGTTGCGTCCATGTCACATCCGCCGCAAATGCCACGTCAAGGATCTTATGTTTGTTTGCAATTTCATTAGGAGCAGTCCCCAGCGTTATGTGATTATTTACGGAAACCTGCTTGTATATATGGCTTCAATTTTTGCTTCAGAATTACCGTTTATTGTGGCAATGACCCTCGCATTGCAGATTCCACCGATTCGCGATATTTTCCACCTTCCATGTTAACTGTAATCCTCCACCTTCCTCCCTGCTTACAACGCTCTGGTTATACCGAATACTACTGAGGGACTATGATTACTACTTCTGCGATGGCGGCGGTGAACCAAGAGAGCATGGCTTTATTGGGTGCCGCTGCAAAAATACCTGCTATATTCGCTTCTCATCTTTCACCGTTTTCGAAATGCTGATTTACCCGCCGCGGTGGCTCAGTAGTTACGGCGCTCAGCTGCTAACCCGAAAGACGCGGGTTCGATCCCGGCCGCGGTGGCGGAATTTCTATGAAGGCGAAATATAGAGGCCCGTGTGCTGTGCGATGTCAGTGCACGTTAAAGAACCCCAGGTGGTCGAAATTTCCGGAGCCGTTCACTACGGCGTCTCTCATAGCCTGAATCGCTTTGGGACGTTCAAACCTAATAAATCAAACCAAACCAAATTCTGATTTGACACACCTAAATTGCTTTACAATTTTTTCCCATTATCTGATCCTTCCGGAATCTTCTTCCTTGGGGTTAGATGGTTTAGTCAGTGTAAAAACTCGAGAGCATCCTAGAGTAAACCATGCTGTTTAATGACTTCGAACTTTAACTAGTCAACGCATTTCTAGAATAAAAAATTCACCGACACGTGTAAACCGTGAGTGAAAACGGTTGGTCAAGAATGGTAAGCTGGCCTGCTCGCTATGAACCCAGCGCACAAAACGTGGCGAAGAATAGGAAGCGATGAACATAGCGCTGAACTGGTGACTGGCTTTTATTTTGGGAAGTGCAAAGAAGGAAAACAGCGCAGCAACCACACACATTACAAGATGGAAAAGCAGGCACATCTCTGAATAAAAGTCAGTCGTGATTTCAGCACTGTGTTTGTGGCTTCTTCTTTGTCCCGACTTGCGCGCTGCTTTTTATTTAATACGGATCAATTGTTTAATTAAAGACAAAAAAGAGTAACGCCTTTGTCAAAGCTTTTTTATACTAAAGAGACTGTCAAAAACATACAGTTCACATTTCTATAACAGCTCCAACTCTTGCTGCTGCAAGCAAGTCTTAATGAAGTTTAGCTAGTGGTCATGGCGACGTTCACTAAAACATCACATTCTCTCCCACTTGAGTGTGTTGTGTTCTATTATTCATGAATCCACGATGTACCTTTTGGAAACTATTCCGCACATTCAGGCCATGTGGCATCTCTCTGAGAGGAGTACCTTTAATTTTTTGGCTTTGAACTATAATGCGGCTTGTCTTAAACAGTTCTGTGTTGCTGCTGAAAGTAAAGTGGGAAAAAAACTGAACTTCCAGAGTGGGAGTTCTTCCAGTGCATTTCTCTATATTAGGACGTTTGTTTTCAGCTGCACTAAAGAGTTAAAAGCCTGTATCCTTGCTCTCATTTGTGCGCACAAGAGAGCACAGCGAAATTTCCATAATTATGGAGAGGCTGAAGCCGTGGCGCACTATTCTATGGGGATAATTAAGCGAGAACCCATTAAGGAAAAACTTGGACGATATTCAGAATTGCAAGTCGACAGAGAACGTCTTTCCTGTCAATCCTTTTGCTTGAAAGGAAAGCGCAACCATAGGAGAGAATTCCGTAAGTTGCTCATCTATTCGCAAAGTGCAGCATCTACAAACAACTGCCAGTGCTCAGAGCACTCGGAGGTTTACACTGATTGTTCACAATTCCGTTGATAAGATACTCGTGCAGAAAGCAGCGTAGCAGAAACTGCGACACTTTGTTGTTAATTATGTAAAACCAGCAGGCTGAAACTGCCACGTACCTTGTGCGAAAACCTAAATGCCTAATATAGAAAGCGCGAGCCTGGAGGGGGATGTCCACCGCACGGGCACGCAATGATTCAGAATAAGTAGTATCTCCACCCAGAAACTCCTTAGATAATTAAATACGTCAATTTAAGAGAAGTGCTTGCCGCAACAGATAAGGGACCCACCTCTTGCGCAATTCCATGGTTGGTCATCGGGATTCTGCCTCAAAACGACTGGAAAATCGGTACCCCAGATTTGCTACGAGTTGGTTCCCCACATTTATTGCGGTTCCCCAGTGTAATGTGCTAGCTTCTGAGTTGCCGTCACAGCAAAGCCTCGTCGATGATCAAGATGCAATTCGCTGATTGCTAGAGAGATATCACGTGACATTGTGACGTCATCGCAACCTACCCACTGTGGCATGTGGCATTTTAATTATTAATTGGACGAGAGAGGTTATTCAACCTTATGACGTCATCACAACCTGTTCACCGTACTGTGGGCAACCTGGTTTCTAGACAGCAGCCTGAATAGAGAATCGAAGTCTAAAATCAGAAAAACAATATAATATATGCAAATGTAGCAGCTACCAGTAGGAAGCTAGCAGCTAGCAGCTAGCTAGAACAGCTAGCAGCCCGAATGGGCCGGTCGATGTACCCGACCAGTGCAATTATACTGACGCAAACACACAAAAAAGTAGCAACAGAAGCTGCGAGAAATGTAAACTTTAATGCAATCGCATTCCACTCTTAGGTAACTTAAACGTACCAGACGTTTTCTGTTAAGAGCCGGCACATGCGCAGTGCCCCAGATGAACTAGTGAGACGACCGCACCAGTGCATAGTTTTCAGTTATACTTGTCCTCGACATGGCAGTCAATAATTTCCTCCGTTCCAGCCTTTCTATCGCTCAAATATAATAGCTGTCAAAGTGGCAGGCAACAGCAAGTCCCCAGCAGTTTATACAAGCGGCTTTTGTGCCTGATAGAGATAGTTGTTTTGCTACTTTTCAGGCGCGAGCTGCAGCTTCGACAAACTTTCATTTTTTTTTCATAAAGGCATCTATCGCTGTA
The DNA here is from genome assembly GCF_052857255.1 of Amblyomma americanum. Lineage (NCBI taxonomy): Eukaryota > Metazoa > Arthropoda > Arachnida > Ixodida > Ixodidae > Amblyomma > Amblyomma americanum. Next base: position 91,195,147 of record NC_135500.1, on the reverse strand, counting down.
TGTACTACTATTGCTTTCACATCTCAACTCAGGCAGCACTTATGGAGGACGCCACAGCTGGTGGGTGTTTCGCCATCTAGCCTGGTACTGAGAGAGCATTGTTGTTAGCAACTAAAAGAATATTTCTCTATTGGAAATCTTGATTAAGGAGTACAAAATGGCTCCAATAAATTACAAGGAACACGCTCGACAGGACATTTCTTTAGTGTAGGACTGGTACCTACTATCGTTTCTAGTAATGAGCTTTCTCTGATGTTGAACAATAGTTGGCTTCAGCTTATTACATTTTAGAATGTGACATATATGAGAAAAAGCATGCAAGGCAAAGATTTGGAAAAACATGGTGCAAGACGTATCCTGGAAGAGCAGATTGCAAAAACATGAAATTATTTCGGTGACCTCAGCGCCTCTTTAGAGAATAGTTTACCTAGTACAGCACGAAAAAGACCGTAGCTCCTAGTAATCAAGATGGTATTCACGTTACCTAGCCGGTATTCTGACATATGATTGCTAAAGTATTCCAAAGTACGATCAGCTTAAGACAACATTGCATGCAGTTTGCAGGAAACTTTCGCCCTAAACAAATATTTGGGAAGAAAAAGATCAGGAATAGAACTCCAACTGCATCCCTTAAATTTGAAGCAAGCCACTATAATAGAAAAACAGTGAGAAAAGAAATGCCAAGAAGCAAAACGTATTTTTACCATCAATTAGAAAGACAATTAGAAGGACTTCGTAGTAACTTCATTTCAGTTCTGGTGGTATTTTGTAATGTATATGGATTTATGGCTAACACTTATTTGCATCAAAGCCTTCAGACACGCTGTGCAGCTTAAGAAGCGTATGAGATTAGTGACGTCATTGTTTTCTGTTCCAGCCGAGCGTAAACAAAGCATCTCTTCTAAACAGTTTCCGGGCCTGCCCGTGGAGAGCTTCGGCGTTAACCCAACCCGTGCATGCCGTAGCACGCCGACACATTCTCTCCAATGCACGCATGCGTGCAGGCTAACGGCCAGCCGAAGCGTGAACCGCTGGGGCCATCTTCGAACAATGCAGACTCTACTGAATTGAAGTCCGGAGCTCATATTCGATCTCTCCTCTGAAAGACACCGTGGTTCATTTCCCCTTGTGCCAAACAATGTGCGAAATTACGCACAGACCCCTCTCCTACAAAAGGCATTGTGGATTTAAGTTCGCCTAAGTAGAATGTGCTCGAGGCTTTTTAGGATGAATAGGAGCCTCCTTCGAAGTGCGGCAAGCACAATGGAACTGCCAGCACACAGGGGATTCGCCAAGTTTTTCCTCAAATAACGTTTCGAATTGGCAGAAGTGAGCTTCGGACTAACCGGTCGTACTAGACATGGAATTTATGCCTAACATTGTTCGTGTAGTTACTTCATAATTAAAAAAAAAAACAGAAAGAACGCAGTGTGTCCCAAAACGCTGTTACCATATCGAAGTATCTAGCAGCACATCGGCACACATGGTCTCAAGACTCAGACGTCTACTGCATAGAGTGGGAGTTTTATTTATTTTTTCTCATATTGCATTCAAAATCCTCATAAGGCGATCACTGCGGTGTAACCGAATATTCAACCTAAGCCGTTCGCAGTGGGGACATTAGTATTGTTTATGCATTATTTTTCTCTTCACAGAGTGAATGTGACTTCACAATTCTGTAACTCGTAGTATGACTGTGTTCCGATAATTTCGCAGGACACATCGTTTTGGCGCTGCGCAGTAACGTCATGCATTGCAATCTTGCGTGCTAGCCAATCAGCGTTGCGCAGTATAGCGTCAACCAGCGCGTCAAGTTGCATTGACGTTATGAGTGATGTCAGTGCCGGTTGACCTAGCAGCGCGCTTGAGTGTGATATCGACGCCATCGCCGACGCCGTTATCATGGAAGCGGGTAATGTGCCCTTCACAGCAGTCGCTCTAAAAATACTGCCGGCAGCTAGTTGGATAGTAAAAAAAGCGAAACCATTCTGCACTGTGAAAAAGCCACAAGCAGTTTATGGTTTTAATGAATCCGGAGTGCCCTAGATACACATTAGGAGGTTTTAGAATAGGGTGGCTTTATAGATTATGGGAATAGAGAAATGGCGCAGCACCGGTGAGCATGCACAGGACCATAATCAGAGGGCCGTTATTTTCCTGCGCATGGGTACTGGTGCCCCGCTATTCCTCTATGACCCTAAACGATAGGTTTCCCCCATTTTTCCTTACCAACAGCGCAGCAAACAGGGACGAAAGGGAGACTGCACAAAACAAGCGCAGACTTCAAGTGAAATTCGTTACGGGAAGGCATGAATATATAAATCACGAAACTTACAAAACAACAAGCAAATAAAAACGAAACCTGCATACAAGGTACGAACTATCTGCGCACATGTCCACCAACATAAACACTCTGGCCAGAGAAAGGTACCCCGGACGCGTCCTTTTTCACGCTATCAATCGTGATAGGCACCCTTAAGGAAATATACAAAATATAAGGAAATATACGAGAACGAGTGATAGTAAATTAACAACAACCGCATTAAAGCTTTCCGCAGTACTTTAGCCTTGTGCCTCCTTCAAAGTTAATGCAGAACTCTATGCTCGACCATTAATAGTAGGCATATGTCAGTACATGCTGCGTGCCAGTGGTCTTGAGATAGTTTGATAACACTGCTGGGATGAATTGCAGTGTATTGTCTGATACCACAACCTTAGGGAAACCAAACCTTAGAAAAGTTCGTGGAGAGCGTTGAGAGTCCTTCCTGAAGACGCGCCATGCATCAGGCGTACCTCTGGACACTGAGTGAGCGCCGGTCATAATCAAGAACATGGTAGCCTTGAAAGGTCTCGCAAAATTGAAGTGTAGACGTTGCTATGCTCGCATTCACCACACCCACGGATGCAAAGGAGTAGAAAAAAAAACATTCTGTAGTAATTTTAACAGTGATTGTATGAAGCCACTTCTGTTTCAATGTCGAAATCGATTCCTGGCCACTACCTGTAGCTTCGCACCAGTTCCTTCATTCGGAAATTTCTAGGGCGTCCTTGGTGCAGTCCAATCATCTGAGGCTGGCGGTATTGATAAATTACGTCACGCATTCCGAGGACGAGGCACCTCAGCTGTACTGAATGTTCACAGCTTCTGTGAACGAACAGCTCCATTTCGTTACTCGTGACGTGCTAAGGCAATCCGTTCATGACGCGTTGCATGGACATGCTCAGAATTGGATCACAATAGCTTATTCGCAGGGATTACATGCGTGGGAGATAATTTTTCAACATCTGCACATTCCTTTCACTCGGCAAAGATGAGCTAACTGCGTCAGCGTATTTACACGATGGCTTCTACTTCAAAGTGGAATTGTAAGCAGACATAATTAAAGCACTGCAGCCTAGCTGCGGCGTAGTTGGTATTCTAGTCTTCGTACCGGAAATTGTCGGTAGTGGCTTGTGCTTCGTAACAAAAACGAACTGATGCCCATAATGGTAGCAGTGGAAGCATTTGACGCTGATGAAAAGACCTAGCGGCTCTTTTTCTAACTCGTTAAATGACACCAGCTGAAAGTAGTGCACCAGATGCATACGCCACCAGATGGCAATGATTAATTGATCAATGAGCGTTATGGTATCGCATGACGATAAATCATACCACAGCTGCAGTGGAGCACTAGGATTGTATTGCGTGAGAACCGGCGGAGTTAGCAGCAGGTGCTTAATATCCGAGAAGAATGGTTCGCATCCGCTATTCCTGGTCCAGGGAACACCGAGTCGTAGCATTCTGTTCAGGTAGAAAACAACGCTTAAAATAATAATAATTAAAATCCAATAGAAGATCATTAAGCCCAGGAGTGAACGCAATTGCCGCTTGTTCGTAGGATGCGGAGTTTTTTCAGCACCTTCTATCTTGTCTGTAGCTGGTTCAGTTCCGCGCGCAGTTAAGAACAGTAAGTGCTGCAACTTGTCCTTGAAGAATTCGAACTTTCTTTATTCTGGTGCCTCTTTCTGACACTCGTTTTAGTATCGCTTTTTTAAGTTTTTCCGCCCGTTATTATATCAGCGATGTAGCAAGTAGACCGTCAAGACCTTTCAGAATGTTGTCAGCGATCTTCTGAAAAAACGTTGGTGCTGAGGCGAAAGGCAAAACGGAAACTGTTGGCGACATACATACCCTTCCGTGTGTTCAAGCTCAAGCAGGCCTGCGATTCTTCGTCCACTTAAACTTGTTTATCAGCAAGATTTATATCAATTTTTGAGAATTGCTGACCTCCCTCTTGCGCTTCCAAAACTTCATCCAGCTTTGGAACCTAATAAATCTCGTTGTCTGCCATCAGATTCGGTGTGAGTTTATAAATGCCAAAAATTCTAAGTGACCCGTCATGCCTTATTAAGAGAACACTCGGAGCAGCATAGTTGCTACTGGTGACGCCATAAGTGATGCCCAGCTTCTTGATCCCCCTGCAGACCTCCTTGTTCTACCAAAATTGTTTCCAGTTCATCATAAAACACGTCTTCGTTTTTCCGTAGCAGTGCTTACAATGCTGCCTGTGGATGGTCTGACGTGACAGACACCTTGCAACGGCCTTGAATTCCACCCCACTCCAATTTGAAAACATGCAGCCATGTACGGCTTGAAGGAGGTGTCCCATCTTGCTGAAGAATGTAACGCAGTAGGCTCGCCTCTTGGTTGTTGTGGCGGAGTTGCACATCCTTTACACCAACATTTTACCATTACTCCTGTGGAAGACATCAAATTCATCTCTCTTAGCTGCAAACTGATAACGGGAAGGTTCTTCTTCGGCTGACGGTGGGACATCAGTGATACTGGAGCTCCAGTGTGAAGCTCTAATTTTTTAGATGGTTCCTTGTACAGCAATGTCTACATATATGGGCGATAATCGTGATACATCGCCATTGTTCAGAGTAGTTACGTCGCGCTAATGCCTGCGCACGAGTGCCTATGCACTGCTGCTGATTTTTTTGTTTTATATCTTTTTTGTACATATTCTATGAATGTGCCCTTGTCGGCTGCATTGGAAGCAAGTAGGTCGTACCAGCGGGCTCACTTATGCATCATGCTTGAAGCAACCGCAGCGACAACGCGCTGGGATTCTCCATGCCGACTTGCGTACAGTCTCGACTAAAAACGATTAGCACAATGACTTCACCGGAGCGATGAAAATTGCACAGCGGCTGGTGTGCCGCCATGCTTTGCGAACACGCTTGGGACTTACGTTATCAGTGTATTCCTAACCGCAGCGCCGAGCGTTGCTATCTGGCGTTCTTGTGGCACCTCACTAGTGCTAATCTTTTTCACTCGTGACTGTAATTATTCTTCTGCTTCCCACCCTACATTCGGTGAGCATGGTGAGCGCTACTTGATAATGCATAAGCTTTCGCTGCATTTTTATAGCGGTCAGGGATGTCAAAGCTCGCTAAACTGCTTTCTGATGTATTGAGCGCTTGTCCTTGATGAACAGTTGTTTCTGAATTTCAGTTCACTGCATAGCACAGACAAATCTATCGCGACGCGCATCTTCAAGAAAAGAATCAAATTTCAAGAAAAAGAACAAATTAAAGGTTTTAACCAGCGTTCGTATCTCTTCCACAAACTGAGCGATCTTTTGTGTTTCGCACTGCACTGCGCGGTAAAACATCGCTCTTTCAGCAATAATGAATAGCTTCCGTCACAAATGATTTGCCAAAATTTGCTTTAACCTGCTCAATTATTTTTAATAGGCGTGTCTGATGCAGTCAAAGAATTAAACAGCTGGTAGCCTACCTGACCGATAAGACTGAAGACAACGTTGACTTCAAGTTCCTTTGGAACTCTTTTCGTCCTAAGGTACGAAGTTGCTCGCCGTATGACGACCGATCACTTGTCGAGTCGTCGAAGGGTTCCTTTTCTCCGAGCTGCGAATCGATTTGCTGTATAACAGGTTCCGAAGGCAGGAAAAAAATGCCAATTTAACTTCAGGGCCGCGCTGTCAAAACAGTGGTCCTCGTTGTCATTATGTGGTGTTCTTCCCTGAAGTGTAGAAACGAGGGAGTAGCAGGTAAGTACTCCGATAGAATTACTTTATCCTGTAACAAAGATTATTGTCTAGTGCCAGCACTGTTAAGCTGCGGTCAATAAAAACATAGAAAGAAGTGCGCGCCTGCGCCCGAAGGTGGATTATACTTATAAGCACTTAGCAAGTGGCGTGACACAGTAGCGCACATGAAGCTGACAGCATGGGGTAACCACTACAGGAAGACTGCTTCAACTAGCTTTTCACTCCAATACACGTTTTCCTTATTGCCTCAATGGCACTTGCTCAATCGTGGTCAGTAGCAAAACACCTTGATTTCTCAGCCACTGCTTATGCAAAGATGAAAATGAAACGGTCTGCGTCAGCAGCATTTGTTTACAGTTTCGCATTTACTATGATTGCCTTCACGTCGCCTCATTGAATTTGATTTTACCGTCCCTTTTTCACGCCGCAGCTGTGTTAACTGGCGGAGTGTGGCAGCTAGTCGAGGATTAAGGTGGGAGGTTTGGTCAGGCTCGGGACCCAGAGATGACGGTGATTTCGCCGAATGAGGACCATACTGAGTACACAGTACAAGTTGTTCCTCATTCACTCAAATGGGCATCAGTATAAAAGCGTTATTTTAAGAGGCCCGCTTTTACACCAATTTCTGCACGTGTAGAAAGAACAAAGCAGCAACTGAAACTCTTGGTTACAACGGCTCATCTTCGGACATCAAAATTTATGATTGCATCATCCATGCACAATCTCTCTTTTGTGGGAGATAAAGCACAGGTTGGGGACGACACAAGTCCGGAAAACAATACAGAGAAACGAAACTCAAAAGGTAGCCTTTGAATAAAACCGGACATTTCAGTGTCTTGTCTGACTATTTGCAATGGTAGTATCTCAAAACCCAGGCGCCTGTACGCGCAGAAACACTCCGCGCAACTATGCATTCACCCCCGAAGGATAGCGTCAAGGTCGCAGCGCTCCAGAATATCTGCTTTTGTGAACTAACACGGGAATAAACGACTGTCTCAGCAGAGGGAGGCCAAGCTCTGGCAGAAAAATGGTTTGTACGCCACAGCACATTCATCCTCGAGTAAGGCGAAGCAAGTTAGCCACGCGTGGTTTCCTACAGCTTGAGTTTCTATCTGCGGCGTGCCGTAGTGGCTTATGTGTTTCCTATGTGCTCTTTTTTTTCAGTAGGCTATGACGCGTTGCCCTTCTCTCGACAAGTGATAACGCTGAATGAATTGCTCCGGGGCGTTCATTGCAATGTTTCTAAGGTTTGTTGTCGTTTCGGAATGAGGTCGTGGAAGCGCAAGCTGGAACTCAATGCTAGGTGGGAATGCCTGTCCCTGGACATTTTCTTTGCTTTAATGGCCTCATTTGTATGCGCGTACTCCTGTCCTTCCGCCCGTAATAGATAAGCCTTGCCACGCTGCTGGCATTTTTTGTCATTGCAAGGCGGTGTCGCCAGAAAAGCTGGAAATCGTTACGGGGGGCTGCATTAGCATAATTGTTGTCGCGGCGCCCAAAACTTTGTGATGAAGCTGCCACGTTGAAATTGTGTATAACTTATGTGACAAAATCAGCGAAATCAGGAAATAAGGCATACAATATAAGCAGGGATGCAGAAACTGCGTCCGCAAACATCGTTCGGTGGCGATATTCTCATTTCTTGTATATTTCACTCAGCTGTGCTACGACCCTGTGTTGTGGCACATCTGTGAAACATTTCTTTTTTGCCTTGTCTGCTTGTGCGTCTCTTGCAGTGGGTACCCGAAAAAAGAAACTCTAAAGGAGAAAAACGGAGGGGTCGCTCCAGGCCGCAGCCGACATGTGTGTGGCGGGAGTGTAGCTGAGAACACAGAAACCTGCAGCGGAAATAGCTTATAGAGGCACTCCCTTCTTTAACACCCGGGATGCATTCGTCTTTCAATAGCCGCCGCGGTGGCTCAGTGGTTATGGCAGCTTGGCTGCTGACCCGAAAGTCATGGGTTCGATCCCTGCCGCCGGCGGTCGAATTTAGATGGATACGAAGTTTTAGAAGGCCGTGTACTGTGCGATGTCAGTGCACGTTGAACAACTCGAGGTGGTCGGAATTTCCGGAGGCCTTCACTACGGCGTCTCTCATATCCAAACCGAAGCAAGAGTCGCAGAAGTAATGTTTATTTAACCTTCTTTCATTGCAGCTATGCGATGAAGTCTATTAAACTAAAAAAAAATTTGAAAGACACCGTTATGAAAATATTGTAGATAATCAATTCTTATGACGTGTGGCAAAATCTTCGTTTAAAATGTTTTTATCGACCGCATCGAAAAGTTAAGACTGCTATAGAAAAACAATAGGGAACGCTTTTGACGATAGCAAGAACGTTAATAGAAAAAAAAATTCAAGACAACCGTCCGGTCATCTGCGGATATATTGATTGTTATAGTGAAATTTCACGTTATATGAAAAAATAGCGCCCATAAATGGTTACTCGCTCAAAAATGTTTTTGCCAAAAATTGTTGATTGAGTCTATTCATGATTCAATGGTTACCCACGTCTTCCCTGCCCTCGCCCTGTGCCGGCCACATGGGTACGGCCATAACAAATACACAAGCAGACCTTTGTGTTTTCGCTGCCGGATCATGCGCATGCTGTTGTTGCGGTCTCTATTATATTTATCCCATATGCATTGTAAAAACCATACTTCTTATGGCCTTAACTTGCAGTATAAAGGCGTTCTGGAGCACCTGCGGGCAGAGAAAAATGTGATCTGTGTCAGGATCAGGACTCGCGGGTCACCATTACCGACTCTCGGGGGGGGGGGGGGGGGGGGGGGCCAGGAGGAACATCGAAAGGGGCTTTATTCCCTATTGGCATACCGAATTCTTCAACATGGTAATTTAGGGGCTCCCCCGTCGCGCACAATAGTATGGACTCCCGCGCACATGGATCTCGAGGGCAACGAAGCGGCCGACGCCGCTGCCCGCGCGCTCACTCTCCGGGCATCACCCTCGCCTCCCACCGATGCAGACTCCGACCTTAATCCGGCTTTTACCTTCAAGGAAATCATCCAGTATTACCAATTCGGCCACGCAATCTTTCCTATGCCCTGCAAGGGCCTCACGAAGGCGGAGGAACACTTACTCCTTCGCCTTTATAGTAAAACACTTCGGTGCCAGGCAGTAATCAAAAATTTCGACCCTGCGTGCACAGGGGAGTGCCCGCACTGCAGGGAAAAGTCTTCGGACATTTACCACATGGTGTGGGCATGCCAATCAACTCCGCATCTTCCCCCTATCCCCAACCCTACCCGGGAGGACTGGGCGGCGGCCCTGCTCGGTGCTCTGACCTGGCGAGCCAAAAGGCCCTGGTCGGGCACGCCCGAGTAGCAGCTACCGCCAATGGGCTGCTGTGATGAGCAGCCCATCTAGCATTTATAAGAAACGGACCCTTAAGGACCGCTCCACTAGCTCCCTGTATATATTTTGAAAATAAAGTTTTTCAGTCAGTCAGTGTCAAGCCCACGCCTCCCCACCCACTTGCACCGGCTCTCGTCTAACTGTATGGACGGTCATAAAGAGACGGCGACCATTCCGGACTGTATGCCTTCAAACTGTTGCCCTGAAAGCACGATAGCTCGTAAGTGTGGAGCTGCTGTGCGTGTAAAAGAACGTTAAATTCATGGGAGCACGAAAGGGGGGTAGGGTACGCAAGGGGCAGTAGTGTTGTATTGGCAGCACAGTAAAAGACGTACACAAAGGAGGCATGGAAAGGAGAGCACGAAAAAGCGGCTCTATAACGGAAGTGGATCTAATGCGATCTTGTTAAGCCCACGTGAGAAGCTATGTCAGAATAATAAAGAAAAGAAAGAAGGAAAAAGAAGAATGAAGGAAAGAGACAGAGAAAGAAAGAAAGAAGGAAAGGAGGAAAGAAAGAAAAGAAGACAGAGAAGGAAGGAACGAAATAAACAAAGAAAGAAAGACACAGAGAGAAAAAGAGACAGAAAGAAAAAAAGAAGGAATAAAAGAAAGAAAGGAAGAGAGGAAGAACGAAGAAAAGAAGGAAAGAAATCGAGACAGAGAGAGAAAGAATGAAAAGGAAAAGAAAGAAAGAAAAAGGCCATAAAGAAAGAACTTTTAATATCTGTGAGTTGTAAACCAAATGGATAAGTATTATACAGCAAGTGGACCCAAAGTACATGCTGAAATGAGAGCTGTTATCTTCATTTTAAAAGAAAAACAGTTAAAGAACCGCAGGTGGTCGAAATTTCCGGAGCCCTTCACTACGGCATCCCTCACAGCCTGAGTCGCTTTGGGCGTTAAGCCCCCAGAAACATAAACTTAAAAGCAGTTATAAGCAGATGAACAGCAGAAACTAAATAAAAAAGCTCAATAATATCAATCACAACACCACGTTCTAAAAATGTCCAAAATAAACTTTAGCAATCATCCATTGCATCGGCTAAACAATGTTAAGGTAGTTTTGAAAGGTACATACCAGAGACATGAAATGGTAATTACCAATGAATGCGAGAATTCTCAGGAAAAAATTCTGTAGTCAGTACCATATATTGTACAACGCAATAACTCTATAGGGAACTGTTGCAAAAGTACTTCCTTAGAGATGTTTTGAATGATGACATAGACGGTGCGAAGACTTAATGCGAAATTGAACCTCACCATTGAGTTTAATCGTGATGAAACAAATACTCTATATTCCGTAATGTGTACAAATCTTCGGGGGCATTACGTAGTTTGAATGTGAAAATCGAGTACGGTTCTGTTTACAAAATGAGGTTCTGTCGTCAGTATGCTTTTTCGTGTCACCGGTATCATTAACCGGCATCGTCACTTAGTTCCATGTAAAGTTAAACTTCTCTTGTATAATTGGCTCTTTATGTCCCAAGTAAGCTATGCGCACTTAGTTTGGGGAACAACTGCAAGTACCAATAAAAATGAGATTTACGTTTGATAGAAGAAGGCTCTACGTGCAATACTCAACGTCGGTTCTGATATAAACACATGCGACTTATTCCGCCAGTTCAATGCCGTAAAAGTATCTGAAATGTATAATGTTTGGCTGGCTGAAAGATATAAGAAGGACAAAAAACAAAACCCGAATCACCTGCTTGGCACGGCACACCTTTCCCTAAATGTGCAAGTTTACCGTAGCAGACACAACGAACTGTGGCATATTTTAACATTGCGCACAATATAGGGTACATATAGCCTAGCAAACCCGTTGCCCCGTCTTTAAAATAAGTTTCGTGCTGCAAAAGTTGACGTATCACGAGCATGCCGCAAAGATATACAGGATGTATGTGCTACTTTTTATATTTTACCATGCTTTCAATGCTTCTTTGTCTTTTCGTTCCATAAACTGCTGACCTGATTTGAATAACCAAACACATGTTTTTCTATGAAGTATATTTTTCTATTCCTTTTTTCGTTGTCATTTTTTGTCTACGCTTCATTCCTTATTTTTGCTAATGATGCGCGAACCATTCTTGACAATCATTGTGTTGCATTTTTGCTCACTACTTGTACATGCAACTTCCATTTTGCCTGCTGCCCTGCAATGTAGGAGCCGAGGGCACGTCAAGCCACACTTTGTCTTTTTCCCTCTACCGTCACCACGTGTACATGAGGAAATAAATTTAATTGAATTGAATTTAATATTGTCGCCGACAAACGTAGGGCGGCACCAAAAGGGGCTTTTTTTTAATCCGAAGGCCAGAAACCCAGCAGCGCGCGTTCGAACGGGAACGTCTTCTTCTTCGCTCCCACACGAGCCCAGTAATGCCGCTCGGCCGCATGGCGGCGCTCGCAGAATGTAAGCAGTGTGGCATTGCCCCCCTCCTTTCAAAAGGCATCGCCTCGATGCCTCCGGCAAGGGGTAAAAAGAGTGTGGAGACACCGAAAGTGCGATGGCGTGTGGTGGCAGCACTGAATGTGAACTCCGGGAGGGGCTAACGGGCGTAATACGGTTTCATGCGGGACACGTGGACGACTTCAGACTTGGGCGGGCGAGAAGACCGGACAACTCCTTGCGGGTACACTTCATAGTTCACATCGCTGAGTTGACGTAGCACCTCGTAGGGGCCGAAGTAGCGCCGCAGAAGCTTTTCAGAGCGACCGCGCACACGTATAGGGCTCCATACCTAGACGTGCTCGCCGGGTTGGTAAATCACCTCCCTGTGGCGGAGGTTGTAACGCCGGGCGTCAGTTGTCTGCTGGTGGCGAATGCGTTGTCGAGCAAGGTGGCGAGCGGCTTCTGCATCGCGAACGAATTGGTCAGCGCCTGGGACAGACGAGGGGGTACAACCCGGGGGCAGCATGGCGTCAAGCATGGTCAGGGCATCTCGGCCATACACCAAACGGAAGGGGGTGAAGCGCGTCGTTTCTTGGAGGGCGGTGTTGTACGCAAACGTGATGTAGGGAAGTATTTCGTTGCGATGGTCAGCGTCGACATACATAGACATCATATCTGTGATGGTCTTGTTTAGCCTCTCAGTAAGTCCATTCGTTTGAGGATGGTAAGCAGTCGTTTTTCTATGACTGGTGCCACTAAGACGGAGGACCTCGTGTGTAAGAGCCGACGTAAACGCGGTTCCCCGGTCAGTTAATAAAACCACGGGGGCGCCGTGGCGAAGCACGATGTGGTGAACAAAGAACTGTGCAATTTCAGCCGCGGTGCCACGGGGAAGAGCCTTGGTTTCACAATAGCGGCTTAGGTAGTCCGTGGCAACAACAATATACCGGTTTCCCATGGAGGACACCGGGAATGGGCCCAGTAAGTCCATGCCGACATGTTGGAATGGGATTTGCGGTGGATCAATTGGCTTCAGAAGGCCGGCCGGTTTTGTCGGTGGTACCTTCCGTCGTTGGCACTCACGGCAGGTTCGAACGTAGCGTTGGACGACCGCAGCAAGCCGTGGCCAGTAGTACTTGTGGCGGAGGCGTCCCAATGTTCTGGAAAAACCGAGGTGGCCAGAAGAAAGGTCGTCGTGGCATGCAGCGAGAACTTCCTTACGAAGCACGGTTGGAACAACGAGGAGATACGCAGTGTCGGTCGGACCGTAGTTTTTCTTGTAGAGGACTCCATCTATTAAGCAAAACGACGAAAGTCCGCGCGAGAAGAGTCTGGGCGGAGACGGAGCGGTTCCTTCGAGGCACTCGATTAGAGGCAGCAGTTCGCAGTCGGCCCTCTGGTGGTGGGCAAGGTCGGATGTGGTGACAGCGCCGAGGAAAGCAGAATCGTCGTCGGACTCATCTGGTGGGCGCGGAAGAGGAGCTCGGGAGAGACAGTCTGCATCGCTATGTTGCCGACCCGACTTATACACGATGGTGACGTCGAACTCCTGCAACCGAAGGCTCCACCGTGCAAGTCGCCCCGATGGATCTTTGAGGTTCACAAGCCAGTACATGGAGTGATGATCGCTGACGACTCGAAACGGGCGGCCGTACAGGTATGGACGAAATTTTGTGATTGCCCACACAACAGCGAGACACTCCTTTTCCGTTGTGGAATAATTCACTTCAGAACGGGACAAAGTGCGACTTGCGTATGCGATCACGCGTTCCACACCGTCTTGCCACTGCACAATCACCTCACCGAGGCCCACATTGCTGGCATCTGTGTGCAGTTCCGTGTCGGCCTGCTCGTCGAAGTGGGCAAGGATAGGCGTAGATTGGCGGCGGGCCTTAAGCTCTATGAAAGCTTTTTCCTGATCTTGGCCCCAGAAAAAGGGTTCGGAGTCTTTTGTCAGGCGAGTCAGCGGCTCTGCGAGCTTGGAGAAGTTTTGAACGAACCTCCAATAAAAGGCGCAAAGCCCCAGGAAACGCCGCAAGCTTTGTTTATCTGTTGGCTGGGGAAATGCAGCAACGGCGGCGGTCTTTTCTGGGTCGGGGCTAACGCCCTGAGCGCTCACAATGCGGCCATGAATCTTGAGCTCCCGAAATGCGAAGTGGCACTTTTCAGGCTTGAGAGACAGACCCGCAGAACGAATTGCTTCGAAGACGGCACGCAAACGTTTCAGGTGCTCCTCGAACGTGTCGGAGAAAATCACGACGTCGTCGAGATAGACAAGGCAGGACTGCCACTTCAGGTCAGTTAGTACGGTGTCCATCATACGTTGGAACGTCGCAGGGGCTGAACACAAGCCGAAAGGAAGCACCTTAAATTCGTACAGTCCGTCAGGAGTAACGAAGGCGGTCTTTTCTCGGTCACGTTCGTCGACCTCGATTTGCCAATAACCGCTACGAAGGTCGAGTGACGAAAAGTAGGTAGCATGGCGGAGGCGGTCTAATGAGTCATCAATGCGCGGCAGTGGATAGACATCTTTTTTGGTAACGTTATTGAGACGTCTATAATCTACACAGAACCGTAGGCTGCCGTCCTTCTTTGCGACGAGAACAACAGGTGACGCCCAGGGGCTCGTCGATGGTTGTATGACGTCGTCGTGGAGCATTTGGGCAACTTGGCGGCGGATAGCATCGCGCTCCTTCGACGAAACACGATAAGGACGCTGACATAGCGGTCTCTGGTCACTGTCGACGATAATACGGTGCTTAGTTATTGGCGTCTGGCGAACCTTGGATGTTGATGCAAAACAGTCGCGGAAAGAGTCAATAAGGCTTTCCACGTGGCGTTCCTGATTGGTCAGAAGGTCAGTGTTCACGTCGGTCCTAATGGCTGTTGCAGTGTCCTGTTCAGCTATTTCGGGGGCCGTTGTTGATAAGGCACTTTGGCCGGCATGCTCGCCAAGTTCTTCAAAATAGGCAATCACCGTGTTTTTCGTCAAATGTTGGGGTTCACAACTAAAGTTGGTCACTAAGAGCGTGGTACGCGCGTGAACAAGGTCGACAAGAGCGCGAGCAACGCAAACTTGCCGAGACAGTAGCAGCGACATATTCGCTTCGGCAATGCCCCGAGTACCGGAGCTGGTATCACACTGGACTGTGACAAACTTGCGTGCTCTCGGCGGTATCGTTGTGTGGTCATCAGAGATGCGTAATGGTGCTCTGTGCGGCTCGGGGTCGGTATCAACGGCTCGCTGTGTCGAAAACAATACCAATTGCTCGTGCAGGTTGATGACCGCCCCATACTCTTTAAGGAAGTCCATGCCGAGAATCAGTTCTTTAGAGCACTCTCGTAGCACGGCGAAGGAGCCAGTGAAAGTTGCACCGCGGATCTTTATACGGCTGGTGCAGACGCCAACCGGCGTTACCACATGGCAACCAGCTGTGCGTATCTGCGGCCCATGCCAAGGTGTTAGAACCTTTCTGAGGGTTGCGGCTAGGTTACTACTCATGACAGAAAAGTCGGCTCCGGTATCGACGAGTGCAGATACGTCATAGCCATCGGCGGCAACAAGAATTTCGGCGGCGGAAACAATTGTTTGACAATTTGTCGGCGAGGTTTTTGGTGTCGTCGTCGATGGGGTCGTCGCTGAGGTAGTTGGTGAGGTCGGCGGTGGGATCGTCTTTAAGGTCGGCGGGTGGGGTCGTCGCATAAAATCGTCGGATGGAGGCTGTTCAGTCTATGCGGCAGCGGCGGTCCTACCCCCAGAGGACGCCGTCTTCAGTTTTCCCGGCGGGGAGACGTGCCTCTGAATTGGCCAGATGATGGTGCATGACTGGGTGGAGGAACTCGTCTTGGAGACGGCGACCTAGACTGGCGTCGTGGAGGCGTTGAGGGCAGCACATTATTGGCCAGGTACTGCTCAATGTCTCGCGGTCTCTCACCATAGCGTGGTCGAGGTGCGCTCGGTGGAAATCCTCTTCATCCCATCCGCCGGTAGGGGCAGTTGCGGAGGATATGACCGGGCTCCCCGCAGTGGTAGCATAGTGGTCGGTTGTTGGGTGTGCGCCACACGTCAGCTTTTCGAACAGGGCGCGGGTCACGAAGCTCGGAGGAGGGAAAGTACCCCTGCGTTTGTTCGGCAGCAGGGCGGAACGCATGTGGAACTGGCGCAGGTCTCCGCAGAGCTTCACTGTAGCCCATCATGTACGGCTCCGGCTGCGGTGTCTGTAGGGCTTCGTTGTAGCTGCTGGCGTACGGTTCCGGCTGTGGTGCCGGTGGTGGCTGGACTGCTCGCCGAATTTCCTCGCGGACGGCATCGGCTACAGCTGCAACACTGGCAGGTGGAGCATCTAAGCGGAGGTTGCGCAGTTCTTCGCGAACTACACTCCGCACAAGCTCCCGAAGAGCCTCGTCCCCGGCGACTGGCAGGGACACACAATAGTTGCTGGCCGCAAGACTTCCCGGAAGACTGTACTGAACACTGCGTTCCTATAAGGAACGTTTCATGCCTGTGGCTTCTTTAGCGAAGTCAGCGACGATTCTTGGTGGGTCGCGTATGAGGCCAGCGAAGAGCTGCTCCTTCACACCACGCATGAGGTGGCGCACCTTGGTAGCCTCTGGCATGGCAGGGTCAGCCCGATTGAAAAGACGTGCCATGTCTTCAATAAACATAGCGACGCTTTCGTTCGCCTGCTGTGACCTGGTGCGAAGGGCGAGTTCGGCATTTTCCTTGCGTGAGTTTGTGCTGAAGGTAGCCAGCAACTGACGGCGGAACGCTTCCCATTTCGTAAAGGATGCCTCATGGTTCTCGAACCATGTCTTCGCAGAGTCTTGGAATGGGAAATAGACGTTTCGTAGTTTTCGGTCGTTGTCCCACTGGTTAAAAGTGGCCACACGGTCAAAGCTGGACAACCAGTCCTCGACGTCCTCAAACCGATCGCCGTGGAAGGATGGTGGTGAGCGAGGGGTGAGAACTACAACGGGCGGGACAGTGCCGGAAGGCTGGCCTGTCTGACTGCCTGTAGTAGACGTCATGGTACGCACCGGCCTCGTCAGTGGCTGACACTCAGGTTGCAGGCCTCGCAGGCGGCGGCTCGCTTTGTGGACGGGTGTTGTGTCCAAGCGTCGCTGATCAGCGTCAGAGTTGCCCTCGGGGTGAGCGTTCATGGAACGATACCCAGCGGCTCCACCAAAATGTCGCCGACAAACGTAGGGCGGCACGAAAAGGGGCTTTTTTTTAATCCGAAGGCCAGAAACCCAGCAGCGCGCGTTCTTCTTCTTCTTCTTCTCCTCAAGTAATATGGCACATACCCACGTGGGGGGGATTGGCCAAGGTATAGGGTAGAATGCCAATGAAGCATTTGCGCGGGGAAGGAAACGTCAGAAGACTGAATCAAGATAAAAAAAAATTGGGAAAAATAAAATGAATTCAAGAGGTATGAGTCATCCGGAATAGAATCAATCTAGCCTTTTTTGGACATGCGAAAGAATTTTGTGTATAGCTAACAAGATAATCGATTAGTTGCACTTATGTAATCGTGAAGGTAGCCGCATACACTGCTTAACGGGAATCCCTTGGCACTCGCACCGAACGATAGAAGAACTGTAAGAGACAGAGGCAGTCCTAGTCTCGAAAGAGGAACCTCCAGATATTGCTTTCTCTGAACCGCGAACCGCCGGCAAGAGAGGAGAAACGCGTTCGAACGGGAACGTCCTCTTCTTCGCTCCCACACGAGCCCAGTAATGCCGCTCGGCCGCATGGCGGCGCTCGCAGAATGTGAGCAGTGTGGCAATATAAATGAATCTCAGACTCCTAATGAGCCCAAGCGGGACTCTTAATGAGCCCGAACCCGCTTATGCCTAGGCAATACAACAGCGTCATGATAACAGCGGTGGTGTAGATAAAGAACAATGGTAGCTCTTCTTCTGGGAAGCCTTTCGATGTGAACCCTTAGGTTGCATGCCTGGGCAGCGAAACGGATGCTGCGGCGCTTAGTCATGGCAGGGGGGACTGAAACCAAATTTTTATAGTTCGCCACCACGGCATCGAAGCAGCTCCTATCTTCAACCATCGCTTCCTTAGTTTGCATCACCGACACAGCTTGCCCAGCAGCCAGAAAGCAGACCACGACCTGGCAATCAAGAGTGCTCTCTTTGGATCATGAAATTTGCGGAAACGAACGAGTCATCACATTAGGGGTGTTAAGAAAGGGCCTCTTCGATTATTCACCTCTGGCAGCCCGCGGGCTGCCTGCTGGGTGCCAGAACGCGCCGCCAGGCGCTCGATTTTCTCCGGCTGCTCTGCGCACTTCTGGTGGCTGCCCAGAACGCGTTCATTTTTCTCTGGCTGGGCGATTTCGGGCAGCCAGCGGGCAGCCGAACTCGCCAGGACGATTTTGTGCTGGCAGCGTCGTCTGCTAGCTCCACAGCTCTCCGCTGTGGCGGCTAGTGGACGACAAAATGGAGGGAGGCCCATTCGCGAAAGCATGGGTGGTTAACAGCTAGCGCGCAGAAACGGCGTTCGCATTCGTATCTGTGTGCTGATTTCCTAACATGGTTGTGCGTAGCTTATTTCGAGTCGGATCTCCGAGCCGCATCTTGTTTACTCGTTTCAACTCACGCTTCTTATTTTGGCACCTCCACGCGCCGTCTCGTGCGAAGCGTCGTTACCTCTCTTGATTACTTGATAAGATGGTTTGGTTTCCGGTCGCATTTTTTTTTTACTACTTGCACGTCGGCATACCTCTCTAACGTATACTGCATGCATGCATGAGAGGTCTTGTTGTACGATGGCTTGCAGCTGATATATATATATATATATATATATATATATATATATATATATATATATATATATATATATATATATATATATATATATATATATATATATATATATATATATATATATATATATATTATATATTATATATATTATATATATATATATATTCTCTTCTTGCGGCGTCTGCGATATCTCTATTCTTGTATCAGCCGTACTTATCTTTTTGTCGTGTCTTGCAGGCCCAGCGGTCGCTCCCGATTTGTGTTTCGGACGACGATGGCCGCGCTTCGCGATTTCGGCAGCTCTTCGTGGCGTCTCAAACTGGCGCGCCATTATCTCTCTCTCAAACTCGTTAGCGCGCTTATATCTTTTCGTTTGCGCGCGGCGTCTTTCATCGCCTCTGGTATCAGCTATAGCTGTATTGTATATCTTTGCTTTATTCTATTGCAGGCTCAGCGATCGCTAACGACGCCTGTTTCGTTCGCACCTCTGGGTTTCGGCTCGATCGTATCGGTATATGCGCGCGCTCCGAGGGTCGACGAGCGCGTATACGCGTGAGACGCGCGCGGTTCACGGCAGATAACGGATGCATCGTATATGAGACACGATATGCATCCGTTATCTCTCGTGAACTCCACGGAGTTGGTTTCGGGTCTTGTTTTAATGCAGCACATACGCGCGTGCCGGCGCGCTTCCTCAGATGTAGGCATTCACGCATATGTGTCGTGCATGCGTTGTAGCGCTTTTTCCGGCTGGCTTAAGTGGTATCTAATTCTTAGTTTGCGGTGTCTACGATATATCCGTAGCTCTCTTCTAGTATCAACGCATCTTTGGTTCGTCTCTTGCAGAGGTTGAGCGATATCGTTCTGTTTCCGACAGCGCTTCGGAATCCAGCTCTGCACGGTACCCGTGCGGCATCTCTTTGGTGCGGACATGCATGCGTGCGCCTGTGTTGGTGCAAGCTTACGGGTAGTATCTTATTCCGTTTCTTTGGCGGTTTAGAGATGTCTAGCAGGAGTCACTCGTTCTGCATGCTATCTTTTGCATCTTCTTCGTCCCTTATTTATACGTCAGCTCCCTTCCAACGCTTTCACTTCAAACGTTCATTTCGGAGGAGATACAGGATGGCCGCGCCGCTGAGAATCCTCCTGGAAGGTGTGGAGACCGAAATTTTTGAGGTAGTCGACGGCACCGGTGCACCCATTGTCCACGGAAACCAGCGCCTTTATGTGACAGTAGGTACGTACGTATAGCTTTCCCGCTGTGTATGTATATGCAATATTTGTTCATGCAGTACTTAGTGCGCAACATATATGTCTTCCTTTGGTTGCAGACAACGTGCAGGTTTGGCTGAATGCGCCGGCAGCCCCCGTCCCATCTACCACCGAGCCGGGGGAGTTGTGACCGCGGGCCAATTTAATGTTCTGTTCCTGATTGAAGAATGTAAAAATTTCAAATCAGACCCTTCTAAACGCCTAAAAACTAAAGGACAATAAACTCTAGGAAAATTTGGCTGATTTGGTGCAGTCAAAATTCGGATGCCATTTGACCCATCCGCAAATTGAGAACAAGTGGCGGGGTCTGGAGAGAAAATATAAAACGGTGCGACACCATAATAGCCAATCAGGGGCGGACCGGAGAACATGCGAATTTGAAGAGTAAGTATTACTTGTATACGTAGAACATGATCTCAGCAGAGTAAATTAATTTCTACTGAATGGAAAGCTTGTTATGTTTTCCTGATTATGCATACGTGACTTTTGCCACTGAAGCCGTTTAGTCATTCCACAAACCTGTGAAGAATGTTGCGGCATTTTTTACTTTTTAGGTCCAGGTAGATTGTGTGACAGAATAATTAACTTTACCAATTTTAGACATCTCTTGTCTAAATGATGTAATTCCTGTTGTAATTTTAGGGTGTTACAGGTTACACTGCAGCATTTGGGTGGTTAAATTGATCGTCTTTTTGTCAACTGCATACGGCTGCTGAGAGGCATAAACCCGGACTTTGTGCTCATGTCAACAGCTCTGCTGCTGGGAAACTATCGGGCATTATGCATGCCGTGGTTATAGGCTAGCTGTACATGTGTCTTGTCTCGCTGAATAGATATGTCAAGCTTCATGCATGAAATAGTGTGTTTGCAAAGAGCTGTACACATATTAAGTGGTGTTATATACATGTGCCAAATGGGTCCTATATTTTTTTGTTCTCGGATAGCTCGCTGAAATTTTTGAGAAAGCTCACAGCATCAACCCACTCTACCTGCTGGCGCCAGGACTCGTCCGGAGCATCGAAGAGTGAGTCACTTTTTCTGCACACGAGAAGTGCGACAGGGAAGTTACATGCATTGTAGCACAGGCTTTGTCGAAATAATTAACTAGTATATTGGGCTTGCCTCTCAGCCATATAGTGGAGCCCTTATGGCACCACTACACAGCAAATAGCCTCAGATAGTGAGGAATGGTTCTCTTTAAAGATTTAAGGTTTAAGGGGTGCCATGCATGTGCTCCATTACATGCCTAAAGAACAAACCCAGTTGCTTGGTTACTTTTGGAAAAGACAGTGCATGTCGTGCAAAACATATTTGAAATCAAACTCAAACAGGGGTTTCCCCAAGCGTAAAATCAGGGGGATGTTGTTGAGGTAGGGGAGTAGCGGTAGTCATTTTTCAGTATTTAATTGTGTCTTGATGTGGCACGTAGGACAAGAAAGGCCCATGACTGCAACACTCATGACAGAGTGTGTCAAAAATTGCTTCGCTTTAGACAAGGGTGCAAGTCATATTTATCAAGGGACAAAAGTAAGGAACAAGGACTACATGAAATGTGTTCAGAGACGGTGCGATAGCTCGGACTACTATAAACCTTACAAAAAAGCTATCTCTGTTCAACACCAGTCGCACATCGGAGACTTGTAAAACTCTGCAAAACATGCATCTTTGCTCTGAACATAACAGACCGAGTCAATAATTAAACACACACACCAAGAAGTCTCATGTGCATGCTCAACTCTGTACGCGCACGTGGAAGGTGTACATCAGAGCTTTGATGTCAGCCGTGTTGATTTGCATGACACTGACACATCTAGCCATCAAAATTTATGTCTGCTACGCACAGTTGCTTGAATATGTACAAGCGCAAGGATGTACAAGGCTCTTCGCACAACTCCCACTATTCACTCCATAACTATAAACCAATCAAGAAATATAAACCAAGACATGAGTATATCTGTGTGTTTCCTGATAATAAAATAAGTGAACTGCCACAAATATATGGTGCATTCTCAGCCACATTCCTAGCAGTAACATCTGCCAGTTAGGTATGAAAAACAATTCACCGCTACCAATTAACGAAGGGCCTTCAGAAAAACAAGCGGGTGTGTAGAGAAGCCACTGAACCTCGCACAGAATATATGTGGCAGGCAGTAAACAGCTGATTTAAGGGAACATGGAAGGCCATATGCATGCATTGAAAAATGTGACTTTGTATACAAATGAGTGGTCTTTCTTGATTAATGTGGCCGACAAGTGAAATAGTGGCCCAATACATCTAGGACATAATGGCATCACATGTGTAAGGCTACATGTTTTGAGCGATATTGTGCCATCGCTCTCAGAAATCTAGAATTACTGACAATAAAATGCTCTCACTTTTTGAAAATGGATCTTGATACATTTGAAACGACATTAAAGGTGTTATATTTAGTTTGTACTTCTTGAAAAATTCTGTGCTCTAGCTCCTTTGCAAATGTAAATGTGGTATGAGCATTATGAAGTTCCTTCTATGGCTATTTAGGGCGCAACAATAAACTTGACAGATTAATTCCATGGGGTAGACCATTTTGAACAAAAATACAAAACAATCTGCAGTGTTAAATAATTTTTTTGGCTAACTGAAATTGAAAAGCCTTTGATAGCAATAAATTCCTGTGTGTTAAATGGTTTGAAAGATGCTCCAAGCTGACTTTTGCTGTCAGCAGAATTATATGTATGAAATTAAATGACTAAATGAATGACAGTGCCCTTTGTGTAGGGATTACACATATGTACTACAAAGTCTCTGTTATTTAGTGCAAGGAATGCATAATGATGTCGCATTATTTTGCCACCAGCCGCCAGGCTGAACCTGCAGCCAGCCCCCAGCCTGGCCCCAGCAGGGTAACTGCCACAGCGAGCCCAATTCCTGGCAGCTCGCAACCGAGCACGAGCAGAGGCAGCACTACTGCTGGAGACTCGCAGCCCCCAAGCCCATCCGCGCTGCCAAGCCCTCTGCAACAACAACCAGGCCCAGCCAGGAAGAGGCCCAGGACAGATACCTCTCGTGCAGTGCTCGAGAGTGCCGTCATCCATCTTGAGGTGGCCGAAGCTAACACACAGCAGCGGCACAAGGAGCACATGGCTCTTGAAGAGAGAAAGGTTGCTGCTGAAGAGAGGAGGACTGGAGCTCTTGAGCGGGTGGCTGCAGCACTTGAACGGCAGGCGCTTGTCTCACTCTATTCTTCGGTACGTGCCCAAACTCATTCCCCAATCCGTTTTCCAATTCACTCTCCAAGCCCTCGAGGGCTTACTGTAAGGATCCTTACTATAATGCTTATTTTTAATGTTTCGTTTTTTGTCTAGTGGGCGCTTATCTTTATAATTTTCATTCATAATTGCTGTTATATGTTTGTGTTGAGTTCTGTATATTTCCGCTAAGTTGCTATGTATGTATGTGTGTGTGCGTGTGTACACTCAGACACAAGTAAATTCATCTCGCTCTTGGTTGCACTTCATATTGTGTATATACTCTAATGAATTTTACAACCTGTAATAAGATCGGCGTGTTTCATGTAATGTACATTCTGATCACTTGTTTCTGTATGTATTGATAATAAATTGGATGGCAACAAAATTTGCAGAGCATACTTGTCTACATTTCTCTAGCACACACCTTCCTTCCAGCAGTTAAGCTTGCATGCTTGTTGTCATTTACTATTCAGGGGACACAATGCACATTTGAACATATCAGCCAACAAGGTGACTGAAGCTAACACACAGCAGTGGATGGCTATTGAAGAAAGATTGCTGCTGACTAGAGGAGGAGTGCAGCACTTAATTGGGTGGCTGCAGCACTAGAGTGATGGACCTCCTCCTCACATCATTTTCCAAGCCTCCTAACTAATGCATGGTTTTTAATGTTTTCTTTTATTCTGTCTAGTCAGCAGTTGACATTTTTTATAACTTTCAATATTTAATTTGCTTCTGCATGTTTCATTCTGTTCAGTTTCATATATTTCCACTAATTGGCTGCATGTGCGTGTGTATACGCACACTTGTAAATTTGTCTCTTATCCTCTATTACATTTCAATATGTGCGTACTTTAAATTATCCTAATGCTTCATTTTTCACATATTCTACAACCATGCATACGTAATAAGATCTCTGTGTTTTGTTGAATACACATTCTGATTACTTGCAGAGCATAACTGTCTAAAATTTCTCTATTGCACGCCCTTATTCCACCAGTTTAGCTTACACACTGCCTCTTGTCATTTACTGTTCAGGAGGTGGAAGGCAGGCATATACGAAGAGATAACTGAAAGGCTACTCTGTAAGATTTATGCACGAAAATTTATTTAACGAACATCACACAATAAACATCATTTTGTGTACCAATATCCCTTGCTACAATAAACAGTCTATGCAGGTGACAGGCAGTAGCATACTCCAAGAAGTAAAGAAAAAAGACGGAATTAACCTACACTAAAAGGTGTCATCCTGCAGGACCACACAGCTAGATTTGCCCATAGAACACAGAGCTTGAAATGTAGCAGCGTCAACAAGACCAACAACAAAGCGTTGCAATACACACAGCTTATATAAGAAACTTATACAGCTCACATTCGAACTCTTACCGTGGGTTAATAATATACTCCCTCATTAATTAAGGGCAGGCCACATGTGTCAGTGAAGTATGGTTAATAATTAAGCAAAGTTTTTTCATTTAACTTAAGCACTATTTATGCAATTTATTGCATGAAAAATCATGAGATTCAGCTAAAAAATTTTGCTAGTGCACCGTTCAGGAACACCATTACCACACAACAGAAAAGGCTGCCAATTAAACAAAAAAAAATTCTGAGCGGCAGCAAGCAGATCCCACTTCATAACATAACCAGAAGTTCCCAGTAGGGACCAGAACATGAGGCCAGCTGCCCTATTAGGACCACATATACACTAAAAGAAAACCTATTCCTTCTGGGACATATAAAACCACTGAAAACAGCAATTCCCATTAGCAAATCAACACCTGGGATATTATTGTGATGAGGTAAAACCATATCTTTTGATATAAAGTATAAAAGGACGGTAACAGCCATTTAATTAAAGCGCTGTTGCAATTAACAAAGCACCATTCTTTACCATATCATCTATCTGCAATGCACATAATAAATATTTCAATGTAAAAAAACAAAAATTGCATGCGAATACAAAAGTACAGAAATGAAAAGGACAATAAAAACTTTTGGCAAAAGATCTAGGAAAGCCACTCCATTAAGAAAAGATAGAGAAGGCTGCAAGTCAGTGACCGTACGTGCCAACTGCGTTGCATCATTTATAGTCCCAACAGGCAACATATACATAACATATTGTTGCTGAAAGCAAATAATTTAATTTCTCTGCTTTCTGCCTTAATTTATCTTTAAAGCAAATAATTTAATTTCTCTGCTTTCAGCTTTAAATTTATCTTTAAATGTAATGGAGTGATGGAAGCTCACACTCCACAAAACTGAAGCAATGAGAAAATAAATGAAGGCAGGTATCCATGAGAGGCATATATACTTTAAGATTAAAGACGCCGAGCCACGCTGTCGCGCAGAGTTCCTGCCGAAACAGCACTCTCTTTCTCGTCGTCGGCAGGCTCGGTTGGCGACACGTTGCTTCCGCTGTCCACCTCCTCCAAGATTTGCATTGCATCGCCGCACCTCCTTGTCTTGTCGTGCAGCACGCAAGCTGCCAGCACGATGTGCACCGCCTGGATTATTCTGGCGACGTCGATGTAGAGGAGCCGCTGAAATCGCGCCTTCAGCAGGCCGAAGCTGCCCTCCACAACAACGCGCTGCCGACTGTGCGCATTGTGTAATGCCGCCATCCAAGGCTGCGAGTTGGTCGTAGACTGGCGGTACGGGAGCAGCAGCCACGGCAGCAACGGATACGCAGCGTCGCCCAAAAGGTATCCTCCTGCGCGAATTAATTCACATATGTAAGAAATAAAAATTAACGAAAATCTCCTGCGTATATAACCGACCGTAGCATATATGTAGCAATTTGTAAACTCGTAATTCCGAGCATCACTATCTATACCTGTTGCTCACAGTTACGCCAGAGCCGTATATTCCCTTCATACACGGCTCTGAGTCACCGTAGCGGTGGCCTTATGGTAGAGCATCCGCCTCGCATTCGGGAGGTGCTGGGTTCGATCCCCAGTGCCGCCGGGTACCCACCGGCTTTTAATAAGTACAAGATTTCTCCGGGCCTGGTTCTCGGCCCTTCTGGGTGAGATGCTTGGGAAAAGGGTCTTGACCACAGTTGCTCTGATGCATCAGCGGTAAGTTCCGCCGTCAACAACGCTAAATCCGCCTCGTGCGGTAGAAGCCTATTTTGTGGCCCTTTTTTCGGGGCTCGACGGACTACTACCTCCTCGTGGTGAGCCCTGGGTAACGCTAAGAGTAGTCCAAGAGAGATCGAGTCTGTGTTGCATAAGTTCTCCGTCTCATCAGCCGGGCTCGGTTGGCGTCAGCCTGTAAAGCAAGCCGAAGGCTGGCTGAGGTTGTGTTCTCAGTAACATAGGTGAGCTCTCACCCGGGGCGGCCCTACTGAAAATAGGGGTAATTTGTGCTCCCTAAAGGGGGTACGGCGCCTCGGGGCCGACGGTTTTTGGAAGGTGGTGATCCGCGGCCCCAACCAGAACATTGCCAGTTTCGCTGATGATGGGCTGGATTGACTGGGCCGTCTTTTCTAGGTGGCCGAACCGGAGGGTATGGCTCCCTGGACGTAGTCGAAGTCTGCGACCGGGGCTGTGGAGTAAGTGAGATGCTCCCAGGCCGGGTAACCGTGGGAGGGGTAGCGTCCTCCTGTAACCCAAAGGGCGGCGGGCCTCGGCGATGAAGGCCCTAGGCGTAACGCCGGGAGCCGTTGCGTGCTCCTGTAATCCAGTCTATTGGGGGCG
The DNA here is from genome assembly GCF_052857255.1 of Amblyomma americanum. Taxonomy (NCBI): domain Eukaryota; kingdom Metazoa; phylum Arthropoda; class Arachnida; order Ixodida; family Ixodidae; genus Amblyomma; species Amblyomma americanum. Next base: position 91,168,336 of record NC_135500.1, on the reverse strand, counting down.
ACTGTCATTGGTGAACCTGGGAAGGGCTTGGTGACCCTCTCACCGAAAGCGAGAGAGTTCATACGCCACGGCAGCTTAGGGATAGGCTGCTGTGGGTAAGTCCCAAGCGAATACGCTGCAGGGAAATCCCCGCTGACTATAGTCATCAGGGGTAGGGGCGTCCTGTGTAACCCGAGCCATACCATTACTCGGGAGCGCTGCTTGGGTCTGTCCTCGGTCCCCCTGCGGGCAACCAGGGCCATCTCTGGAAAACGCTGAGGCCTGCGGGCGTCTCAGTAGGCGAAGAGACCGAGGGGGCGAAGCGAAAGCAGGACTGGCGCTTGCGTCCCTTGAGAGCCTGTGTGCAGTACTGCTGTGAGACCATAGGGGTGTTGGATGAAGCCCACGCTCGCACTTCCCGGTACGTAGGCGGTAGGTCCTGCTTTAGTACACCAGGGCCGGCGTCAAAGCTAAGACGCTTAATAAAATTTGGTAGAATCGGGCTCTCGCTTGGAGTTCGGCACGAAGAGATTACCAGAAGTCGAGGGCGCTTCGGCGTCTGGCAGGGGTGCGCAGCACGGAAGCGGACCACGGGGAGTAGCGACCCCTCCTATCCGAAGCTCCTGGGTTGGACCCAGACACGGCCAACGAGGTGGCAGTAGCGGACCAGCCCGCCACGCTCGATGGGAGGGCTTTCGGGCCCGAGGATGACCAAACCTAAATTGGCACAAGAGCAGTCTCTGGTGTGGGGATCCACCAGTTGTCGAGCTTTGCTCTAACTTGTGGAACTCGCTTCTTGGGAAGTGGTCTGGCCCCGGCCTACTCCGTGTATGGCTGGGGGGGGGGGGGAACTCTTGTGGCAGACCGAAAACTTCTCATTGTTGCTCTGATGGATCAGCGATAAGTTCCGCCGTCAACAACGTTAAATCCGCCTCGTGCGGTAGAAGCCCATTTGCGGCCCCTTTTTTTCGATTACTCAAGGGCGGTCAAAGACCCATTTTCCAAGCATTTCATCCCTTACTAGCCGAGCAGCAGGCCAGGGGAAAGCTTGTACCCATTGTGTAACCGGTGGGTACCCGGCGGCACTGGGGATCGAACCCCGCACCTCCCGCATGCGAGGCGGATGCTCAACCACTCGGCCACCGCTGCGGTTAAAGCTTGGTTAAAGCTAGCGGAAACGATCGGAGACGATTACTCTATTTCTTGCATATATGCGCACGCCGCTTTCAGTTTTCTTCACTCTCTTCCGCGCGCCATGCATGTATTAAACACGCATTAGTGATGTAACAATAACATGTTCCTTAACTCACCTTCGCATTTAGATTCTCCTTCACTGAAGAGGAAGGTCTCGCGGAGAACTATGGAGTCGTGCGCGCTGCCGGGGAATCCGACGAAGACGTCTATAAAAACCAGGTCACCGTTGCAGACCCCCTGGAGTATGATGAAATGAAACTTTTTCGATTATAGTAACTTTCCTCCGACTCCGAGGGTCGAGCAATACGGACATGGCATCCATCGATGGCCCCGATGACGTCCGGCGGCACTCGTCCGCGACGGCCGAGCTGGCAGAAAGCCGCCTTGCTGCGCTGTCGCTCGTCGGGGTCGGGCCATCATATCTCTCTCTCGCTTATCGAGAACAAGAAATCTAATACCCGAAATATTGCAGCGTGGACCGTCGACTCACTCACGTCGAATTTGTCGACAATCTGGTACATCGTGGTTTGAGTACCGATGTATACTACGTCAGGGCGATGAACATCGTCTTCTGGGCAGATACCTGGCGCCGTCCTCGACACCCCTCCGGGTAGAAGGCAGATGCCTCTAATTCGCCAGATAGATTTGCGCACACGTTTCTCGAAATACGAAACAGTTTCCGGAATTCAAATTCAAAACACGCGGGCACGACTCGCTCCACATTGAGTGGGACCCTTTGACGGTCCTGCCTCTCTACATGCGCCACCAGGAGAAGCACGACAGTCTCGTCATCGTCGTCATCTTCGCTGTCAATGGGCTCACTCTCGTCAACAGCATCGGTAAGCGCAGCAAGAGCAGCTATCTCTTCGCTCGACATGATGAAAGCGATCTGCAGACGATGCAGCAGACGACGCGGACGCGAGAGCCGGCTGCTCGAAACTTCCTTGCGGTTTCCGGTGGCTGCCAGTTCACGTGACCATGACGCGTATTCCTGTCAGGGGCTAACTTGCTGGCAGCCAGTGGGCTGCCCGAGCGTGGAACATCGAAGAGATGACGACGCTCTCGGGTAAGGGGAATAGCGGGGGCCAGAGTGCAGGCGCATGACAATAATAGAGAGTTTTAGTTTCACGTACATAGAGGGTTCACGTACGCAAACGTGAGAAGTTAGCAAGGTGCATCACCAAGGTACAGCACGTCCTTTTGCGGAAACGATTTGCCGTCTGCGCGCTGGGGGGGTATAAACTTTTGATATCTATCGGAAAATGGGATAGAATTACGCTTCTTCTGAACTTAGAGTAGTAGGCCTTGACTAGAAAAGAAAAGCTTACCTGCAGGTGGTTTTGTTTATTTGATGAAGTTTTGGATGAAGTTAGAACGTGCATCCATATTGCTTCCTTGCTGGGTTGTAGGTGTGTGGAGAGAGAGAACGGCAGGGTAAGCATCATTCTGCGGAACTTGGAGAGAAGAAGACCACAAACTATATTCGGATATAACTTGAGAACGCAGCAGATTTTCCCCGTCAAAGGACCCCTACCAGCCAATGGCGTCGGCCGATTCTCATGACTTTGCTAGTGTGTCAAAAGAGGCGGTACATGACGGAAGCCAACAGTCACCAAAACCAAGAGCATTGGGAGTGTCTTTCCAAACAATTTGTGGTTTTTCACCAATTAGAGAGTAATAATCCACGAGAAAAAAAAACAGCCACATGCCCCCGGTGAGATCCGAACCCACCGGCGGATCCCGGAAGAGGGGGGGGGGGGGTACGTGAAAGCGGACAATCCCTTCTCTCTAGCGTCGGTGATAGCCCCTGTAGTCTTTATGGAGCCGCTCCCGGCATTGTCACGCTGTCAGGGTCATGAGTATCAGCCGACGCCATTGGCTGGAAGGGGGTCCTTTGACGGCGAAACGCCGCTTTGTTCTTGGGTTGCATCAGACTATAATACCAGGCACTCATTATGGAGGATAGCCGGCACTTCCTTGGTAGAAGAGGGGGGAGGGTGCAAGGGTGGAAAGGATCATCCAGATGCTCTAAGGCATTTTGGAATCATGAAGTGTTTAGGAGCAATGAGGGAGAACGACCTTTGTCGCCATGCCAACGAAGGTGGGCTGTGCTTTGTTCAGGCTAGGAGTGTGTATCGGTGCTGGGAGGAAGTTTGAAGGATGGTGCCGTCTGATTTCAGCAGAAAACTTGTTCAGCAGAAAATTATAAGTTTGGTCTGAGGTAGTCCGCTCCTCACTACAGGGGAACAAATACTCTTCTCGTTTTATTTCCTGCCTAGCCTCTGCATCAGTGCTGCAGAAGGTTGACCGCGATTCTCTGTTTTTTTATTGTGCCATTGTACATCTTCGGTAGTTCCCTCTGACCCACATTGAAGTCAAATATGCGACATTCCTTAATTTACTCAGAAGAGGAAAAGCAACTCTTTGTGTCCGCGAATCACCCATTTTTGAACAAAAGATGCCAGGTTGCTCAGGCGATTTGACCCGGCAAAGGTGCTTTGCCTGGCGTCTGCTGGAGATGTGCGCTACTGAATAAAGGTTTATAGACCTACAAGGAGCCTGTGAAAAGGGACAACTTTTAGTAGGGCTAGTGTCTAATGTCTAGCGTCCTCCATTGGCCACACAGATTTGCCCTCCGGAAAAGGAATGCAGCGAAGCGTAGCCATTAGAAATCCCTTCACAATAGTCTCCTGGGTTTACTTTCTGAAACAGTTCAGAGCAATGCTGGCTTCGCCTGGTCAGATTAGGTGTCCGTGACCAATCTGCAGAGAGGCCTGTGGGGCTGACGAGTGGTCGATTGGGCGAGTTGGTATTCCTTTGTAATATTTCAAACAGCCTTATAAAGCTATTATAGAGAACGAGCGGGGTTACCCCGTTCTTCCCACAATGCATGATGACAACGATGCGCCGGTGGTATAGGTAATGGTCCATTTCGCTTTCAAGTGATCGATAGATAACTTCCACAATTCCTCCGCCTCTCTCAGGCGTGTTGTTGTGCGTGAAGCCTGCGATGCAGTGTTAGAAGGCGCATAGCTTTCCCGTCGTTATACTGGGCGTCAAGGCTGCCTGCACGCGTCTTTGTGTGTGTGCGTATGCAGATCCGAAAACTACTTAGCTTTGCCTTCGTCGCACCCAGCACCAAATTGGCAGCTTACTCCTGCGCACGTGTGGGACATCGTAAACATTTAGGGAAGCTGCAACCTTAAGGGCACAGCTTCCCTAAATTGGCTACCCAGCCTTGTTTCACTTTGTTCCTTCTTTCAATCAGACCGCCTAGGAAAAGGAGGGCTCAAAACAAACAAGCAAGCGCAATGGTGTTCTAACGAAACTCATATCGAAAGCAGTTAATTACTTTTGCAGCGAGATTAGTTTGTTTAAGGGGGTTTGACATCGCAAAGGGGCTGAGACAATGAGGGGCACGGAGCGAAATTACTTGCCCAAAGTAATTCATTAGATTGGAAAAAGTAGTTAAACCGGGACAAAGTAATTAAATTACTACAATTCAGTTATTTCCATGGCTGCTTGTAATCCACAAGTATCGATAATTCAGTCCATTGTCAACGTGTGCGATATCCGCTCAAAACTGTTGTAAACAAACGGCACTATGTATGGGCAGCCCCGCTTTTTATGGCTGCTCAAGCCGGTTGAGAAACGGGCGCAACGACGTAATTTAAAGGTGCACTAAGGAGGAAACAGAACCCGTTTTTTTACCGCGGGAACTTGATCAATCTACACGTTCCGAACACATTTATAAACTTCAAGTTATTGTTTTGCACGGCCGATTTTCCTAATTTAAATCGGTTAAATGTCCCGGCTCCCGCTTTTTAAAAAAAAGCAAACTTGACGCTGAAGGCAGGAGAAGTCAACTAACGCGTGGATTGCCTTTCAGCCAGTCCAATGGTGGCTTCGCTTTTATTTTGTTTTTTTCTAGGTTTCTCTGAATAAGTAGTTTCAGTCGCAGAGAACATAGCTGCAAATTAGGCCCACGGAAATAAAAATACGCGTGGATTCTTTCATTTACGTACCACTCCCTGGTGGCAGAGCGGCAAGCCGCCACAGGACTGGCTTAAAGGCACAGCACGTGTTGGCTGACTCCTCCTACCTTCACAGTTGACTAAAAAAAAAAAGGCGGCAGCTGGGACGTTTAATCCGATTTAAGTTAGGGAAATCGGCCGCACAGGGAAATAATTCGAAACTTCAAAGAATGCTTGGAAAGTGTAGATCGAGGTCCTGCAGTAAAAATACCATTTCAGATTGCGCTTCAGTGCACCTTTAAGCGTTGTTTCGGTTCGTCTATATTCCAGAACTAAAAATTCGTTGGAGGCACTTAGATATGTCTTAAGTGCCGGAAGGCGAAAGCCATTTGTGGCTGATTACACTGGTTTGAAATTGCCGCGCTAGAATTTATAACCATTTAATATCATTACTGTATATAAATCTTAACTAAACCCTGTTCCAGCATCAGAGCTGTGTCGTAGTGATTAAGATAGCTCGGCATACGCGTGGGAGGTAGCAGGTGCTTTGGAATTCTGTGCAGTGCCACATGCGATGCATTACAGTTTGGCATTCACCCTACCGAAAGTCTGTTATGGTAACTGGACACTGGATTCCTTGCCGGGTTGCGGGTTGCGTGCGGTCCTCCTATATCTGAAGCAACCATTCTTCAGCGGTTTTCCCCTAACCTTTTTAGTTCCTGAGTTAAGACTTCCGGCTCGTCCAAAGGTCTCAAGTTTGCAGGTCCGGTTGTGATCACGTGACCTAGGTGGCGATGTATCAGACGGACACGGTCACGTGACCTAGGACGTAAGGAACGGACGCGAGTTTATGAGTTTTCAGGCTTTCGCCTTAAATCTCATATAGTCGCGGTGACAGCAGAGCTTCCATTAAACCGCAGAGCAGCACGGATAAGGCTGTGGCTCGGTGTGCCTGGGTTGGGGGTAGCTGTTCCGTGTAAGTCTTATGTATGTCTGTCTCAAAAGAAATTGTCTGCAGGCCAATGGGCGATGGGAAACATCTCACTATAAAATCCAGCGTCTCATTACCGAGCGTTATCTTTTGGAGCGTAAACTGGTGCCGGCCCTTTTTCAAACATTTAGACCCCAGAGGTATTGCTTCTGAGCCGTGTCGTACGCCTCGTTACTTATTACCAGCGTTCGAAATCTCTTGGAGGTAAGAGGAACTGGTGTCCTCCCAGGTAATTACATCCAAGGATGCTACAAAAACCCCACTAAACATCTTAGAAGCACGCCCTCTAGGATCTACACATTCACAACAAAAACACTGTTGTCTGGAGGAAAGTTCGTTCAGGACGACGTGGTTGCCTTCGGTGCCTGGTGTATGTTGGCACCGAAAATAATCTACATCAACGACAAATCTGCCCCAAGGAGCCTGAACAGGAAATTGTGAATGAAACGGCCCGCTGTCAAAGGACCCCCTCCTCTCAATGTCGTCCGCCGATTCACATGAGCCCGCGTGCGCGACAATACAGGGAGTGGCATATGAAAGGCGAAAGTTCTATCCTTCCATGTTCGAGGAGAGTCCCCTCGTTGATTAGTACACCGCTCCTTGTACTGTCATACTAGGAACAGCGTGGCTTTTTTGTGCGTATCCACAGCGACACTGTAGCGTAGCAGGAGACGAGGACGCACGTTATTTGTCGTGTCGTTCATTTCTTCTTCGTGCGTCCTCGTCCCCTGCGGCGCTACAGTGTCGCTATGCATACTAGTAAGTTCAAGAGAATCGGCTGACTCCATTGGCTGGATGGTGGTCCTTTGTCGGAGAAAAGCCTTTTTTTTCTTGAGTACAGGGGTAAACATGCCCGAAATAAATATATTACAGTGTAGTGCATACAAAGGTTGCCTACGCACCTCACAATTCTCGCCGAGAAGATCTTTTTGGTTTCCTGGGATATCTTGCTGGCATTCAGTGAACCAAATAATGAAATGAAATGCAAAAGTTACCTTTCATCGATAGTTGCCAGCTCCGGGTATGTTTGATATTTTACACCCTGTTAGACATTTAAAATTCACTACCAGCAAGATTAAGAATGCAGGAGTGTTTCCATTAGCGGGATAGGAATAGCATGGCACCAGTGTGCATGCGCAAATAATAACCCTGGGGGCGTTATTTTTCTTCCACCTGCACCTCTTTTCCCCTAATCGATAGCCTTCCCTTAGTAAAAATCTCGCTGCCACTGCGAGCGCTTTATCGACTACCACCACGATTGCTGGCTGGCAGCTGTCGTAAGAAAGACGAAACGACTTGCAGATATAAGCTGAAATACCAACTGTTTCTTAGTTCTCCTTGAGCACAAAATTACGAGCTTTTCTGCCACTCCCTCAAAACCCTGCACAAAGGTGGCAATATCGCACCCTTTGTCTCTCCCAGTGCCTTGTACACTCAAACCTAGCTGCACCACAAAGTCACAAAACAGACAACATGCCTAACGTGGTCAGGCTGCATTAATTTATAACGTGATTCTCCATTATGGGGCCGTGATGACATCTATTGGACACTGTGTAAGAGCCAGCATCGTGGACAGTACGAACAACGCTCTAAGGAAAACGCAACTTTATTTCCCAAGCACAAAACCAAGTCAGTTTGCACACTCATCAATCACGAGGTGACGACTGCTTCGGGGAGGCTTCCAAGTCGGCGGGAACTTCGTTCAAACCCAAGTAATGGGCGGGCGCTGCCTTCTGCCGGCGGCCATCAAAAGAACGAACGCCGTCACGGTGAAAGAAGGCAGCAACAAGAACAGCCAGAACAGCTCGATTCGCGCTGTGACACCGTCTTTCCCGATACGCACGTCACGGTTGGCGAACTTTGCAGCGTAGTAGATGCAATCTAGGCACATGAACACTACTGTAAAGGTGATTGTCAGGACTGATATTATTCCGAAGATGCGCAGGAAGGTCGACTGTACAAGCGCTCCGCTGTCTCTGGTAATGAAGGGACGTCGCCGTCGTTGCTGTACGAACACGTTGACTCGAACTGAAGGCTCTAGGAGTACGTGTCGTTGACCAGTCGAGCTCGGACTGTGAATCCCGCAGCTCGGAGGCTGATTGGACGGTGTAGTCAGCATATCTTCATCGGGGCGCTCGCTGCCGAAGAGAACCATTTGTGTGTCGCTGTGCCTCGAAGAACTTCAGAACGTGTAGATTGGCTCAGATGCCGCGCGGCTTCTTCCACGAGCTTCAGCACAGCACGGCAGTCAGCAGGAAGTGGAGAGAAAACCGGTCACAAGACGCACTTATACTGCAGAGTCTAGGCAGGAAAGGGAAAGAGACGGGCTTCGTCCCCACACTCTGTTCAGTGCCTGGCTTCATAGCTTCCCTCTTTTCAACTCTCCTCTCCCTAGCCAGAGTAACGAAACCCAACCCCCCCCCCCCACATGGGAACAAAAGACCCCCTCCCCCACCCCCCCGCACTTATATCCAACAGGAGAGGGATTTGAAAACAGGCCAGAAGTGATATGCATTATCATGCCCTTGTAGGAAACGAGCACTTTAGTCAACGTCAAGCCATGAAGATAAGCCGGAAATAATGGAAGAAAGGATGCAGAATATCTTTCGATGTTGATAGACAGTCCCGATGTGATAGGCTCAAGCGCTGCACTCCCGCATTTCTCCGAACTGACTCTAGTGGTTGTGCATTCAATTGTCATGACGGCCACTGACCACTCCCAGCTACCCCTTCAAACCGCCCACTCCCTCCTGCTTGGCCACTGTGAAATATAGCTGAAAAATATGAACACAGGCGAAAAAAAATTTGATGCCTTCTTGAACAAACAGCGCGAACAAAGACGAGCACAAAAGACAAGAAAGCGAACGACACGGCGCTGACTAACAACTGAGGGTTTATTGCTGATCACACAAGTATAAATACATGGATGTCGGCAATGAGGGAAAGGTTTACAAAGTGCAAAAAACCAAAAACAAAACGTAAATGTGACAACAGCAACATAAGCACGCTAGAAATCAGCAGAGATTATCAACCCCCAGGAGTGACAGCTCTTTTTGCAGAAGTGTTAGCGAAGGGGTACTTATACATGCATTTCCCTGCTTGAATATGTTGTATGCCTCGATAATTTCCCTCGCAGTTTTTTCCCGATTTTTGGCAATGACCTTGGTTTCATGATATAGCGGTACGCACTGTTTTTTCTCTTTCTTTGCCCATTCACAATCCCGGCAATGAATGCCGAGATGACCTGAATCTACTTTTGACACTTTATAGCTGTGTTCGCTCAGCCTTTTATTTATGCAACGTCCCGTCTGTCCAACGTACTGCCTTCCACAAGGCAGAGGGATGTTATAAACAACCCCCTTATCACAAGGAACGAAGCGTGACTGGTGCTTAGTTGTGCACTTCGCCACTTTTCCTTTGAACTCATTAACAGATCGGCACAAACCGGCCAGACGATCAGGCGCGGAAAACACAACATCAACACCTGCTTTTTTCCCCACTTTGTTAGTCAGCGCCGTGTCGTTCGCTTTCTTGTCTTTTGTGCTCGTCTTTGTTCGCGCTGTTTGTTCAAGATGCTTAACCAACTAGCCCGTCAAAACGTGTTGATGCCTTCAAAAACAGCAGCACAATAGACAACTTTCAGAATCGTAGGAACTCTGACTTATAAGGTTTCTTCCAGCCAAAGACCCTCGTTCACAAACAGCGTTTTCACTTCCTGCACTGCTGAGTGACAGAGACGAGGGGAGATAAGTCAGTAGCTCTCCACGGGGACAAAAAAAGCAACCTCCGCCCTTACATCGGGCAGGAGAAGAGAGGGAGAATAGGCCGGGAAGGACATGCCCTTCTTGGAAACGAGCATTTTAGTTGTCCTAGAGCTATGAAGATAAGCCAGCAGAAAGGGTGCAATGTTAATTTGTCAAAGTTGACAAACAGTCCCGATTCGATGGCCCCAAGCGCTGCACCCCCGCATTTCATCGAACTGACTACGGTGGTTGTCCATTCAATAGCCATGATGGCCACTGAGCATTCACAGCTGCCCTGTCAAGCGCAGAGCAGCCAAGCGCAGCGGTGGCCAAGTGGTTGAGCATCCGCCTCGCATGCAGGAGGTGCGGGGTTCGATCACCCGTGCCGACAGGTCCCCAAGGGTGATACAATGGGTTCAAGCTTTCTCCTGCCCTGCTGCTCGGCTTATTTAGGGTGAAATGCTGGGGAAATGGGTCTTTGGCCCCACCTTGAGAGAACAAAATACCTTGTGTCATGGCGCTCTTTGGCCATAGATGCCTCTGCGCCATAAAAATTCATCATCATCATCATCCCCTGTCAAGCCATCCACTCCAACCAGCTTGGCCATTGTGAAATATAGCCCCGAAAATATGAACACAGGCGACCAGAACAAACAGCCCAATATGTTTACCTCACTGAAGTGCATGCCGACCTCGCACACTGTGTTTTCTAATTTCCTCTCACCAGGCAAAAGATGAGAGTGCCGTTCGCTGCACACGCCCTTCCACGAAAGACGTTCCTGCTATCAACGATGCCACGAACTGCAGGCCAATAATTAGGTGCACTGGTAGTGTCTTGTAGCCATTTGCATACGCATGCGTGGATACGTAAGCGCCGGCCTCAAGCAAGAATAAAGGATTAAATCGATCAAGTGCGCCAGGGCACCACAGAGTGTGTGCCCGCAATACATAATAATTGCGTTTGAAATATGATCACTTTACATTACTAATAATTGTCCTAGAATTATCGCAAAAGTAATTGAATTAGATTTCAAATAACCGCTCTCAAAAATAATTACATTGCATCACAATGACTTCTCAACAGTAATGAAAATTACATCGATACTACTTTATAGTATCAACGCACGAGTAGTTGCGCATTGTTCATAGTTCCTAAAAAAATTGCATTCTTTTTTTGCTTTGCATCGCCTCTGAGCTTAAAAGTGTGCATTAAAAATTTTGCCCCTCTTTGAAGAAAGGTAGCTCTAGTCCATTGAACAGCCGCTTTGCCGACGTAGACATCGTCACATTTATCGCTAAATTGGTGTAATTGCTCGCGTCACTCTAAGATCAAAAATCTATCGTTCAATGCGTAAAATGCGGCCGCACAGTATTGAAGTTCGAGAATTTGCCATCTGCATGAAGCGCGTGGGTGCTTCGACTGCTTGTTTAAATTCATTGCCCCGGGAATGCACCGGGGCACAGACAAGCTGCGAATTCTGCTGTTCAATTTACTTGTTCTGGAAGCACGCTGGCAGAAACAAATTGCATGCCGTGGCTGCGCTGACGTCTATGTTGCCCTTGAGTTTTTAAAATAGGGCTTTGAATCCTGCCACAAAAGCTTGTTTTCCAAAAACCCACTAGCAAGTTTGTTAGATGTCAGTTAAGACTTCTTGCCAGTGCGGCAACGTGACAATTTATACGGAGCAGCCTGCAGAGAAGTAACTGGCTCAAGCACTCTCAATGCATCTGTGTGTAGGTGCAACACGGCATGCCATGGTCATGGAGCTGTCCTGCTGGCCCTGCGGCGAGTCTGTGTGTGTGAAGGTACACAGTGCAGCAAGATGCGTAGCAGTCCGATAGACTTCACCACGGCGGTGCTGATGCCCGTACGTACATACATTCCCTCGACCGCGTGCGCTGCTTCGCTGGAGTGCTGGCCACTGCTGGCAGCACGTTTTTCCTTGCTTTTTAGACGCTCTACCCCGCAAACGCAAGGACACAGCATGGACGATACAAGAGGAAGCACAGGCTTATTGCTCGCAAAAAGTAATTTTGCTCGTAATTAATTACTTTCCCTGAAATTACTGCTCTCAAGTGATCATTACATTACTAAATTATCAGCCCAGAAAAGTTATGAATTTGTTTTACAAATTATCGAGATGAGTAGTTTAATTACTGCTATGAATGGTGGCCGCAGAAGACTCGCGGCCGTTTGCTCTGAACAGCTGAAATCAACCCCAAATAGAACCAGACAACTTTTTTCGGTGACTCTGCAGCACAGCCGGACTCCACGATGTCGTCCGTCGTGTGAATGGGCCTGAACGCGCGATGTACGTGTTGAGTAACCGGTTGCATTATCATCTTAATAATTTGAGTGGCAGCATGGAAGCTGTAATAAACGTTGGATCGCAATGTGCACCTCTTTAACGCCACGACGTCACGAAGGTGCAGTGGCGCTGATGCCAGTATAGCGACTTTCGTACGGTAAGCGAGACATGTACAGGCTGACAGTGCCTGCCGTAGCTGCCAGCCACACGCAACTACAGGCGAGACTGCACGACTGCATCGTGCCCAGGGTGTTGCAGAAGCAGCATATAGTGTGAGTGGCTGCATCACTGTGGGATCTGCAGCAACAGAAAAGGGGAAATTGGGCGAGCTTGATAGGTCTTTCGGAGATAGCTGGCAACGGGCCGCGGCAAAAAAGCGCAAAGTCTGGGTCTTGATGCTGTATAAATATTTCGTAGGATGGAAGCTGTTACGCTTATTCACCGATGCATTATCAGGGCATGCTTAAAATAGTCCGATTAAAAAAGGCAGGTTGATGTGGGCACATAATAATCGCCTGGAGCTCTATTTTAGCGGACGGGGCGCGGCCTGCTCACTCGCGACCATGCCCGAGATAAAAGAATGCTTTCTTTTGTTCACACCATAAGATATTTTGTTGTGCATGGAAGTTGTACGAACCAGCACGGCCACTTCGAGGGAATTTATTACTTACTGGGCGCTATTTATCAATATGGCAGAAATAGTTGGTTATTGTTAAGAGAAGTATACGCTAAACAGTGTCATTCTTAGGCGTTGGTTAGCTCCTTTCTCTTGCACTACACATGGTTTTATCGAACGTTTTTGTTTTGGAAACATTGCAGTTTAGCTCCAGAACACTTCCTGTTCGAGGAATTTGGACGGGTGCGTCATCTGCAGCAGAAAGCGCTTTTTCAGTGGCTGCGCGACACGCGTAATCTGCACCTGTGACAAGTTTTTCAAACGCCGCGGCATTGGTACCGGAATCACTAAGGGGCAAATACTGTTATCAGCACCCACGTTTGTTTACAAATGTCAAAACCACGCAGACCAGGATATCAGAAAATAAGCTGATAAAGTACAGCGCTAGCTGGCGGAATACTGCTCGGCAGGTGCGTCAGAAGATGGAGAGGGCACATCGCCTAGGCCGACACGATGCCAGTGTGCTTCTAATTTTGACGAAAATATAAGCGCACATGGACACGGCGACAAGCGAGAGAGACAAGACCGAGTGCTTTGTCCTGTCTCTCGCGCTTTTCTTCAACATCATGAGCAACCAACTAGCCCAAGAAGCAGCCCTGTTGTGGATGGCCTAGTTGCCGAACGAAAAATCACGTCGGCTAGTACAGACTGGAGGGTTTTAGAGCGAAGCTGTAGGCCTCTACCGTCCAAACAAATTTTCGTGTCGTCGCAAAGAACCCCAGGAGTGGAGAAGTACCCAGCAGCGTAGAAATCGTATATCCTACTGATCATAAAGGAGTCATAATATGAAGAGCAATTAAAATATAAAAATAACAATAAATAAAAAATTAGCTTTGTCTTTAAGAGCGGGACGCGACAGCGTGTTGCAGTGTTGCCAACGGGTCAACGGAACGCCATCGTCCGTTCGGCGTGACGCTTTGCCCGCTGGAAAATTTTAAGAAATGAAGTGACACCTGTCACAGACACACACATATCTTGGTGAACACCCGAACAGCGCCGTCAGGCAAGGAAAATGAAAAGAAAATTGATTTTAAAGCCAGAAAATTACGCCTGCTTCGCATATCTCAGTGGACACTCAAACCTCGCCGTAATGGAACGAACATTTGTGGCGCGCGGTGCCGGCAATTACAACTACCCCTTCCAGTAAACATTAGGTTTGCAGCTGCTTCGAAATGGATTGACGTCATTCGAAGCCTTCGTGGGAAGTGCAAACCGCATAATATATGATAACGGCGCCTGCAAACCATACGAAGCACGTTCCTTCTCCCCGCGTGTGTTTCCCTGTAAAGATTACGGTCGCGTTTTCGTGTCGTTGTCGTATGCAATAAACTCAGGCTAAAAATTGAATGCTAACAGCATTGGTTCACTGTCCAACCACCTTTGCAGCGTGGATTGGAGCCACAATTTTTTTTTCACTGTATAGCGTATACATCAACAACTGCAACGCTTTGCGCTTACTACCAATCACACATACCACAGACAAAACTGGTGCGAAATCAGACAACACACAGCAAGAAATACTGGAGAAGCACAATTTGCAACTGCTTATTCACAGCGTGAGAGTGTGAATAAAAGAAGGTACATCAAGAGGGTAAGGAGAGCCAACTCATGCGCACATGGAAATGCGTTTCAGGAAGAAACAGCAGCACACACATGTCTCACCTCATTCTTTCTAAAAAGAGACTTTCATTCTTATACATGTTGATTGAAGGGGAGCTTATACAATCACTACCGTTTTCTCTGATAAGGAAAACCTTGACCAGTTCACGGGCTATCTTATTCGTAATTTTTTTTAATATATTGGCGTCCTTCCACCTGACCACGCAAATGCTCTTCACTACTTTACCGCAGGCTGTAGAGTGATGAGGTAAATGCGACCCCGTGTCCTTATATCTCGAGTATGTTCGGCTAGACGATCATTTTTAATACAACGACCAGTTTGGACTATGTATACCTTCCGCAGCTTAGGTGTACCTAATACACGACGCCCACAGCGCACCTCAAAAGCCCAAAACGGAGCTGCGTGCTTCTGACTGCATTCTGCCTTATTTGTCTTTTGGGGGTCTGTTTTCTGCACAAGGAAGCCAGTTTTTTGGAGTCGAAAAAAACACACCTGCAATTTGTGCTTTGCTGCCACATATTTCAAATTGTGTGCCACCTTGTGGGTATAAGGGATCCTAACTTCTGAACTTAGGCCTGAGAACTTTCCTCAGCTATATGCCAACAAAATTTTCTCAGAGACGTTTCGAGGCAGATTAGAGCTATAGCGTGTTTCAGTCTTTCAGTGTTTCAGATTTCCGCCGCCGGAAAAATTCCGCGGCGACAAACAAGGCGGCGCCATTCGAAGCCGGACCTTTCTCGGTCCTTTCTCGGATCGCTTGCTTTGGACTGAATTCGTCGTTGCTCCTGCCTTTCTGAGTGCATTCACTGGCCATAAGTGGGGCACCAGTCTTTCGTTTCGTCTCACCTCGCCTATAAGAAAACGCATGTCATAAATTTGCTTTATTATTTATTTAGAGTTACGATTCTGAACCAAATTTTTAGGCTATAAAAAGCATGTTATGGGCTTTCTCTGTATGTAAAGCCTCCCACGGCCAAGGATTGAATGCGACCGACGCTTAAGATACATCTTAGTTTAGTTCCAAACAGTCCTTAAATGCTCTTCCTCACGATCGAGACCTATCGCTAACTTGGTAGCTGCTGGCTTAAAGCCGTGGGAACCTTCCTCCGTGCCTGCCAATGATATCAGTGAATATTAGTCACATCAGAGCACACTAATGTGACGTATACTATGAACAGCGACGCGCGACATCGGAGCTGGGTCGGCGACCGGTGTGCTGATCGCCAAATATTCCTTTGCTGGCGCACCAGCTGGTGCCAACATCGGCGGCCGAGCGAAGCCTTCACGTCAATTAGACGATGACTATAGTTTCTCTTGTTTATTACCTCCTCCGTACTACGAATAAGCGAAACGAGCGACTACGTTTCATATGTTCACCCTTCGACACTAACCAGCGGTACGAATAGGTCTACCGAGTACGCGGGGTTGGTATGTGCGATGTCGGCGATTGTGGAGAGCGAGTTCGTAAGTTTTAGTGAATACTAATGGCCATCGAGCATAGTTTTGATAACAGTGACTTGAAATTGAGAATTGCTTACATCATAGGACCCAAATAGATCTAGCGGGAAATGCCATTGCCAGGCGGTGTGACCCAGTCTGCCGACCATGTGCTGCAGGCGCCCGTCAGACTATATAAAGCAGTCGATGGCTTCCCTTGTGGACAACAAATTAAGCCATTTTAATTAATGAAAATGGCCTCCGAACATGCTTTAGATACGGCAATTTAAAGGAAAGTATTGGACTGATCGGAAAAAGAAGTTACAAAGAGCGAGAAGCGGCGGACATACGCGGTGTCACCAATCAGGCTATGAAGCGTTCCCAAGGCTTGCGCTCGCTTTCATCGGCAATTCTTGCTGAGTGACCGCACCGCGTAAACAAGTAAACGTGCAACCGACGCAAAAGAGAAAAGATCATTTAACCTAAACAGAATGAAGCTTGCAGATCATGATCAATGATGTCTGGCTGTATAGAATTGCTACGTATGTGCGTGTGTTTGTGTGCGTGTGCGTGTGTGCGTGAGTGTGTGTGTGCTCGTTTTATGTGTGTGTGCGTCCGTGTGCGTGAGTGTGTGTGCGCGCGTTGTATGTGTGTTGTGCGTGCGCGTGCGTGCGTGCGCGCGTTGTATGTGTGTTGCGCGTGTGCGTGTGTGTGCGTGTTTTGCGTGTGCGTGTGTGTGTGCGTTGTGCGTGTGCATGTGTGCGCATGTGTGTGTGCGTGCGCGCGTGTGTGCCTGCATACGTTGTATGTGTGTTGTGCGTGTGCATGTGTGCTTGTGTGTGTGTGCGTGTGTGTGCGCGCGTTGTATGTGTGTTGTGCCTGTGTGTGCGTGTGCGTGTGTGTGCGCGTGTGCGTGTGTGTGTAAACAAAAGTCTATCGGCCGAAGCGAGCCGCTTGGTTTCAGAACTCGGTGTCGTCCCTTCCTCACTTGGCTTTTCTCAGCATATCGCAGTACCGACTAATGTTTGCCGGCATTGCGAAAGACGCTGGTACGCTGCATGTCTATGAGAGCAGACGAATAGGCGTGTGAATGTAGTACTTTTTCCAAAACGAATCGAATATGAACAGCGCAGCTTCTGTTCTGAATCGAATACGAAAATTGTAGCTAAAAACAGAATCGAATAGGAATCAAATGTTACTACTATTAATCGGTGCTTGCGCGAATATTCGTACAGAAGGAGCAATCGTTACAAACATTAAAACTATACTTGTGGCACTGCTCTAGGACGGTTCCATAAGTTTAAAAGTTATGAAGTTGGAGATATAGCTGCTAAAAAACAGAACACTTATCTCAGGTAACGGGTCGCAACAAGAACTCACTACTGTATTAAATCTAAGACTATCAAGTTATCTATAGAAAAACTGCTATTTTCTTGGTTTGGTAAAAGACTTTTCGTAAGCATTTCACCCCGGAAGAGCCGAGCACCAGGCCGGAGGAAGCCTTGTACCCATTATAAAACCGGTGTGTACGCGACGGCACTAGAACCGCATCGCACGAAATGAGACTACTATAGCAGCTATGTATGAGCCATGGTCTCCGAGATCGAGCTTCAAGACAGGGTTTTCCTAAATTTGCCTGAGTCTTAGAGGCCATGCTCAAGCATTATGAACGCCACTACACAAATGGGCCGCGTCGCGGCACTCGGTCATAGTTTTCGCGCAAAGAATGGATTGGCAGCGTCGGTGCAGGGCGTTTCGTGGAATAAAAAAAAAAAGGGGGGGGGGGGTTAGTTGAACCTCCTGCCATTATTGGAAATCTTTTCGAAGAGTTGCGAACACATTTGATTTGTTTCAAATAATTTTGAAAATACACTAATTGATTCTTTCGAATAATCGAAAAGAAGGACATTCCATTCGCTATTCGAAATTTTCAAATATTCGCAGAGTCCTACAGACGACGCAGCATTGTTTGTGTCATAACTTTTGGGGCCTATGTGACCAGAGTTCCCTGATTATGACGTCACAGCACACACCGGAGATAAGAAACTGGAACCGAAATCGCTCTGTATAAATAATGCAACAATAAATTATTTAACGCGCAGGTGTGACTCGTGGAGCGCGTATCACGCGTTCAGGGGCAATACCCAGCGTTTGAAACGAAGAACAGGCCAGCGAAAAATTTGATGTCTCCCTCTATTTAAGCCTAAAAGCAGCAGAATCGTCAATTAAAATAAAAGATAATCGAATTTTCTCTGGTACATTTTTTTAGAGAGATGAGACGAAGCGAATGACCGGTGCCCCATTTATGGTCACTGAATGCATTGAAAAAGGTAGTAACAACGACAAATTCAGACCGAATCCTAGGGGTCCCGCTTCGAAGGGCACCGCCATGTTTGTCGCGATGGGAATGTAACTTCCTACTCGGCGTCCTATTGGCCAGTGGGAATCAGCGAAAATTTTTCCGGCGACACACATTGTTACTGGACCTATCACAGCTCCTATATATCAGTAATCGATTATAGAACTGTGCTACTAACTTTTTTTTAGCGATAGCTACATTACTGTAGCATTTCGAGCCTACAGCGCGACGACATCGTCACCCTTTGGCTGCACCGCCACCCTGTGGTTGCGCTTCCACCCTGTGGCGACGCCGCCACCCTGTGGCTGCACCGCCACGCTGTCACATGGTTGGTCGCGTGGTGCGCTGCAGCTGGCGGCGGCGCGGAGCGTGAACTTGGTCGCGTGGTTGGTCACGCGACCAAGTTCCACTCGGCCAGCTGTAGCTAACGCGTCACTCCAGGTTTAACCTCCAATTTTAGTTTTTGTTTTGTTGAATAAGAGCATTCGTGTAAAGTTTGTGACGGCATGCGTTCCTTACTTGAGGAGCGGTGAGGAGAGCTTTCAGATTAAGTTGGCTTCCTCCATAGAAAGTTCGAGGAAATATTCCTCGCGTAATTTAAGGAAGACTTCGAAGGAAAGGAAGCTTTCAGAGTTCGGGCCTTAGTATAGCGTACGAGCGCTTACGTACGTTATACACAAGCATTTAGCGGGAGGTCACAGTGGAAATCGCATGAGTGATTTTAGTTTACCGTACGCCAACCCAAACGCAGTTATAGCGCAGGCCGCAGTGGCGCCATCTGATGTTAAGATGAAAATGTTTTGTGCGATATTTTTTGCACTCAGCTAAGGTTACCCAAGTCGTATCGCGTGGATAGCCAGTTCCGTGGCCAGTTCAGTCGAACCAGGAAAAAATTGTTATTTAGGTAACTGAGCCAAGCGATATTGTTATTTACAGGGGCGCACTAGCGTTCTTTTGTACCCCTACTGCCTACCGCCGAAAGGGCTGCTTATTAGAAGGCTGATACCAGCTGTGACTGGCTGGGCATAATAATCCAAATAAAGGCAATCCACACTCAGTGGTGTCTTGTTAGGGTTAGGAACGGTGGAATTTTCACATAGAATAGAAAGTATGGAAGGTTTCTCTTTCACTCGTTCAGCTGTCGGCGAGAGGAGATAAAGCGAATATCTCGTCTGCCTTTTAAAAGCAATGAATTTGCCTAAAAACACAATAATATAAAATAATTTTCTCCGATGCGGGCGACATGGATGACGCCGCGATGTTGATAGCGGTACTTTTCCTACCGTGAGTAAGAGCACAAACGATAAATTTGTTTATGGGTACTTAAGGTCCCAAAGCGTCTCAGGCTATGAGGGACGCCGTAGTGAAGGACTCCGGAAATTTCGACCACCTATAGGTGCACAGACATCGTACAGTACACGCGTCTCTAGAATTTCGCCTCCATCGCAATTCTACCGACGCAACCTGGATGGAACCCACGTCTTTTGGCCGAGCGCCAGAAACACTCAACCACTGCGGCAGCGCACACACACGATAAATTCGAAAAACAGCGCACGTAACGCGAGCGTACGTGAAGGCTCGATTTGAAATAGCCTTTGGCGCGTGCACATCACGAAGGACGCTATTTTTTAGCGTTTGCTGCCCCTTTGCGCATATATGCGTACGCTCTACAAAATGTCACATGTGGATTGCGCGTATACGAGAAGAAAAGGTGAAATCTGGTGGCCCTTGATAGATTTCTCGCTTTTATCTGGTAATGAGCGACGGTAGAAAACCGCGAAGTGTGGGCCTCGGCGCTGCAAAGATTTCGCATGGGGGAGGTCTTAGGGCAATTGCTGATAGCTTAGCATAGGGCGCTTAAAAAAGGGCAACAAGAAAAAAACAGGTTCACCTGCACATGTAACGTCTTGTGCATGGCCACGCTTACAAATTTCAGGAAAGCTGAATTACAGAAAATGTTTTGCAACCAAAAACACTTGTTCACTAACCACGTTTTATCTTTCTGCTCTACCAACAGAGGGGAGATGAATCAGCCGCCCCCCTTTTTATTCTTTTTAGAAAAGGAGAGAATGGTCCTGAATCTGCGTGAACTTGAAGCCCCGCAGAGAGGCAGATTCTTCCTTCTCGAGGCCTCGGTGACTGTTTGTAGGGAAACAAAGAACGGTATAAAACGAAGTGGCAGCACTGAAAATTCGGGTCGAAGCTGGGAGGCGCTCAGTAATCGGTCTCTCTGGCTATAAGTATCACTGAGTGAACTACTTTTCAGGCGCGGATAGAGTAAACGAGATTCGCCCTGCCAGCCGTGTATCAGACCGCCAAACTGATTCTTACTCCTCGAAGTCTCGATAAGCTGGGGGACTAAAATGTGGCAAGAGGTAAAACGAAGTCGGAAATTGCCATTCACGGCACTTAAGGGCTGTCGCAATGAAATATGCTAGCGTTCAGTTTGACCCTAGAACGACCTACTTTGTGGGACCTAGTTTGGCAGTGTTGCCTGCTAAATATATATGAAACGAAGTAGAGGCATGCACAGCGCCGCCAGACCAGAGAGGAGGGGCTAAGCTGACGCGGCAGCGCATACGTGCTCCTTCCAACCGATCCCCTCGACCAGCTCGACCCCGTAGCGTGTACTTGAGCTCAATAATCGGTTTTCAGCCCAATAGTCTACTCTATCCGACTTTAGTCGGGCTTATATAAACGCCTAGTATCTGGCGGGTTCCAGAACATGCCCCTCAATTAGATAGTTTTTTTTTTCTCGCTACACTGGATTGGAAATAGAAATATTTATATCCGGTTTTGGATTCATAACTAGCCACTAGCTAACTACGCTTTAACGTTTGTACGCGAATGTTTTGTGTGTGTATTGAGAAGTAAACGAACCAACAAATAAATAAAAAGATAAAAACAGAGCTGAGATTTTCACTCGTCTTTGTCACCCCGCGAATATAAATTGCCCGTGGTTTCAACTTTCACTTCTTCTCAGGAATTTCTTGCTCTCACCTCAGAAACTCAGTATCACCTTGGAGACAATTTATAGCGCAGCCTGCATAGGAAGAAGCATGTCATTCACAAGGCGCTGCTCGATGCGGGCTTTAAAGAACACAGGGAGAGATCAAACGAGCGAGCGAGATACAAAGGGTAAAAGGTTATCCCTCAAGAAACGCAAGCCCTTTATTGCCTATTCTCGTCCTCGCCTTTCGAATCGATGCCCTGCTCTTGTTGCTTACTGCCTTGTTTAAGTTATTCTTTCTTTCTTTCGCCAGAATTGGTAGCCGTGCATGGGAGACGACTGCCGATAACAGAGAGCCACAGCGCCCCGTGGCAGACCAGAATGCATGCCCGTCCAATTGTCGCATTTTCAGGATCCTGGCTGGGCGGGTCCCAAGCTCACCGCACAAAGGGGTGTTTTTCCTTGCCCTTGTTAATCTTAAACGAGTTCTTGCAGCTTGATAACCACCGTTTTTCTTTCACGTATTTGTTGGTATGCTAGCCGCGTCCTTCGCATTGCTGAGGAATGTTCTTGTGTATTTATGCTCTGGCGTAGTCTGCCTAGTCTTCTGGTCGCTACGTATCGTAGGGATACCTGTTCCGAACACAGCCTACCCTTTGCTCGGCTTTCTCTTGAGGAATGGCTCTCAGAGCTATCAATGTCTAATCTTGCACTCACGACTTTTTCTTCCTCCTCTTCTTAAAACGAGCGTGTGCTTAACATTTCTTCCTTCCATTATTCGATTCGTTTTGTTTCTTTGCTTCAATGTGCTGCTTATTTTGCTGTTCACTCGCCTGAAATTTTCGCTGACTTGCCGGACCGCGCGGATTCCTTTCGCATTATTTCGCAATCTTTTCACAGGTAGGTACATGCGGTTAGAAATCCTAATGCGCCTTGCACTAAAGTGGACAGTCAACTATTCTGACCCCTGGGAAAAACGGCTCAAGGGGGATGCAAAGCGAGAGTCCAAATGAAGTGCTGTTTGACGTCATGTAGCGTTCTTGCATTCATTTTCTAGTGGCCAATACTATAAACTCCCCAAGCCACAGCGCTGCTATTATTCTGTCCACTTTTGTGCGGTGTAATAGAAAGCGCAAGAATTTCGTTGTTCGCCGATGTTACGGCTAATACTAGGGTGGGACTAATAAAATAAAGTTTAAAACTAAAGCTACTACAGCCCGTCGGCTGTGCGAAAACGCCCCAGCAGGCATGAATTCTATGAAGATCATTAGCTGTTTTTTTGCATGGAATAGACGGCAACTTGGGGCCATGCAGATAACATATTTCATAACGAACAACGGTAGCGAGTGTGCAATTTGGAGACTCTCAACGCGCCGTGTACCCAAAAGAAATGTTACCGATGGTGGTCCTGGCTACTCGTGCCATACCACAGTCCACTGTTACACAAAGGGAAGTTTAATAATGGTGAAAAACAATCTGGACGATCATACATGGAGGGGAGCTGTTCAAGTACAAGTCCAGCACAAAAAAAAACACAGAGCAGCGTCGTGGTACTCGTTTAAGTAGGCACCTCGGCCGCACCTAAATTGTACACAATACATGACCACCAGTCAAAACAAAAACACCAGTGAAAAGAAGGGGGGGGGGGTATACTCCACATTGTTATTCCCCCCCCCCCCCCCTTAGAATGAACAATATTCACATGAATGAGCCATGATGTATATACAGGGAACGCCAAGGAAACACCATCGGGGAAGGAGTGGACCAGCTAATACCGAAGAGCCGGCATAGCTAGCCCGTCCTTCCGTACAGCGAATAACCTGCTATGCCAACGCCGCTGGAACTTCACCTCCCCGCCCGTTTCAAGCCGTTCAGATAAGTAAGTCGAGACGAGGATGCGGAGATTCTGCAGCGCTGAATACACTGCGCGCCGGCTGCCAGCGGGCTTCAGCGAGGCAGCGGCGACGCCACAAAATATAAAGGGCACAGCAAAACACTAGCCGCACAAATGACCCGCGTGGTTGCCGGTGGCGCGGTCCGGGCCGAACTGAAAACATTTTATACGCTAAGTGCCACATGGTGCGCGCAATAGGACATTCGAAGCAAAAGTAGGGCACAGTTTCTGACGCGCCAACTGCGGTCACTGATCGTTCGGGACTACGCCCCAGGATGGGAGGCGCGCTCGGGTGGGCAAGACGCCCCAGCACTTCCTCCATTCGAAGCCGCGTACCTGGACGGGCAGGCAGCTTGCTGCTCACGAACGTCATTTGCTCACCGCTGTGCGGCGTTGTTCCTCGGGACCGAGCCGCGCGCAGGCGGTGAGCTCACTAAAGCGGGTCGCCGGGACATCGCTTAGGTCAACTCCGGGCAAGTCGGCCTCAGCAGCCATTTTAAAACCGGCCGCTGCTCGGTAGAAAGCTAGCGGCCGTTCTGCTTGCGGGCCTGAGTGGCGGCCCGGGGCTAAAGCGCGCAGCGCTGTGCTGAGTCAGTACCGCAACAGCGAACGCCCCGGGTATGCCTCATCGTCGACGAGCGCGCCGATAAGTTTTGCGCTCAGCACTCGGGCGACAGTCCTTATACAGGGCAGCCCAAGTCCGCCCCGTGACGCTGAAAGCTGGCACAGGATGCGAGAAACCTGTGCGATGCCGCCATCCCAAAGGAAGGCGCCCACCAAGGACGCTAGGCGGGCCACAATGCGGCGTTGCATGACCGCTGCGCGAGCCCCGTAGAAAGCATAGGCGCACGCTTGGCTCTTGATATCCGCGATCCTTGCCTCCATCGAGAGGTCAAAGCGTGTGGCTCGCGACAGTACGTCGGTAGTACACTGCACAACCT
The DNA here is from genome assembly GCF_052857255.1 of Amblyomma americanum. Classification (NCBI taxonomy): domain Eukaryota; kingdom Metazoa; phylum Arthropoda; class Arachnida; order Ixodida; family Ixodidae; genus Amblyomma; species Amblyomma americanum. Next base: position 91,144,268 of record NC_135500.1, on the reverse strand, counting down.
CGTCCCATGTCCTGATCGACACTCCGGTACCGTCGAACAGTACTCCCAAAACGCGGATGCCGACCACAAAGGGGATGAGAATGGGGAGAGGGCCCCGGAAACCTCCGAAACGAAGGGCGTGGCATTTCCCGACGTTTAGCTGGGCTATAGCTTCACAGTAAACACGAATCTACTTGAATGGTGGTTTCACATACATACCGTTTTAATTCGTGTGCTCTGGACATTTATTCCGTCACTGGAAATGAAACCGGTTCATCTAGCCATTGTATGCCCGTCGCCAACTGAAGAGAGATACGCGGAAAATGACTTGATTTTATTACCATCCTGAACCAGTACCTTTACAACATGTTCGAAAATTCCCTTTTTGAGCTCAGGGCCCTCATCGACTTTAACCTAATTATTGTTTGACTTTGAGCTGAGCGTGTCTTATCCAAACACGATAAGCAATCGTAACAAGCTAACAATAAAAATATGCGGAAAGTAAAAGGAAACCTAATTTTAACGTGGCGGTTAAAAACGAAAGTTTTTATTTCTGTGGACTTTTTCTGGGATTTGCTGCAGGAGTGTGGCTGGAACGAAAGAGAAATGGTTGAGGAGCGGTTTAACCTTCGCAGCTAAAGTAAGTTTTGCATCGACTTTCTTGTTGAGTCTATTACAGTAATTGTGTGCACCGCAGCTTTTTGTGCTGTACAATTATGCTTTTTTATGCATAACTACTCAGCATAAGCTAGATGTATCTCGGTTATCCGCTGCATAGGCTGAAGTAGAGAAAAAAGCCCTGACACAATTTTTTTCTGAGCAGAGGCATGACATACGTGTTTTACCGCGCTTCCACCTTTACGTCGTCAGGTGGGCATGTAAATGGCTGCAGCGCAAATGAATCACATCTCAAATTATTTTGTCAGATCGCATATCTTTGCATATGTCGGTATTAAATGCCGCCAAGTTAAGCTGCACCTGGCGATATGGGCAGAAAAGCGTTAGTGCTCAGGACACAATATGAGTGCAAGCAGCCGAAGCATGGATATATGTGTAAGAATTTGCCTAAATGCTACTTTTACGCAATTTGTACATTGCGAATACATGTACATGCATTCTTAGGGTCCCCAAGAGGCCAATTAGCCACGATTTGTGAATTTTCCGTTTTCTGTACTTAGGCTTCTGTGAAAACAATTCCATTCTGTACCCGCTGCGGTGGCAAAGTGCTTCGGGGTTCAGCTGCCAATGCCAAAGTTGCGAACTCTAAAGCCCCCCCCCCCCCCGCCCCCCCACGCGGCGGTCCTAAATTTGATGAGGGCGTAATCAAAACCACCCTAGTGCTGTACGCTGGCAGCGCCCATTACAGAACACCACGTGGCCTTAATGAATTAGGAGTTCTTCAAAATATAGCGTCCCTCATGGCCAGTGTGTTGCATTTCTACCTTGAACCTTAGTACAGCAGGGCCTGATTTAGTATGCCAGGGCCGGCGTCAAATCCAAGACGCTTAATAAAATTTGGTAGAATCGGGCTCTTGCTTGGAGTGCGACACGAAGAGATTACCCGAACTCAAGGGCGCTTCGGCGTCTGGCAGGGGTGCGCAGCACGGAAGCGCACCACGGGGAGAAGCGACCCCGCCTATCCGACGCTCCAGGGTTGGACCCTGACACGACCAACGAGGTGGCAGTAGTGTACCAGCCTGCCACGCTCGATGGGAGGGCTTTCGGGCCCGAGGATGAGTAAACCTAAATTTGCACAAGGGCAATCTCTGGTGTGGGGGTCCACCAGTTGTCGAGCTTGCTCCAACCTATGGGACTTGCTTCTTGGGAAGTGGTCTGGCCCCGGCCTACTCCGTGTATGGCTGGGGAAGCTCTTGTGGCAGACCGAAAACTTCTTCCACTGTTGAGTTGTAAAGTTGAGGTGTTGAATGCTACAGGTGGCGTTAACCTTTGCTTTATCTGCCGGCAATTGCTCCACCGCAGAGTCCCTTCTATATTAACAATGTCGCATCTACCCCGCTATGGGCACAGTCTCTTACAATAGCTCACATTTCTCTCCCGCAGTCACCATCTATGCACATATTCAGTCACAGTAGAACATAGGCCATTGTAGTGCCACAATCCATACACACATTCACCCACAGTATAACGTAGTCCACTCCAAAAGACACCATCTACGCACACATTCAATCACAGTAGGCCGTTGTCCGCTCCTGCTGTAACCATTTAGAAACAAGATCCGTGTCCTGCAGGAATGTTAAAAGAAGGCGTGCAGCCTCCCTTCTGCATGTCTGGTTTCCACTCGGGTAGTCAATGTCCAGAACTGTGCTTTGACGGGTTCCTGTCTTCTTGAAGGAAGCGAACATCACATGCCTTTCCGCGTTGTACTCTGGGCAGTACATAATATAATGTTCGATATCCCCGCACATACCACATAAAAAGCAGAGCGGAGACAATGCTATGCCGGTCTTATGCATCCATGCAGGAGTGCGAGCAGAGGCCGTGCGAATTCGATGTAGAAGGGTCGCCTGAGATCTTCTCAGTCCCTTGGTCACATATGGCTTATGGTACGCACTCCACAGGGTACTGAAGTGATCGAGCACCGTTTTCCTGCATAGACTATTCCCATATTGAGGTACTTTTTTATGGAATCCTTGAGAAACCTTTATGGGCGAGACTGCCACCTCATTACCGTTGACTCCTATGTGAGAGGGCACCCACTGGAAATGTCGAGTAAAGCCTCTGCTGTGCAGATTCTGCACCAAGCGCAGAGAGCTTAGAGACAAGGCGTCATTAGGGAATCCACGCTCTAACCTCTGAAGGGCAGATTTTGAATCAGTTATGATGAGAACAGGTTGAGCCGGACAAGACCCTTACTTCCGTAAAGCCGCCTCAATAGCAACACTTTCAGCCGTTGTGGAGGATGCGACAGCAGTACAGCGTACGGACCACTTAGTCCAAAGAAGGAATGTAAAAAGCCGCTGCGCTAGCTTGTTTGACCTTGTCCACAGAACCATCCGTGAAAATTTGAAGATGGCAGGCATACTCTGTTTCCAAGTGTTCCAGTACAAGCGAACGCGTTGCTGCCAAAGGAGAGCTGCGCTTTGCACTCACATGGGGAATTGTGACCTTACAGTCGAGGGTCGGAAAAGGCCAGGGGGGTTTCAACCGTTTCCATTGCCTTCGGACATTAATGCCTAAAGAACTAGGAGTATTTAGTGCCAAGTAAGCCTTGGACTCATATCTCTTGCAGAGCTGCAGGAGAAGGGATTGCCCAGCTACCGTCTCTCCTAGGCGGCCAAGATGCATTAGTAGTCTCTGAGAAGCGACAAGGCTAAGAGGTTTCGATAGAGACTCAAGAAGTACTGCCTTATTCGCAGCCGCCTGGGGAACTCCAATGGCTCTTCTTAGGCCCTTTCTGTGGACAACTTCGAGACGTTCAAGTTGTGATGCCGAGGGGGAAATTAAAGGTAATTGATACATTATGCGACTTACCACCAGCACTTCATGAAGTTTGACCATTGAAAAAGGATGGTTTCCCCATTGCTCACGTGCAATTCTACGCATTACATTGAGACGAGAAGATATAGATGAAACAATCGCGTCTACAGCTTTTCGCCACTGTAGACGGGAGTCAATAATGACGTCCAGGAAACGCGTGTGGTTGAATTGACGGATGCAAGAGTGACCGAGGTCTATCTTCAACCACGCTTGATGTCTTCCTACACCTGGAAACCGAACAAAGATGAATTTTTCCACTGACAGAGACAACCCCACACCTTGAAGGTAAGCTTGTGCCGAAAGTAGAGCCTGTCGAGCTATCAGGGCTAATCGCTTGTGTTGGTAGCTAGTAATCCAAATACAGATGTCGTCAGCATAAAGTGACATACGCACTTGCCTGTAACTTTTTTTCAACGAATCGGGAAGGCCAGCCATTACGGCGTTAAAGAGCGTGGGGGAAAGAACACTTCCTTGAGGCACACCTCGTGATGGAACCCTTTCAGTGCTTAACGTACTCCCTAACCGTACACGAACCGCGCGATCACTTATAAACTTGTAAATGAATCTTAACATATGGCCCTGTATACCCATGCCTTGCAAACTGTTTAGAATTGAGCTCTGAAGCACGCTGTCGTAAGCTTTCGCAACGTCAAGAAAAATGGCTAAGGTGGAAAGGCAGAAAGCTCTCTGGTGTTCAGTGTGACTGACCAAGTCTAAGATGCTATCTTGGGCACTAAGACCTCGGCGGAATCCTGTCATACATGTTGGCAGTGCCTTGCTGTCCTCAAGCCACCACGTTAAGCGTTCATTTACCAGCTTCTCCGTCAACTTAGCTACACAGGAGGTCAATGACACAGGGCGATACGAGGCAAGGTCTGTCATGTTTTTGCCAGGCTTGAGTACTGGAACTACATGTGTCACCTTCCATGACGGAGGAACATCGCCAGTCTCCCAAACTCGATTGATGAAGTTGAGGAGCTCCTTTCTGAGTTGCAAGGGCAGATTATTCAGCATTTGATTGGTGATGCCGCCGGAACCTGGTGCACACCGGCGCCGCAGGCCACTGAGCGCAGTCTGAAGCTCACGAAGCGTGAACGGGACGTCCGTGATTGACCTGGAGGAAGCAGGTGGTGTATATATGTCTATTCCAGAAACAGCGCGTACGAGTGTGTCTGCAAATTCCTCCGCCAAGCACGCAATATGTTTTTCCTTGCGTATTGCAAGATCTTCAAAAGGCTTCGAAGGGCGAGATTCTCCAGCAAACCTGCCAATAACTCGCCATATTCTCGTTATCGGTGGGAACACAATCAAACTAGCACAGAATGAGGCCCATTGCGACCTGTACAGCTTGTTCGTGGGCCGTCTAATAGCAGAATTCAGCCTATTGAAGATCGTCTTCAGTTGCCTGTCGTCCTTCTTCCGCACGAGTTGGCGCTCCGCCCTTCTCGCTGCGCAAAAGTTCCTGAGTTTTAAATCCGGGGCCGGAAAATGATCAGGTAACTTCACCGCCGTAGTTGCTGCTAGCTTACTAGAAATCATTTTCTCAACAAAATCACCAGAAACACGTTCTAGGTGTTCTCTATACATGTCCCAGTTGACCACATTGCTAATCTTAGGACCATGCATACGAAAGTCGGCAGCAAACACAAAAATCGGATATGATCACTTCCCATGCGGTAAGGCGCTGTTGACCAACTCACGCGGACGTCACGTGAATGCAGTGTCAGGTCTATAGCTGTCGCTGAGGCTGGATGCCGGAAGAAAGTGGGGCTTCCGTCATTGGCAACACGCAGGTCCAAACTGTCAATAACCTCTACTAGTTTGCGTCCACGGGAATCCGTGTTCCTGTCACCGCAAACGGCATGATGGGCGTTGAAATCGCCGCTGATGATTTTAGGAGCTGGGCAGCGGTCTCAGAGCTGCTGTAGAAACAAATCCAATGCTACCTTCTTCCGCGGAGACACGTACACGGATGCAATAGAAAGGGTTCGTGAGCCGAGCTGTATTCTCACAGCGGCTACCTCACTGTCATCCGTGCAAAGATCAGCAACGCTTAGAGAAACATGTTGAATTTCCCTTCTTATGTAAAGCGCAGCACTTCCTGCAGGAAATGACTTTATGCTGCAGTTTTTATGGGCGACATATCCAGTCAAACATCTCCCGCTTCGCAGGCCAGCTTCTGACAGGGTCAAATACTGGAACACAAGTCTCTTTCAAGAATAGTTTCAGTTCAGCTAACCGACTTAATATCCCAGCGCAGTTCCACTGCAATATAAACGGCACTTTTCGGTGCATATGAAATCCACGAGGTTTAACCCCATCCATTTTAGTTCGCAAGGTAGTTTGCTGCGAAGGTGGTAATTAGGGACTCAAAAGAAAGCACCAGCTGTAGGAAGTTCTTCAGGTTACCAGGCGCCATCGCTGGAACATGTGAACGCAGGGCTCGAAACAAAACATGAAGAAGGTCAGACATACCTTGATTTTTGAGCTCCTTATTTAGCGCAACGCACTCACTTACAACATCGACAAAAGGTGCCGACGGGGACACACTCTTGGCAGCAGTAGCTGTTTTTTTTGTCACTTGTGCATATGAGGGTCCCCCTTGCCGTGGAGTCTGGCTGTGATCCGGCCGCTCAGGATCATGGACACCTTTTGGTGGAGGTCGAACAGCCGACTCGCGCGCACTGTGCCTTGGCGTCTTGCTGGACTCAGGTCTCTTAGGGACATTGTTCTTCCACTGGGCACGGCGGCACTATGAGGATGCAAGTGTCTAACCCGTTCGTGTTCACTCCGCAGATGTGGCTCGGCGTGCTTCTGTGCGCTTTCATCGGACCCGCAAGCCCGCCTGTTGCTGATGCGGCTGCCAACCACAGAATCCTGACAGCACCAATTTTCCACTCGGCAGCTACACGCTCCGTGGGATGTGCGCATGACCCGTGGACAACGCCCCCGAGCTGTCCCACTATATATTGCCCTCCGACAAGCAGCACGGCCACTGGGCACTGCGGCACTATGAGGATGCCAGTGTCTAACCCGTTCATGTTTACTCCGCAGGGGAAGAAATGTCAGGGAAAATGTTTTCGTTCCAATAACCCCTTCCTATTTGTGCTGCCGTGCGCAAGTGTCTGCTGCCAAGTTGCTCTGTTCCTCAAAGAACTGCTGTTACTGGCCGGAGATGTCGAACTAAATCCAGGCCCCGAACTGTCCCAAATCACGAAACAACTGAAAGAAATTGCAATAGATATAAAAGACATAAAAGAAAAAAGACTCACCGACATTGAAGAAAAAATAGACGCACTGTCAGCGCTAGAATCGAAAGTCGCCTCCTGCCATGACCAGCTTGCTTCATTGAACCGCCTAGTTGTAGTCCTGGAGAACAGGATTGAAGACTTGGAAAATCGCAGCAGGAGGTCAAACTTAATTGTTTACGGCCTCCCAGAAGAGGGAGATGAGACTAGGAAATCGCTGGAAAGCGCTATTAATGAAAAGATTGTTGCAAAAATGCTCGGACACAGCAAAGTTGACATAGAGCGAATTCACCGCTTAGGAATACCAGCACCGAACAAAGTTAGGTCAGTTATCTTTAAGCCTCTGAATTCGTGACGCAAGGGTGAAATTATGAAAAAGGCTTTCAAAATTAAAAACAGCTCGCTTTCTCTTGATGAAGATTTTTCACACAAAGTCAGAGGTATTAGAGAAAAGCTCTGGGACAGTTCCAAACCGGACCGTGATAAGGGTGATAAAGTATTTTTGTCGTTTACCAGGCTATTCAGAAATAGTCAGGCATACATCTGGGATGACGATAAAAACAACAAGGTACCATTACAAAAAAACGACGGAGAAGAACCATATGTACCAGCAGCGCGAACGCAAAAAGGAAGAAGAAGGAGAAGATAGTACAGAAGAACCGCTTCGCCCCATGACTCGCCTTCAGGAGCAGTCGAAAACAGGTCCCCACTGAACTCAAATGGCATACTGGTCCACGCTCCTACCTATTTGGTTGCACAAAAAAGCGCATTCACGACCATAGGGCCCTTTTAAAGCCCGAAAAACAGCTCAGAATAATCAATGTTAATGCCTGAAGCCTTGTAAATAAGTCGGACGAATTTGAAATTTTACTGCTCGAATACGATCCCCGCATAGGCGTTATAACAGAAACTTGGGTACATAATGATATAGATGATGACGCCGTATTTCCGCCCTCATACAAGGTATTCTGGAAGGACAGGCCCTCAAGGGGCGACGGTGTAGCTGTTATAGTCAAAAACTAAATTGAATACGCCTTAATCAAAGACGTCCCCGATCTTGAATGCATGTCTTAAGTTGTCGTGCTGGGGACATGGTTTCATTTTTTATGCGCTTTATAGGCCCCCTGACGTCAGCGATGATTACTTAGTCAAATTACAAATCCATATGTCAAAATACACAAAGAATAAAATACTGCTGATCGGCGATCTGAATTTTCCAGGTGTTGACTGGGATCGCCTTGAATGTACAGGCTCTAAGAAACCTGTGAATGCTGTCTACAATATTATGTTCACACATGACTTGGTCCAGATTGTACGCCAGCCGACTCGTGAATCTCGCAGTCGCGATTCTATATTAGATTTGGCATTTGCACTTCGTGCTCTTAGTGACTGCACTGTATCGGTTGAGCAAGGGCTTTCTGAGCATTGTCCTTGTGAGCATTGCTGTAACTTTCCACGCGCGCAGCGTACGCAAGCAGCAATAAGTATGTACATTCAAAGATTACACGCGCGCTGAAGATTCCCTCATAATACACCACTTGGAAATGTGCCTTATAGATTTTGATGGAACGAACGCATGCGCACTTTGGACCAAATTCAAGGAAATCCGTCATTACTGTCTAGATAATATTGTGCCTACAAAGCGCAAAAATGTCCGTAAGCAAACGCCTTGGATGAATCGGAACATTATTCACCTTAAGCGCAAATTAAAACGGCTGGAAAAAAAAAACACGTGCAACCTGATCTGATCTCGGAGCTTAAAGGGGCACTCGCTGGCGAGGTACGCAAATCAAAAGATTATTACTTCAAAATATCTCTCCCATACATCATAAAAAATGACACGAGCAAATTCTGGGGTTTCTGGGGTAGAAACGGCCGCATGACAGTGGGCCGTTTCTACATCGGAGAGACCGGACGGTGCGTCAACGATCGGCTACGCAAACACGCGAAAGACCATGAAAACAAGTCACGCCGAAATAATATGGTCATTCATTTCGCAGATTGCGAAGAATGTGGGGCGTTTTTGAACCAAACAACTATCATCGCCAAATATAACGATCATACCTCGCGCCTGATATCGGAGGCCTTTCACATTCATGCATTAGGCAACTCATGTGTAAGCCAACCATCGGTGGCTCTATTCCCACAGGAGATCGCTTTTCTTAATCAGTGATGATATCCCAATTGTATGCCATGTCATGTTTTGCACCGCATTTTTTCTTCCCTTCTATGCTTTATATTGCCCCCTCTTTCGCAATAAACCCTTTGGCTGTTAGTTCAGCGCATGTGTCTGTCTCGCCTTCTTCCGTCCCGTCCGTCAGCGCTGTTTTGCCTACCATTTCAACATGAACCAACCAGCCCGACTCAACCCTCTCCTTGAACAATTGCTTAATGGTGCAACATTCCACAGAAGGCAAGTATGCCCACCATAGGGATAGAGGTCAGCCGCTTTAAAATGATTTCCTGTTTGCAGATCCATCCCAGGCGGTTATAGGATCTCACAATGCAAACGCAGTGCTTCAAAGCTGGAGAAAACTGTGACAATAGTTTGTAAAAATGGTCAACAATTGCTTAATGGTGCAACATTCCACAGAAGGCAAGTCTGCCCACCACAGGGATAGAGGTCAGCCGCTTTAAAATGATTTCCTGTTTGCAGATCCATCCCAGGCGGTTATAGGATCTCACAATGCAAACGCAGTGCTTCAAAGCTGGAGAAAACGGTGACAATTGTTTGTAAAAATGGTCAACAATTGTTTAATGGTGCAACATTCCACAGAAGGCAAGTCTGCCCACCACAGGGGTAGAGGTCAGCCGCTTTAAAATGATTTCCTGGCTGCAGATCCATCCCAGGCGGTTATAGGATCTCACAATGCAAATGCAGTGCTTCAAAGCTGGAAAAAACGGTGACGGTACATCCCATTATGAATATGCGAAATCTTGCGGCGTATAAAATATTTATTCCATATTTGGGAAGACTTTATACTTTACACAGATGCCAGAGCAGCACTGCTTGATGACACAATGGGCAATAGGAATAAACAAAATTTTCATCTACCTTTGATATCATCGGTCAATTTTACTTTCAGAGTGTTTCACGTAATATGTAGTTAGTGTTTCGAAATAAATAACCCGCTTTAAAAGCACGAAGGTAACGCACTACAGTTTACGTTTGCCACGTGCACCTAGAGTATTTTCTTGAGTCTAATATACCGAATTCACAGAACTTTTTTTCACAACATTAAATCATTAAAGGGCCTGAAACGCACTGAACGGAAAGTTTTATAGTTTCAAACGAACGCTGAAATGGAAGAAGAGTTAAAAAGAATGTATTTATTGCAAATGTCACTTCTTTTTTGTATTTTGACCGAAACACTTGACGCCGCATAAATATATCTTCTTTCACTATTGATAACCGCCAGGGACCGCCAGTTGCCAGCGCTACAAGGACACTCATGTGAATAGTCGACATTCGTTACAGAAATGAACGGAAGCACATCAAACAGTCTCATTAAGCATCTTTTTGGACTTGAACTAGTGTTTATATGATAATACACCATGGCGCATAGGGGCTTGTTTTATCGATCATATTCGACATACAACCCTATACTATAACCAAGACAAAAGTATCAAATATGCGTTGGAGAAATGGCAGCTGATAGACTAGCTGAAAGCCCACTGCACTATAAATATACCCGGCGTCGTAATTATATCTTGTTGATTCAGCTGTTCTATACGATTCCTGCTAAAATTTTGCAAGTGCTTTTTTTTTTAAATATAACACCTGTATGCTCGAAGATATAGCTTTTTTCATGAATAAAGCATTGAATGTTTCAAAAACTCTACGCGATGCAAAACTCCGGACTGTTCGTGTGAGGGGGCGCAAAAAAAGCACTTATGAAATATGCAGCATTCTTCGTTGCCAAAAGCGCGCAAAAAAGACGAACTCCTGAAGGGAGAAATTTGTGAGAGAAAACGGAAAAAGATGATAAAATGGCCGACTGTCCACTGCGGCAATTTCCTCGCTGGGAAAAGGGGGGAAAAATATTAAGCACCAAGAAGAAGAGAAGTGTTGATTGCAAGGTTCCTCAGCTTCAATACCAATAAAGTTTTCAAGAGCTGAATGGTTAAAGAAAGGTTGCCATTGTATGAAAGATGCCGGCTTGAAACAGAACATTCTGGCCTTGGCTTGGCTCAGCTATAGCGTGTTATACTTGTAGCCGTTACAGCACCGTTTGCTACAAATTATCGTTGCAAGATTGCATTACTTCCCAAAATACAGCATTTGTAAACAAAAAATAAGTAATTGCTGCCTAACGTGATGGCTCGACGTTCTACTCTTTATGGAACATTTCCAACAGCACAATCACGATGCCGAACCGCAGAAAACTATAAATGAAGACTGCTGGACATTTTTAGTATGAAAAGAATATTTTTTGTGGCATTGTATAAGACCGTTGAGAGATTTAGTGGCTGGTCTTTTCATATAAATTTTCCCTTAATGCCAGCAACCGCTTAGCTTAGAGGCACAGGTTTATACTTGCAGCTTTTCCTAAACACTCTTTTCTTTCCGCGCTCGCTCGAGGTCGTCGCGTCCCGAGAGTGTCTTATGAAGCGAGGCCCCGAAGCTGACGTGTAAAAATGTGCTGATGCCCGCAGTACTGTTCGCGTTTGCTTCCGCCTTCAGTATGACGTGAAAAAATCTGCCACCTCTGCATTAGGCGTGAATAAATAATTGCGTACATGCCGAAAGCGTATAGATAGGGGATGGTAGTGTACCGACTCCCTTTGAGAAATGAGCGAATAAATGGTTGTCCCATGGTTGTTGTTTCTGGTTCCGTAACTTCGTACGACAAGCCAAAATCGCTTGAAAAATCGTACGGTAAGTCAATATTTGCGCGGACACGAAACAAAACAAGCGAGCAAAATAGAAGCGCGTTTATATTTCGCGCTGAACTTCAGATGATATACTTCCTACTAAGAGGCGGGCAGCAGTGCAAAAATTCTGATCCATGCCAGACATGTAGAGGATGCTCTACGGGCCTCATCGGTACAAACTTCTGACACTTTGTACTTCCAGTAGTACAAGCGTGAAAAAATCTACTCCTTCAAGCGGGGACTATAAAATGAAGACAGTATTCTCGGCAATTCTCTTGGCGGTCTAACCATAATACATTGTAATAGTGGGGTTTATTGAAAGCAACCGGGACAACGAGAGCAGCGGCGAAAACAGTCCGAGGTCAGCCGCGTTGAGCACAGGCACACATGACGATAGCAATGCTGCTCGAGCGCATATTCACTTTCTATGTCACGAATTTGCATCTTCTTTATATCACCCCCCTCTCTCCCCCCATGCCACCAGGCGAAAAGAGGAGGCATCCTGGGACTTACGGCGACGGTAAGATGGCGGAGTCGTATTATGGCACCAGGCGCTGTACAAGAGCTCACTCGCGTTCACGGAAGCGGAGATCGGTAGACGGCGTGAGGGGTTCGACGACGTAGTTAACTGGAGATGTGTGCTCTAAGACGGGGTAGGGGAATACTCGGAAACAAACTTCGAGGACAGTCCAGGGGTACTGAAGGTTCTCAGATCCGCACAACGGTGCCAGAAGAGTAGTGCGGAGTGGTGCGAGTGTTGTCGTGGAGGGATTTCTAGTTGTACTGGTTGTCAGGCGTGAGCGAGTGGGCGAACTGGCCACAGATTCTGTCTGTGGCGCGGGTTTAGGAACATGGGTTTATTCGGAGATGTCAGGTTGGTTAGAGAGATTGGTATCTATTGTAGCAGATGGATGACGGACGGAAGCAAAAAAGAAGAGAAGCCGGTAATGGACTGCATAGCGGTACTCAATGCAAGAGTAACATAAGGAACGACGAGATGCCAATTAGAATGGTTTGAAACGACGTACGGTCTCAATTGATCTGAACGCTATCACATCCGTTCTGGCTAAAAGGCGAACAATTGTTATGGAAAGCTTTTGTTTCTAAATCATTAGATTTTAAAACCCGGTGGTTTAACGACAAATTCACTGTTTCCTTTTAGTGATCTCCTGGCTACTGCTATTTCATGTGTGAATGCATTAGGCATTTCTCTCTCTTCTCATCTGCTTCTTACGCATATAAGCGGACTCGCAATGCGGCACTTTTGCCGAGGGATCCAAATAGTCTTGTACCACACAAGCTTACGGGACCTGTTTGCAACCACAGAGATAAGCATGTATCGTGTAACGCAGAGCACAAGGACCACGAAGCGGAACCCGAGGTTATAGAGCGAAGTGAGCAAAAAAAGAAACACACACCGGGAACCGAACCGATTGCTGTTGTCATTCCTCCCCCCCCCCCCCCCCCCCCGAACTCTTAGGCATAGCGCACCAGAAGTAACTGTAAAGGAGCAGGGTTCTTCTACGCCTATCCCCGCATTGGAGCTCCCTTGGATAACGCAGCCTCGGGGTTGCCTGCAGCTAAAGTCACTTTGATATTTCTCAATTAAATGAATCGCCCAATATGATCGTTGTGAAACCCATCGATGTGTATTTGTGCGTGCGTATGCCAGTTTTTTTTTAGTAAGTATATTTCCATCATCATCTATAGTAGCCTCCCCGTCAGGCATTATATATTTACTTATGTGAATACCCTTAATGCATCTAGGGTTTTAAAGGAGTAGGTAATAATTCGTACGTATTAGGAAATGACAGTTATAGCCGTTTTCCAGTTTCAAGGATGTAAGATCTGCAGTGCTGATGCTGGAGGCGGCGAGGGAGTTCCACTCCGCCGCTTTCTTCGGTAAAAAGGCGGTGTGATACAAGTTGCTGCTAAGCTAACTATCGAAGTCTGCCTCCTCCTCTTTGTTGCCATAACAGCCTAGGCGACGTCGTAGTGCCTTTTCGGATCTCAGCCCTACAGTACACTCAGCATGGCTAATGCCGGTAATGAATACGGCGATGATCAAATGAGGGACTGCTGCAGGCAAAATGACACACACGCGCTGCCATGACGACTCCTTCCGTCCTCGGCGGTGCTTCATACGCGTCGTTCGTACCTCGCCCCACTATCCTCTAGCAAATAAATGCCAATCAAACCCCAATATATCAGTTGTACCCTTGAATGCATAGATAGATAGATAGACAAAGAGGAAGAGGGAAAGGCAGAGATGTTAACCAGAAAGGGGTTCCGGTTGGCTACCCGTTGAATGCAGCTCCCTGTTACCTACATTATCTGAAGGGCTTCTTCAAGATCTATGAAGGCCCTTAAAACTAGCGCATAAATGAGAACGCATTCCAGCTATAAACGTCTTGAATCTGCCCTTGAATTGAGGGGAGAAGGAGCAACAAATCTTAAAGGGAAGTACTAACAAAACCAGCAAACTTAAGCCGCACAGAAATTCAAATTGAATGCTTCTTGATGCTGGCATAGGACCACCGCTGCAGGCATTTCCGGTACTTTTGAAGTTCTCTACTTCGTACCTATCTCGAAGAAGGCGCGCGCAATCACAAACGAAGGCGAAACCTGGAGCAACATTAGTACCACGAATACAATATTCTAAAGGCATTTGCCTATACAGCGCCTAAGGCGTCTTTTCTTTTTTTACTGCCTCAAGTCTCGCTTACACTGAGCCTAGGGACTCGTCTGTATGCGCGCAAGATCACTGGAAAACTTGGCCGGGCTCGGCTCGCTGCCTGGCGCCTTCGCGGAATAATGGCATGCAACCCGGAATTACTTGTGCGCCAGCACCGACACCATCCTGTTCCTCGTCTCCTGTTTCCTCGGGTTAATTTCAAGCTCTGCACTTGAGAGTCGGGTTAGGCTCTTTCACTAAGCGCCTTTCCCGCAGTGCACTACGAAAGTGGTAATTAAAGGAGGCGCACGAATGACCGGGGACCAACAAAATACAGCGCATCGCTCTTTATGAGGTGGAACCCGAATATGCAAATAGAGTGCAGGTAGGAACAAAAGAACTAAACAAAAGAAAAATTTCGCGCCATTGATTTCGCTTTCTTCAGTGCTTGCGGTAGAAGACAGTTCTTTTTTTTAATCCCTGGCGTTAATTTTTGTCATCAGGGTTGTACCGATGAATCGAGGAAAATACTTTTTTGATCAGGAATTAACTAGGTACTCCTATATTATACATCGATAAAATGACGATCATCAACGGATGCAGCCCTTACAAGTGGATGTCGGTAGGTTGCGCATTCTTTCCTTCTCATCGACCTACTCAGCTGGAAAGAACATTTGTCTCATACTGAGAAATAAAAAGGCTGTTTATTTTATTGAAAAAAAAAACAAATGTGGACGTGCTTTTATTCCCACGACCGCTGTTTTCTGCTGTTAATTTGTGTTTTTATATTCACAACTTTCTTAACAAAGCTTTCGACGTGTCTAAGGCGTTGTCTGGATTTTAATCATAGCTTGCAGCATTGTTCAAGTTCAATACCTAGTGAAAGCGCTATTGTGACGAATTCATACTACCTTCTTGTCTCCATTATACTTGTCCCCGATTTTGTACGGCTCTGTTCGCATAGATCTGGAGTTGCTGATTATCTTATATTAACCTGCCATGCAACATTTCTGAAGAAACACGTGCTTTGGTATTTACTTCGTAAAGGGGCCAGTAAACTCACTGGGCATTACTAGACACGATTTATTAAGTACCCCCTGCACCTATCCTGCATGCACTAAGCAGGGTCAATAAGCGAGATACTTTTCGTGTTTAAAAAATTGATGATGACCTATCCCTGCTAGGTAGGATATACGTAGCATAAGCGCAGCGACATCTGGTTCGAAAGAGTTACTATATGAATGGCGCGCATTCTCTCATCATCATCATCATCATCATCATCAGCCTGACTACTCCCACTGCAGGGCAAAGGCCTCTCCCAGCTCTCTCCAATTAACCCTGTCCTTTGCCAGCTGCGCCCACCCTATGCCTGCAAACTTCCTAATCTCATCCCCTCACGACGTCTTGTTTGAGGTCTTAGAGCACGCAAATAATGGAGATGTTTTGCATAGGGGCATAAGACTGTGCTATAAGGAGTCCTATACAAGGCTAATTGTCAACCAAGAGCTAACCAAACGTATTCCATTGAAATTATCTGTTCGCCAAGCCTGTCCCTTATCGCCTGTGTTGTTTGCCCTTTATCTTGAACCTTTTTGCCTCAATATTATTAAGTGCACATCTATCTGTGGTTTCTCGTTGGCCCAGTGTGAAATTAAGATTTTAGCCTATGCAGATGATGTCGCCCTCTTTTGTTCTGAGAAAAAGAGTGTGCTTGAGGCATTGCACTTTCCTGAACAGTTTTGCGAGGTATCAGGTGCGGCTCAATCTAGATAAATCCAAGGAGTGCTGGCTGGGCCTTTGGGATACAACGCCAAGCCATTATGGTGGCACAAGCTGGGACAGCGGGCCCCTTCACTACCTAGGGATTCCTCTGCACCAAATTTGCATCAGTGGCGCCTACTGCGATCCTCAGACAAACCCAGGCTTCGATGGGTAGGAAACTATCAGTGTTTGCTCAGGCTCAAGTTTTTTATTTCCACAACTTGCCTATGTTCTGCAGGTTTTCCACTGTGCGAGGAAGAAAGAGCAGGTGATGCACAGAGTATTTGCTACATTCGTATAGCGTTCCCAATTAGAACCCATGCGTCGCGATAACCTATTTCTTTCTCTAGAGTCTGGTGGAACTGGCATTGTTCACTTATTCGTGCATCAGCTTGTCTCGCCTTTTTTTCTTTTTCGAAGTTTCAAACCACTCTTTTTTAGCAGCCGTGCTTATTAGGCGTCTCAGCGCACATTTGCCTTTCCTATTCCCACCGACGGGACACACTAGTGAGGGGCCTTTATGGGGATTCCTTAAGGAATTTGCTGACACCTTCAATTTGCTCACTGTGCGCTTTTCTTTAGACTACCTGTATAGCCTCTCCAGAAGGCAATGACTCTGACACTTACAGGGTATTTGTTCCCTGTACCGTTGTATCGGCAAACCTTCTCTGGAGTTCCTTGACACCACTGTTTTAAAATGTGTCAGGCGAATGTGCATTTCTTCTGCCGCGAAAACTTATTTTTAAGCTGCACACGTCAAAGCTGCCTGTGAAGGCACGGCTTCACGCTAAGGAGATGATTGCGTCATGGAAAGTGAATTGTCGCCTGTGCAATACACCATAGGCAATTGACCATTGTTTTGTTCTGTGCATTGATGCTGTGTTCTTCTGGCACATTTTACAACGAACAATTGAGAAGGACATTGACATCACACCCTACAGTATTCGTTTTTTTCCTGCGGAGATAAACGGTGCTGTGGCATATGATTATTTAGGTTGATAGGACTATTCAGTCTCTGGAAGAGCCGCATGATGGACCCCCACGCCTAATCACCACGGTCGTCGAAATCTTTGTTTCGTGAACAATGCACTTTCGTGCGGGGAGTATATGCTGCCCTGCATGAGCCGCCTAGCTGGCTCCCCTATCTGGATGCATATGTGTCCCTCCCAGACTTTTGAGGTTTTGGAATGAGGGTTCACACAGGCGTAAAGTGGCCTGGTGTTTAGTCGCGTAAGCGTGCTTACACTTTATTTTTGGCCCTATTTCAATGCAATAAATAAAAAAAAAGAGTCGTCGTGGCGGAGTGGTAGCGTCTCCGCCTCAAACTTCAAAGGCCCTGGTTCGATTCCGAACTTCGGCACAGGGTTTTTTTATTCAGTGAGTGTGCAGGAGGTTGACCACTTGTTTGGCCACGTGGTCGGTCACATGGGGCGTAGCAGCTGCTGGCGGCGCGGCGCCTTGGTTCGTCGCGCGGTTGGTCACGTGACCAGTCACGTGGTTTGTCACGTGGTGCGGTTTCCAGAGGATGCGCAGACCGGCGAAGCGCGTGCGGCTCCGGCGCGCCAGCTGTGCCCTTTGTGACGTCACTGCTCCTCGCGCATGCGCAGCACGGCTCTCCAGGAGCCACGCGAAACTGCTCAACCTCGGCCAGTGCAGCTTATGCTACCAAATCCTGTCAGGATGTAATGCCGACTGCGACGAGTAGAATGTGTGTATGCTCTCTCACATGGAGGGCAAGATATTGCACGTGTTTGTTCCCACGGATGAAAGGATTGAGAAATATATTTGAATTATAGCATTTTGACGCCAAATGCCTACAATAGCAAACATTTTCTGCAAAAGTTACATGCGTTTTGCAATTTGCAAAACATGTCACGTTGACTGCCTTGGTACTATTTGTAGCTGACGTGCATTGCTGACAGTTATTTCCGAGGGGTGATGGTGGGCTGAAAACATCTCACCGAGCGATCAGATAACATTGTGACGGATCTGCAAAAAGGCCAATTCTAGTTTAATATTTCTGAGTGTGCTCCAATGTAGTACCGTTACTTCAGTTTTTGATAGCCCGAAAAAAGAAACTGACCGATCAGGGAGGTGCAAAAATAATTTTTTATGCCCGGAGAAAACTTTCATGTATGCAAAGCATGGGCTTATCACAAGAAAGTGTTCCAATGTATTTCTGTTTTTTTTATATCATGCCACTGTCCATGTTCGCTGAAGCAATTAGGGCTTTAGGTTAAATTTCTTGTAAAATAGCCAAAGGAAATACAACTGATCACACGCAGGGATACAGGGCTGTGGGCACGCATAGAGTACGAACATCGCACGCTACTATCAAGGAGTGTGATTAATAGGCACTGTCTTGCCGTTACAATCAAACGTCCAGCTTTGCAATATACATATCAATAGCACTAAATCGGCACAGTGTCATCAGAAAAGCGGATGGGTCAAGAAACAAAGTAAAGAAAATGCCTTGCGATGCTTTCTGAACTGATTTTACGCAACGGGGAGAATTTCCATAAGCGGTCGCAAGAAATCCGAACACAATGTGTTGCCCCAGTGAGGTCATCTTCTTTATAAAGGACATGAATCTCAGCAAGACAGGCGATGCAAAGTTCGACTTTATTGCTGAAGAATGTGTAATACTGATCGTAAATAGCTCCAAAGAAAGACAACTAAGGAAGAAATTGTAAGACACAGGTGAACCGAAAATGCAGCCTACCACAGCGCTTTACAGCCGGTCGCAACCACAGGCTGTGGAGTTCGCTGACCTTTCCGCGAACTCGTTGATCTTGTGTTCGCAAGGAAGGCCGCTCCAGTGGGGTCGGAAGTCCCCAACAAAGGGGCCCGTCCCGTTCCTGCCTCCCCTTCGTGCGGCGGACGTTCTCCTTTACGCCGCGCCAGTGTCGGCGCCGCGTGCCGCATCAAAGGGAGCCGTCTGGTCCCTACTTCCTCCGTCTTGCAGCGGACGTCCTTGTTTACCCGCGCCGCCTCGGTCATAATCCGCCTTAAAAAGGCCTAACCAGATACAGCTGTCGACAGATGTGCGTCGTCAAGGGGTGACGAGACTTCGGCGATGCGGGAGAGATACAGCTGGGTGGGGACCGAGTGCTGGGTGACCAGGAAACGGATAATTTAACACATATGTTAGAGGCCATTCAAAATCGAGCCGCTCGGTTTATAATATCAAATTATTATTCTCGGTCGAGTGTTACTAATATCAAATCATCTGTTGGTTTACCTTCCTTGGCATCCCGTCGTAAGATAGCAAGACTCTGTCTATTTCATAAACTTTATTATAATTTTCCCCAACTGCGTGAGAGCCTAATTATGCCCCTTTAAGATCATCGCGACGTTTGTATAATTGCCGTAGTATTCAACGCAGTCATGGTTCAACCAATGCGTTCAATTCCTCGTTCTTGCCAGCTGCCATAGCCGAGTGGAATGTCCTTCCAGACAGTGTTGTGAATGAAGTTAATTCTCTAAAATTTAAACAGATGTTAATTGATTTACTCCCCAACTAATTCCTGTTGAAGGCCCTTTTTTCTTTTTTTGTTTACTCACTTACTTGCTTGTTTTTCTTTTGAAGTGTTCACAGTTGTATCTACATGTGATAAGTTTATGTTCCAATTTTGTTCTTTGTGACATGATTACTGTTCGCCCCCCCTTATGTAAAGCCCCCTGGGGCCCTTAAGTGTAAATAAATGATGATCATGATGATGATGATGACTGTGTTCTCTTTGTTGCTGTCAACAACCTGAGTCATCGCCTCGTCGGCACATGTTTCTAGCATCTGTGGTGCCGTGGGTGGCGTGGGGAACGGAAGTCGCATTTGTGTTGTTTGTGTGGTTATTGGAACCTCCTTCCCAAATGTTTTAATCAGAACCTTTTCCCCAATCTCTGATCAGTGGGCGGACCTTATTTTCCTTTCCCTAACCACTGATTGGCCAGATGGGTCGTTTGTTATCTTATTGGTTGCTGTCCCCGCTAAGGGCGGAGACAGAGGGTTTAAAACCAAGCGCTCTGGGTTGAGCGGGGGCTAAATTCGTCTGATCCACGATTTAGTCATGTAAATAGTTTTCTCCTTGCTTTGTTTCTTCTCGTTTTTTTACCTATGTTGTAAATAAATAGTTAACCTTCTCCTTTCCTTGAGTAATGTGAATGTTTGCGAGTAGAACCACCGGGTCATCAAGAAACCCCGATTTCATCATCAAGTAGTTTCCTCTCATCGCCACCGGAAGGGGAAACTCAACTCGGGCCATGATGAATGATTTGAAGCAGTAGCAAATAAAAGCTTCACCTTTGTCCTCGCTTCGACGCAAACAATACAGTGAGAATTAACTTCACTTGGGTGCGAGGTTTGGGCACGAATTTTACTGTTTGTGCTCCGCATGACGCACGGCTGGTGCTTGTAGCCGCTCCTGCTTTTGCTGTCGGCCAGGAGTTGAAGCTGCGGCTTGTTTCTGTTTCGACTACTTCAGTGCACCTGGTGACTGAAGAAGTCATGTTTAAAAATGGCTGGCGGTTCAGCATTGCTAACCACGAAATACTGCGTGAAAGGAGGTTTTTGCAGGCGGATACCAATGCCACGTACCTGAAAGCGCGATTGAAAGGGCGTTTCCTTTCCTTTTGTGAGTTGCGAATAGATGAAAATTGATGAACACGACGACGTGCAATGCACAGCGTAAGAGTGCATTGCAGTTTAACATGAGACGTGATCGGCCGCGGCGAGAGCATAGCGCTCTCGTGCAATGGACAGCGAAGCTGATCTGTTCGCGCCTCCGCGGGTTGCAAACCTTGTCGCGTCAACATTTATATTATTTCTTCCCATTGGTCAAGTTGCTCTTATTCAAAGTATCGCTTATTTCTCGTCATTTCTCGCACCACATGATTAAATTCAGATGCTTCAGCACCCACCGGCATTGTCGGAGTTAGCAGGCGAATAGTGCTTTTGGATTAAAACATAGAACGTTCGCACACAGCATTGATGTTTTATTAATGCGAAAGCATTACTAGGCTATGTCGACAGGGATCATGTCCGCAATACATGTCCGCAGCAGTTGTGAAGAACTCAGAAAAGATAGCGCCAAACGAGTGGTTGTGATCGATAGAGGACGACCTGAGGTTGATGTCACAAGAATTTTTCAAAATTGAGTGAGTAGTTAATTATTTGCAGCCAAAAAGTCCAAAAAGTGGGCGGGGACAGAGCAAAAGTGGCGCAAAATTTGAAAACGCCGGAAGTAGGTGGAGCTGCAGCGAGCGCCAAATTTGAAAAAGCGGAAGTGTGAAGTTACCAAAAGCGTGGCGCCAAGAGAGAAAGCAAAATCAGAGAGATGTAAAGAGGGGAAAGGAGGAGTGAAGAGAATTAAAGAGGAGCAAAGAGAGGCGACGAGTGCCGAGCAGCCGTCAATGCTTTCGCATTACTCCAATGCGGGTCACTGTAGTGATCTCTAACACTTTTTTTTTAACGCGGGCACCAGATTCTGGCAAAATCAGCTTAATATAAACAGTTTTGTCCAAAGCAGAAGTCCCAATAAACGGAGTGGTCCGTAACAACTAGGAGGTAGACTTTTCGTTTTAATCTGAAAAAAAAAACACCGGTAAATGTGCGCCGAAATCATTTTTTGAAATTCGGTTTTAACCGAAGAAGGTAAGCATTTTTGGCACGCATGTCACATCTCACATGATATTCAGTGCCAAGTACAGCAGGTCACAGCAGAAGATTAAGAATGTTCTGGAACCAGGAACGCGGTAGCACAGAGGTATATTAGGAATTTAATAGAGTGACAAAAAGCGAAGCAGTGCCTTTTTGTGCCTCGTGGCCTGCACGATAGACTGTGATTTTACTGAACGCTGTGACTTTACACAGTGACTTTAATTTCCTGCAACTGCCTTTTCTCCATCTTTTTCTCCCCTCACTACTTTTCCCCCGTGCAGGGTAGTAAACCGGCTAATCGTCTGGTTCACCTCCCTGCCTTTCCTCCTCCTCCTCCTCCTCCTAATACAGCGACTGTGATTTGTGAAGCATTGATCCGCGACAAGCTGTTGCAGAAACGAAGGCTCGATCACTTAGCTAAGCGCTACTGGCTAGTGTAGCGCCGTCTGCTCAGATTTATCACCGACTAGGGGACGTCGTTTCGTTGAGGAGGTTTTTCTACTGCATGTAAGGAGACCGAAAACTTTTGGAGCCGTAACAAGCAACCGTCAATGCGAAACCATGCATGAACGGTATGAAGGTGACGTGTCTTGGCTTCCGCGAACCTTAAGCATCAGTTAAATCGCTGCCTCAGCACGCGGAGCATAGGGTGCCCGGCCTTCTTGTTTAGCTAAGAGTGCAACAAGAATGTAACAATCATGTTTTTTTAGTACTAAACTTCAACTTAACGTTTTTGTCTCAGAGCCCAGTGATTCAGTGATTTAACTTCGGCCTTTTTTTTTGTTACGATCGCACGACTGTCTTCTGGAAAAACGGCTCTTAAGGCGACCATTTTTGTGGTGCATAGTGCTACATGCACGGCTAGTTGAGAAAAAAAGGGGAATGTAACCTACACGTAACTTTCTATCGAAAAGGGCATTTAATGTTTCGCCAATAAAAAAGATAAAGTTCGCATGTAGAGGATAAGATACGCCGAATAAAATTCGAAAGTGGCGTTCTGACTGAAGTCCACCGAATTTGCGAAAAATAAGAACCGAAAAGCCCGATCCCTAGTAATAAAGAACCGCGATGAAAATTATTAGTGAAAAAATCCCGCCGTAATTAAAGTCTGCTTCCGTGCGAAGTGGTGCCAAGTGGAATTAAAATTAAACAATTTTTGGAGCTACGAATATATTATCCTTTTCGCCGCTATCCTTGAAAAAATGTGGTGCAGCATGGCATGCCTCTTGGAAGAAAAACCTACCATCTACTACGACTGTTCAATACCACAGTCCACTGGTACGTATCAGCACTCACATGGCTCACAGTTTCTGAAGGCGGCTTTCTACGTAAAACAAGCTGCAGAGAGAGTTTTCAAAAGAGTGAATAGCAAGGGGCGTCGACAGGGCAACTTTGCAGTGTAAAGTCCGAAACCACAAAAGATAAGGGTCGCTACTCCATTGCTTTCAACTATTTCATCGCATTGCTGTTTGTCGTCAACTGAAAACGCAGAAAATGAAACATCTGATTGGGAAGGAGACATTTTGGTCCCATTACCGTCAGTATTAACGCGACAAAAATACAAGGGTCCCAATGGGCTTTGTGTAACTTCCTCTTGTCCGGATAGCCAGTTTAAATATTAACGAGACGTAAATAATTTGAAAATCTTTCGGTCCCCAGAATAATAACCCTGATTTCGAGTCGTTCATATTGAGGGGGTCGTATTAACTAGGCACGAATATTTTTTAATGCACGCAGGATACCACGCATAAAATAAAGGTAATGGAGAAAATTATCCTTATTAAGAGAAACGTCACGGACAAGCAGAAATGATTATTGAATATAAAAGATAATAAAGGGTGCCTTATCAGAATGCTTCCTGTCGCAGCAAAATGTAAAAGCCCTTGAATGGATCATGAAGTTTATTTGAAAGCGAATGTATAAATGTATTGATGCGAATTCACCTAGCGTGAAAGTCTCGGCAAAGGCCCTGAAAGGTTCCGAAGCACCACCCGCAGTTTAGTGGGAGGCTCCAAAAAAAGTAAAACGGCAAAGTTCAAGTATAGATGCTACTCATCTACACATAGTGCGTCTGAAATTAGAGTTGATGTTGCAAAGCGAAAGCACAAAAAATAACGTAATATTTGGAAATGTATGAAAAAGTCTACAAGTACATAAAAAGCCCATAAAAACTACCACCGCGGCTTACGGCACTACGCATGCCATTGTGCGTTCTTATGTGAATCATCTTCATATTATGAGCCAGCGCAAAACGGACAACGCTGGCCCACAATATGAATTACTTCCAACTTGCCAAAGACAACATACTGTTGAATAATCTTATTGTGAGCGTTACAGTGTTGCGACTATATTAGAAAAGACACAGCGGCTTGAAGAAAATCAGTTTTCATTCCTTTTAACGGCTCTATAGGTTTACAAGCTTGACGTGGATTATGCTGCACAGAGTGTCTTCGGATGATTGGGCTTCCGGTGGCTCCTGTTGGCTCTACTGAACCAACGCTAGGCTTCCTCAAAACTACAAGAAAATTTAAAGAGCAAGAAATTTCCGCTAAGTAATGCCGTTAAATGTAGGAAATGTAGAAGTTTGAAAGCCATGCGGAGAAGGCTATTCAGCGGAAAACATCCGGCTATTTATTGACATTCGCTGTGTCGTGTTTGAACTTTTCCCGCAAGTGGAAATTCGGCATATATAGACATGATCTTAGCTGCAAGCAGGAAGAACTGGAAGTAAAAAGTCTTAGAGACCAAGGTACATTTTTAAGAGCAGCTAATTCTTATACAGGAAACGCTTCCTCTTTTTCTAGTACCAGAAGCATGCCGCAAGTTTTAAACATTGCGATTCTTCGTGTGGTGTTTCAATTTCTGAGAGCAGTCTCCCTTCATTGCTTACTAATGTGCAGTTAATGCAGTAAGATACACTACTGTATTTTTGCTGTGCTATTGCATTAATGGTTCAGATGGCCACATGTCCGCCTTGTTGGCTGGTGCCGTCCACCAGCTGAGCACCGGAGTGCGTCAGAGGGGTAGAATTCATTTCCGTAAACACTGTAAGCGAAACATCTCTCCAGGTCAACGTCGGCTGCTACTGGGGAGTACTTTTCGGTGCCGCGGGTGCGACAGGAAGGCAGCCGAACCAGTGGAAACCTGGCTGAGCCCATTCTCAGTCTTGCTGCGTTTCCTGGGCCCCCTCCTGAGCACGAGTCAGTGTCGCCGTCGTCATATTGTTCAATCCAATCCCCCTCCGACATTTAAGGGCATGCTCTTTTATACACACTGCTTTGTCTTCGGCTTCTCTCAAGTAACTTTCGTTGCTTTCACCTGATGACGTTCTAACTTTCTAATCACGTGTTCTTCGTCGAGTTTTTGTCTCACTGAGTTACGACAGGCGGGTGTCTGTAGGACGTCCTCTGAATCAAAAGAGGTTTAGGTGAAGATAAATACCAGCTAGAAGCATCACCAGCAGCCTTAAAGAGATAGCAGCGGGATTAGAGACAGACTTCCTGCTACCCTTCGGGCCGCTCAACCAAAAGTGATGCGTATGGCTTGTACTTAAACCTACACTTTTCTCCGGTTTACTTATTCTTCGCGAGTTTTTGACTGTTGTGAATGGACGGACGAGAAAAATGTGCGGGCAAAGAAATGTGGTGATGTAGCCGTTAAATGCATTCCTGCATTTGTGTTGTGGCAATATGTGTTCCATTTCGCCTTCCGTCATGTGCGCTTTGTTGCCGCCAGGCTCGAAGCCTGGGGTGCATGACACGTTTCGTAGTGGAGGGCTTCGGAATAATTTCGACCACCTGGGGATCTTTAACGTGCACTGACATCGTACAGCACACGGGTGCCTTAGCGTTTATCCTCCGTAAAAATGCAGCTGCCGCGTTCGGGTAATGTGCAACGTAGAGTTCATTTTCGTCGCACCGGATTATTTGACTAAAAATCTTTATGAACAAAAAAAACCCAGTTTTTCTCGTTCCTATGAAGCAGAGCAGGGATAGCATCGTCAGCATCAGCTACTACTCCCACCGTTCTGAATGCGCCTCCTGCAATGCAAGGCCACAGTCCCCACAAGGCCACACTCCCCACAAGCCCAGAAATAGAACATAGATGTCTCTGAAAAGCCCCTCGGCTCCAGCTAAGATGACCTGTGCCTCAGGCCCGCTTGGTTACCATATCTTTGGCCAGGAATTGGTCATTTTTCGCAATGTCAAATTAAATTAATGCAACTTTACAGGCTCGCAACAATCGATATCTACCAGTGTTGGCGGTAACGCGTTACAAATAACGGCGTTATCTGTAACGCGTTCCTTTTTGGGCGACTTAGTAACGCACTCGTTACTATTTGGGAACTGTAACGGGTAACGTACTTTCCTTAACAATTTTTCTCAAACGTGAGGTGTCGCGTTACAAGTTGCTTTTTTTCCAGTTGTCCCCCACTCCGCCCCTTTAAAAAAATCGCAGAGCACCTAACTTTTTGTTGCAAATCAACAAACAGGTGCTCTCGACGACATTACTGTAAATTTGTTGAGAGTTCAGCGATGTTTTCTATGTGAAGTTAGAATTGATGATGAAGTGTGATTTTGTGTTTAAAGTCACATTCAGAAAATGGCTTCACCATGTTCCACATTACCCGCCGCAGTGGCTCAGTGCTTAGGGCGCTCGACTACTGATCCGGAGTTCCCGGGTTCGAACCCGACCGCGGCGGCTGCGTTTTTATGGAGCAAAAACGCTAAGGCGCCCGTGTGCTGTGCGATGTAAATACACTTTAAAGATCCCCAGGTGGTCGGAATTTTTGCCGGAGCCCTCCACTACGGCACCTCTCTCTTCCTTTCTTCTTTCACTCCCTCCTTTACCCTTCCATTACAGGGCGGTTCAGGTGTCCACCGATATATGAGACAGATACTGCGCCATTTACTTTCCCCCAAAACCTATTATTATGGCTATGTGCCACAGAGTTATCACATGTAAATATACAGGCAACTTTAGGACACTATAACATTGCTCGTTAATTCAGGATTTCTCGTTAAATCAGTATTCTCGTTAATTCAAGATTTCGCGTAAAATCTTTGTTTGGGCTAAAGTTTTATGTGAAATATGAGCTTTGTGAAATTGTTATTGTGTGTTCTTAAGGCGAACACGCACAAATTAAAATTCATGGCCATGAAGTAACGGCAAAGTAAAGGGCGGTACTTTTTCCTGTAACGGTAACGGTAAGGCGGTACTTTTTTAACGCGACAGCGTTAAGGAGCAAGTGTCGCGGAAAAGCCGGTGTCACCGGCGTCTTTGGCCGTGAGCGAAAAATGACGCATCTCGGTGGACACCTCAACCGCGCCGAAAAGGAAGGAATTTTCCTTCCCTTACGACGTGGTACGGGTGTCCAGCGAGAATTGTGAGACAGGCGTCATTTCCTTTTCTTAAAATTAATTTTCATTCAATTTTCTTCTCTTACGGCCCGGTTCGGGTGTCCACTGAGATATGTGAGACAGGCGTCCTTTCCGTTCCTTAAAAAAATTTATTTTCACTTTCCTTGCCTTACGGCACGGTTCGGGTGTCCACCAAGATATGTTTCCTTTCCTTAATTTGTCCGGACAAGGGGTCACATCGAAGGACGATGGCGTTCCCTGGATTTCCTGGCAACGCTGCAACACGCTGGCGCTCGTGCTCTTAAAAGCGAAGCTTTACTGTCCTCCAAATTTTTTTTGTATGTAAATTAGAGCGTTAACGCTTTCTTTATTTCTTAGAATAACGAGTATCGAATTTAGTTACTTTTTTCGATAATGCCTACAACATTGAATCTTATATACGCAGTCAACTCTAGCGGCAACATTCAAGCCGGTGTTGGAGAAGCAGTGCATCTTCGTAGCAGCGCATCGGGCTTCAAATGCTTTTTCGTGAAATGTACTGTTGCGCAAAAAAGATAAAACGGCTAAAAAATCCGCACACGAGAATCGATTAGCAGCAATAAATGGGTTTATTTCAAGGTTTGGTATAAATACCTGAAAAGCGAAACAGGGAGAAGGAAAACGCAGTAAAAAAATGATAATAATTGGTTTTTTGGGAAAGGAAATGGCGCAGTATCTGTCGCATACATCATTGGACACCTGAACCGTGCCGTAAGAAAAGTGATCAAGGAGGGAGTGAAAAAGAAACAGGTGCCGTAGTGGAGGGCTCCGGAATAATTTAGACCACCTGGGGATCTTTAACGTGCACTGACATCGCACAGCACACAGGCGCCTTAGCGTTCGTGTACTGTGCGATGTCAGTGAACGTTAAAAAACAGGAAAACCGAGAAATTAGCTGTGAATGTCTAGAAAGGAACTTTCTTACGCGGAAAGTAGATTGCCTGGCACAGCCACCTGTCTTGGTTAAGCTTCTAAAATTTCTCGACTCTTGGTCGCTATGCGTAAAGATTACAAAAGTACTACTCCAGGTAGGCTGCGAAGGATTTATTTTGATCGCGGTGTTGATGCACGTACGTAAGCTGTGTTTTAAAACGCTTTTTCGAACGGTCGGTGTTGTTTCCCGCGCGTGTGTTGATACAACGTCCAGTGTAGTGATTTCCCTACACACCCCCTAGGGGGGTGTACACAACCCCTTGTTTTTCTGAAGAGCCCCCTCAATTCGTCACGGGCATCCTTTTTCGTTTTTACACGCGGCGGGGAATATTGTTTATTCACGCCAGAAGAAGAGCATGTACGCGAAGTGACGCATCGCCCATAGCTAGCTTGTAAACAATGACTTAAACACGAAACAAAAGCACGGCGAATACAAGAAGGTACAAAGACACCATTTACTAGCAAAGTTATGCATCCGAGAACGTTATGTAAGTTGAAGAAGGGTAGTTGGAGGAAGCGTTTAGCGCAGTTTTAACGCATAAAGCGTACTTCTTGTACTAACGATTCAATCATTTCACCACATGCATTCTTTTTCTATTATATAACAACCACTCCTTATTCCATGCAGAAAAAAACAGGCACGTTTCATTCATCTCTCCGAACTGCAAGCAACCAATTAACTCCAGGAGACCCGAATTGCTCCCTACCCTATTCTCCTTCACTTCCTTCATGTCCTCCTCACATGTCCTGCCTTCCCACACTCTCCATCCCCTACCACGGCAGAGTCATACCGGGAGACTCTCCTGGCCAGCTCTGCTGCTGCTGGCCAGCGCCGGATAATTACCGACGCCCTGAAGCGGATAGCCCCCAAGGGCTGTCCTTTGCCTTTTAAGGGCAGCCCCCTAAGAGTTGCCTCGTGCCATATTAGGGGGTTCGCCCCCCCCCCTCAGATTTTCCACCACCACCACCCTCTGCACTTCGCGCTTTCGCTCTCTCCTTCCTTTGAGAGGGAGAGAGATTCCACTTCAGGGAGAGAGAATACGCTATCCTCCGAGTTTTGTATGCTAGGAGGTCCGAAACGTCTGGCGCCTCTTTGCCAATATTACGAAGGGCGACAACATGTCTCGCTTGGAGGAATTCAGCGCCCTTGTTTCTTCTGGCTGGCTCCATTCACCATTTCCGCTCTTCCCATGCGTCGAACGGCGCCGAGAGGAGCACGCGGGTGTTACCTCCCCATTTGCCCCGACCATGGGTCAAATGGGCCTCGATCGCCTCCGGGGACCCGTCGGCGGGCCAAGCACCGCGGCGGACTTGCAGGCATAGTCTACAACCGTGGACAAAAGACCACTTTCCGCCGCTTTTCCTCTCCTGCGTACCCGCCCCACGTGTCGGAGCCACATGTTCGGGACTAATGAAACAGAGGTCTCGGCATCCTCCTCACCGCGTCGGGCTCCGAACCCCACCTTCAACACCGTCAAGGAAAGGGCAATGGCTAGTGCGCGTATGGCCTCACGTTCCATTAATTCCTGCCCTCTAGTGCCCGACGCTAGCAGCATTGAGATAGACGTTGTGGCATATAGTGTGTTTTGGCAGACTGCTCTTGTTTTTCCCCGCCGCATTATTTTGTCAAGTGTGCGCTCCTAAACCGGCTGTTTCTTTCCGCTCCGCATCTGATTGTTCGCTCAGCATCGTACCAGTGGACTGCGTGACAGCATGCCAAGAGCGAAGCCCAGACGCAAATAACGTACGACAGCAGTTAACGGCGGTCATCCATTCGCCAACCAAGTGCCGGCGTGCATTGCTGCCGCCGTGACCGCAAGGGCAGAGCTTGCTTCGCTCCTGATCACCGTGAATCGCGATGTTGGTTTGATACTCGGCGCGTGTGGAGGACTGGCTGTTACAACGCGCAGTGGCTGCAGAAGGCCGGCATAACAGCTCGCCGTCAGGCCGCCGCATGAACCCCGATATTACGTTAGCCGTCGCGGATGCTACTGAATGCCTGAGCGGAGCTGAATACACAGGCATTGACAGGGCTCACCACCCGATCAACTTGCTACTGTTTCCACTTGCTTTCGACCTCTCATTTCCCGCATTATGGTAAGTAATCATTTTGTTACGAAGCTTAGTAGATAACATTTCTTGATTTATTTCGATATTCTGCCTCTAAATTATGAACGAAAACTACATTAACACTGTCGAAACAATCATCATCATCATCATCAGCCTGACTACGCCCACTGCAGGGCAAAGTCTTTCCAATTAACCCTGTCCTGTACCAGCTGCGCCAACCTTATGCCTGCAAACTTCCTAATCTTATCCGCCCACCTAACCTTCTGCCGCCGCCTGCTAGGCTTGCCTTCTCTTGGAATCCACTCCGTTTCCCTTCAGGAACAGCCGTTGTGGAAACAATATTTAAGCACAATTCAATGGCTTTATATTTCGCGATGTAATAAAGGCATAATTCTAGAGTACCGTGTATTGTGCGACACGTCTGTGCACTTTATAGAACCCCAAGTAGTCGAAATTATCCAGAGCCCTTCATCACTGCGTCCTTCATAGCCTGAGTCGCTTTGGGACGTTAAACCCCTATAAACTATAAACCAACAATAAATTGGTTGTTCAGGAAAGGAAAGGGTGCAGTAACTGCCTCGCATCTCGGTGGACACCCGAGCTACGCGAATTGCCAGCCTGTAATATTTCTTAATATCTGATGCAAATAAATATCATGAAAAAAGCTGGTCAATATTTTATATCAGAATATCTTTTTACATGACCAACCTTTATGACATTGTTTTTGATTCGGAGTGCTTAAGTCACAGAGCTATACGTATTACCTAAAATATGTAAACGCTGATTTGTTTCATCACGGTCGATAACAGTCACGCCTACTATTGCCCGCACCCTGCGCAGAATGCTGATCTCAGTTCATAGTATAATATTTCTTATACACCCTGGACATATCTTATATCACTGAGATATATGCAGAGATATAATCTTTCTTATTTGCGAATTAGTGCGAAAACACTCGTGTGCGCACCAGAGCCGAGCATAGGAATTGTCGGTCTTGCGCCGTTGCCACTGCGACAGCGAAGCCTATGCCTGGTATAAATTTAGCCGTCGATAATTTGCCTAGAGGAATAGTTTCAACACTAGTGATAATTAGTGGTAGTGATGGTTAATGATTTCACAGCCACTATAGGTAGAATTCTAGTGATAGTATGTACAAGTCAGTTTAGCAACAGTGGTAACGTTAGCTAAGCCATGAGGCAAACAGGGCTTCCGCGCGGTATAATCGGCCTATCCAGGTTAAAACAAGGCTACTGTTTATTTCCATGGTCGTGAGATTACTGCTTCGTGCATGATTGCCGTGCCTTTTTCTGAAGCGTAGAATAAAGAGTGATAAGCGTTGTTTAAACATTTATTTCATCTAACAAAGAAAACTATATCAGCAACAAACTCGTTCTTTTGATTTTAATTGAAAAAGTCTTTCGGCGCAAGGTGAAAAATATAACGCAGCAAGGGGTTTTGCCTTATAAAACAATAGCGTTTGAAATGGGTTCTCCCGCGAAGCAAACTTGTTACGGTAGATCATACCATAAATAGTAACAAACGCACATGAGAATTCAATAATCAGGCTTGCTAAATTTATTTCTTCAAAGGTTACGCTAGATATGAAGCGGCGACAACCTATCCAGAGCTTCTTCCTTCCTTTGAAAACTTCGAAGCAAGATCAAAGTTCAAAATTGTAGGAGCTCCCGCTACTGCATCTTAGTGCCCTAGTTTGCCCTTGGAAGACCCGAAACCAACCACGGAAGAGCGCACACAGACGAAGGGACATTCCCGGTGTTCTTCTGTCACGAGATTTTTTTCATTGAGGTTACGAAAGGCGGCTACTCGTGCAAAATTTGCAAGAGGGCATGTAATGAAGGGAAGCTTCTTGTCGGCGGAAAAACGGGCGGTGCGTGGATCGTCAAGCCAGTCAGCAAGTCTAATGCATCCAAGCTTGGTGAAAAGGCCGCGAAGAACGACGCTGCAGGACACCACGAACATGCTGTAAACATTTTGAGCCAGCCGCAAACAATTTTTGCCCCGCCGCGGTGGCTCAGTGGTTAGGGCGCTCGACTACTGATCCGGAGTTCCCGGGTTCGAACCCGACCGCGGCGGCTGCGTTTTTATGGAGGAAAAACGCTAAGGCGCCCGTGTGCTGTGCGTTGTCAGTGCACGTTAAAGATCCCCAGGTGGTCGAAATTATTCCGGAGCCCTCCACTACGGACCTATTTGTTCCTCCCTTCTTTCACTCCCTCCTTTATCCCTTCCCTTACGGCGCGGTTCAGGTGTCCAACGATATATGAGACAGATACTGCGCCATTTCCTTTCCACCAAAAACCAATTATTATTATTATTATTCAAACAATTTCAGAGGCCATAAATGAGGCTGGAAAAATTGCCGACGATCAAACTAAGCTCATGAGGAAGAACATGGCTGCGGCAGCCTACTTTCTTTTCAAGCAAGCAGCAGCCCACACTACAAACTGGAGACCCTTGCTGAGTAAGTTTTCCATTGTGAGTCCCGAAATTGAGCGGTCGTTCAGAAGAAGGACCTCAAATGAGCATTATCTTTCTGCAAGGAATTCAACCGACTGACTAGAAGCACGTTAGGCGAAGGTGAAGAAATTAACTCTTGAAAAAATGCACAGCTCCGTTTCCACGTTCAATAAGTTTTCTTACATGGCTGACGAATGCACCGACATCAGTGGACGCAAAATCATAATTCACTGCGTCCGCTATCTTGATGTTAATGGCCAACCGACGGACGCGTTCATCGACGTCTAAGTTATTTCTGACGCCGCAGCTTCTTTTATGACCACCGCAAATCCTGAACGAGTTGAACACGTCTGAACTAGACGCAACCATGATGGCTTCTTGTTCATTTGTTGGAGCTGCAAACTTTTCTGGTCGGCACGGAGGGGTACAAGCTTTACTCAAGATGAAATGCAATACTCATCTGTGTTAACACTCACTGCAGAGGTCACTTACTCCAGCTTGCCTTAGCGCGGGCTGCAGAGTCATCAAAAGAAATAAAAAAGGAACCATTAATCTTGCGTCGTAAGAGTCCTAAACGCTTGAGTGTTCTTGTGCAAAGCGCAGAAGCTGTGGAATTGAAGCTGAAACTCGTGCTGCCAGGCAAAACTCGGCGGCTCTCTTATAAGCGATCATTGGCTTTGATCTTGAAAGTACGTACTGGAGCCGCTGATACTCGCTTTGGAAAGCATTCAGCAAGACGGTGCTGACATCAGCAGTGAAGCCGGTGGACTACTGTTACAGCTACGTTCCGAAAAAACGATTGATATATTACGCTTGTGAATCGTTTCCTGAAGCCATTGGCGTCCCAAAACAATGCTAATCTAGGCGACTACAACGACAGCGATGGATATTTGCCCTTTGAATGAAGTAACCACGGAGGCAATTGCGGAGGTTTCTGTGGAAGCGGTTCTCAAAGAAGCGAGAACGTTAGCAGAGAACCTCCTTTAAAAATTTGGAGGACGCTTAAGCTTCGCCTTTAAGAGCCTGACGCGACAGCGTGTTGCAGCATTGCCAAGGAATCCACGGAACGCCATCGTCCTTCAGTGCGACCCCTTGCCCAGACAATTTAAGAAAAGGAAACATATCTTGGTGGACACCCGAACCGGACCGTAAGGGAAGGTAATTGAAATGAAATATGGTTTTATTTAAAGGAAATGACGCCTGTATCACAATTCTCGTTGGACACCCGTACCGCGTCGAAAGGGAAGGAAAATCCTTTCTCTTAAAGAGCGGTTCAGGTGTCCACCGAGTCGCCATTTTTCGCTCATGGCCAAAGACGCCGACAATACCGGCTTTTCTGCGACACGAGCTCCTTAACTCTGTCGCGTTGAAATGACACTTTTATTGAGGTATTAACAGACGACAACAAGGCCGACCTCACGCGTCAGTTGAACAAGAGAGGGACTTAATTCGTGACAACCTTCGGCGGCGACCTTTAGACCAACCCAGAAACCTGCGATATTTCCACGTGTGCCGCCGCAAAAGAAAAAGTAAATTGGAGGGAAGTCCTTCCAGCCATCGGCTTGCCATACGACGAAGAAGAGGGGAAGAATTTAGATGCGGAGTGGAACATCTTCCAACGTCTGAAGGAGGATTTGACATCCATAGGACTTCTATCTCCGCTTCTCGTTGTTCCCCACTTCGCTGCTATGTTTCCCAAGTTCCAAGATGTTGCCGGTCACCATTTGTTAGTACCAATCACCACAGCCACCGTTGAGCGCTCCTTTTCAGCCCTCTAGAGAGTTCTTTCGTCAGAAAGAAGCCGTCTTCTCTCTAACCATGTAAATGAGCTGCTAAGCATCATCATTGAAGGCCCGGAGCTGCCAGACGTCCGAGATGCCACTGAAAATTACCGACGTGTTTTTGAAGATTTTACCGCAAAAGTAGCGGGGTCTTACAGTAAGAAACCCAGGCAGATTTAACAGTTTGGATTGTTGAGAATGACAAATATTTGCAGTGGTTTAGATTTTTATTGTGGTTGTTTCTTAGATCTGGTTCATAACTCTTTTCATGATCGGGACAGGCAAACTTCTTGTGCTTGTACGTATATACCACTGGGGACAAATGTTTCCCGGACACGAGTTCTTGTAAAAATGTTTTGTTGTAGCTCCACCTCACTACCCAGTCGACTGATATTGTATGAGGGCATTGAAGGCCTAAATGCTCCTTTCTCTATTCACAATATTAGGCTTTTAGGCAACTGGGTAGCGAGTTTAAGCTGCAATAAACGTTTTTCCTGGAACTCACGTTTCGGTAACTTTTGTCTCCAGTAGCACATATTCAACCAACTGTGTACAGTAGCCATAAATTCAAATCGTGATATGTCAGTGTCACGCAGATCTTCGTCGCCGATATCGCAGCTCTGATATAAGCTTTCGCGTCCATTGTCCCGCCGCGGTGGCTCAGTGGCTAGGGCGCTCGACTACTGATCCGGAGTTCGCGGGTTCGAACCCGACCGCGGCGGCGGCGTTTTTATGGAGGAAAAACGCTAAGGCGCCCGTGTGCTGTGCGATGTCAGTGCACGTTAAAGATCCCCAGGTGGTCGAAATTATTCCGGAGCCCTCCACTACGGCACCTATTCCTTTCTTCTTTCACTCCCTCCCTTATCCCTTCCCTTACGGCGCGGTTCAGGTGTCCAAAGATATATGAGACAGATACTGCGCCATTTACTTTCCCCAAAAACCAATTATTATTAATATATTATTATTATTATTATTATTATTATTATTATTATTTCGCGTCTATGCACAGTCCTGTGTATGGATTTTACATCATCTTGTCTGTGTGTAATTATGATTTGATATGTTATGCCTAGTGCACAGGTGCGCGTGTTTTACACCGTTTTCCACGTCTGCTTTATGCAAGTGGTCTTGAATTGCTAGATTTTATAAATTTTTGCTAGTAGTTTGAAATGTCGCGTAGTTTCTCGACACGTTGTAGGTAGTCTTTGCTGTTCAGTTTTGTCTCTTCGTAAATATGTCTTTCGTTATTGTGTAAGGGGAAGTAATTGTTCGCAGTTTCGTCTAGAGTGTAGGGATCAAGGACACACTTAAAATTTCAAGATGACTACCGCTTGTTTAGCTCCTCTATGCTACCCCCTTCTCCCTACCCCAGCAAATTTAGACACCCCAACCCTTAGTTCAAGTCCTGGGGAAACCCATGGTCCAGTTTGTCCAATGTAGTACACACCAACGCTGGATACAGACACCTTGTGCACCACGTTTCCTTTACAGGCGACCAGCGGCTTCGCACGTGTGATGTTATATTTATTATCTCCACTTGCTTTTGCATTGCAAAATTACAATTCGCCTCCTAACCTGAAAAATGACCTCTGCAGTTAAGTGATGCGGGAAATGACGGCAAATAAAAGAAAAATGAAGATGACCTCGGCAACCGGAAAAAAAAATTGCTGATGGCCTGGCTCTGTTGGGCCAAGATATACGTATCGAAAGCGCGGAGACTTCTGCATCGGAAGAGTGCATTCACTAGATGCGCCTTTATTCACGGTTAAAGCTTGAACCGTAGTGGCGGAGTAGTAGCGTCTCTGCCTCAAACGCCAAATTCCCTGGTTCAATTCCGGGCCTCGGTGCAGGTTTTATTTTTTATTCAGTGAGGGAGCGGGGGGTTTCAGTGGCTCCCATAGATGCCGCCACCGAATACGTTGGTTAGCGGTTAAGCCCAGACTCTGTTATGGCGCGTTTATACTCTGGCGTAACGCGCGCGAGCGCGCGCTGCACGGCTACGTCACGTCTGCCAAAGTGAGACCCTCTATACTCCAACTGCGCTTGACCGCCGATGCGTTCGGCGGCTACGGCGCACTCTGACCGCACTGGTGGAGACTTGGAGCACGTCTCTAAGTCGCGGCGGGTGCGCTAGCCGCCGCCGGCCCGGCCAGACTGGTTCAGCTCCGCGGCGAGGCTCACGTTGTGACGTCATGTGCCTCCTCGGAGCACCGCCACGGCGAAATCGCAAGTTCGCGGCCAGTAAAGCTTTCGCTTTGAAAGGAAGAATATTGCAGCTAATGGGTTTAGAACTCGCAGCGGGGCAAAACAGATCAGCTTCGCTGGCCACTGCACGAGTGCGCTGTGCTATCGCCGCAGATTTAGAGGGAAACCTTTACTGGCCGCGAACTTGCGATTTCGCCGTGGCCGCACTTCGAGGTAGCACATGATGTCACAACGCGCGCCTCGCCGCAGATATTTCTCTCTCTCTCTCTCGCTCCCTAGTCACAACTGCGCATGCGCCACTAGTAGCGCCGAGTCACTGGCGTTCCGCCGCTGCCCAGAGCCGCGCCTTTCCTTAAAATGCAACTTTTCTCTCTCTTCTTTCCCTCCTTCCATTATCCCTTCCTTTACGGCGCGGTTCGGGTGTCCACCGATATATGTGAGACGGTTACTATGCTATGCGCGCTCGTCGCGCCATCTGGCATAACATCACACCGCGCGGCTCGCCGCCGCCGCTGTTTGGTATGACGTCACACCGCGTTCCTCGTCGTTACGCTCGCATCCGCTCGCTTCACCAGCTGCGTCGCATGCCTGATAACATGTCGGAGGATTGAAATGGAGAGCTCACGTTCGCCGCAACCACAGTTCTGTCTTCTTTAATGTGACAACCACATAGCTAGACAACCAGACTAACCTGGACTTGCAATCAAGATTAACAAAGGCTAATCATGCTTTGGCTTAGCTTTCGCTACGCTTATACTGGCATAGCCGAGCTAAGCCACTGCCAATTTTTGTTCTTTATCGGATGGAAATAGTGCCGAAAAGAAAAATCTAAGCATGCTTACGCCACAAAACACCAGGCCAGCATACCCCTGTATGACCCCTTCTTGCAAAACATCAAAATTCAGGAACGCAGACACATGCATCCAGATAGGGGAGCCAGCAAGGCGGTTCTTGCACGGCAGCATATGCTCCCCGCACCAAAGCTCATTGTTCACGAAACATATCTTTCGACTACCGCAGTGATTAGGCGTGCCTGTCCATCATGCGGCTCTTCTACAGACTGAATAGTCCCGGCAACGTAAATAGATCCTATGGCACAGCACAGTTTTTCTTCACAGGCAAA
Source organism: Amblyomma americanum (assembly GCF_052857255.1). NCBI lineage: Eukaryota > Metazoa > Arthropoda > Arachnida > Ixodida > Ixodidae > Amblyomma > Amblyomma americanum. The sequence continues at coordinate 91,106,591 of NC_135500.1, read as the reverse complement.
AAACAGATGCTGTAGGGTGTGATGTCAATATCCACCTTAATTGTTCGTTGTGATATATCCCAGAACACAGCATCAATGCACACAATGAAAAAATGGTTAATTGTCGCTGACATACTGCACAGGTGGCAGTTCACCGACAATGACGCAATCGTCTCCTTAGCATGAAGCCATGCCTTCACAGGCAGAACATATGTGTGCAGTTTAAAGAAGAATGTTTTGGCAGCAGAAGAAATGCACATTCTCCTCATACTTTTTAAAACACTGGTGTCATGGAACTCCAGAAAAGGTTGCCGATACAACGGTACAGGGAACAAGTACTCTGTAAGAGCCGTCGCGATGGCTGAGTGGTTATGGCGCTCGGCTGCTGGCCCGAAAGACGCGGGTTCGATCCCGGCCGCGGGGGTCGAATTTCGATGGCGGCTAAATTCTAGAGGTCCGTGTATTGTGCGATGTCAGTGCACGTTAAAGAACCCCAGGTGGTCGAAATTTCTGGAGCCCTTCACTACGGCGTCCCTCATAGCCGGAGTCGCTTTGGGACGTTAAACCCTCATAAATCATAAACCACAAGTACTCTGTAAGTGCCTAAGTCAAATGCCTTTTTGTGTAGGCTATACAGGTAGTCTAAAGAAAAGCGCACAGTGAGGAAACTGAAGGTGTCAGCAACTTCTTTAAAGAATGCAGCTTATACCACCATAATGACTTGGCGTTGTACCCCAATGGCCAAACCAACACCCCTTGGATTTATCTAGGTTATGAGCCGCACCAGTTGGCAAAACTGTTCAGTCAAATGTAATAGCTCAAGCACTCTCTTTTTGACGGACCAAAAAAGGACATCACCTACATGGGCTTAAAATCTTAATTTTACAGTTCGCCAGGGGAAACCACAGATATTTGCGTACTTAATAATACTGTGGCAAAGGGGTTCGATATATAGGGCAAACACGAAAAGACACAATGAACAGCCTTGGCGAACAAACAGTTTCAATGGAATAGGTTTGGTTTAGCTCTTGGTTAACATTTAGCCTTGCAGAGGACTCCTTATAGCACAGTCTTATGCCCCTATGCAGAACATCTCCATTATTTGCGTGGTTTAAGACCGCACACAAGACGTCGTGACGAACTTTATCAAAGGCCTTGGCAAAGTGAGTCGGAACTAGAGCTACTTGTCCGGTCTCATCTGATACCGGCTCCATTTGTGAACGTGCAATATGAATATGGGTTTGGCTGCTGCGGTCTCTGATACCGCATACGTGATGCGCGCCTATTAAATGAGCGAAAGCTAGCTGACCACGATTGCAAAACACCTTTGCGAAAAGTTTGCAATCTACATTACAGAGAGAAATTCGGCGATATCCTTCTACTGTTTTCAACCTATTTGTATCTGCGTGTTTTGGAATTATAATAGTATGCCCAGAATAGAAAGTGGGGGGCAAAAAATCAACATCGTAAGAAGCCTGGAAAACCTCCATCAAGGTAGGCGCTAGTCATGTGGAAAATGTATTATAGAACTCGCTAGTAATGCCATCTGGCCCAAGAGATTTTTGAGCCGCCAGATCAGAATGGCAAATTTAATTCGTCCAAAGTGATAGGCCCTTCCACTACAGCACGCTGCTGATCGCCAAGTCGGGGAAAGACTTCGAATAAGCGACTGTAATCTGATCTCACACTTGGTCCCACGCAACCCCCAAGCAGCTTCCGAGAATAGTCAAAGAAAGCCTCAATAATATCAGGACCATCGCTCTATGTGCAACCACCATACCGAATTTCCAATTTTTCTTTAGCTAAAGCAGTCTGCCTTTCATCACTACGGTCCCGACGAGATGGTTGCTCATCCAAAAACCTACGGGTCCTAGTTCTTGCCAAGGCCCCTTTGTATCGGTTTAAAACTGCTGAAGCTCTGATTTTACGGTAGTGATATCTTCTAAACAGGCACCTGGGCTAATCGTCTCTAACTCAGGAATCGTGGTCGGCTGCGGAGATAGCATAAAAGACATGGTTGAGCTACATGAGTTTTATGCTATCGCCGCGGCCGATCACGATTCGTGTTAAACTGCAACACAATTGTTGTTGCTGTTACCCTCGCAAAATGGCTCATGCCCACATGGGGGGATTGGCAAATATTCGGGGGCACAGAGAGTTTTTCAGATAAATATTTCCTGGACGAAAATAAAATGTATGCTGAGGAAAGTAGAAGTAAACAACAAGGAACAGCGAAATGAAACGGGAAATGCATAACGCACGCAGGAGACATAATAATAATTGGTTTTTGGGGAAAGGAAATGGCGCAGTATCTGTCTCATATCTCGGCGGACATCTTAACCACGCCGTAAGGGAAGGGAGAAAGGAGGAACTAAGAGAAGAAAGGAACAAAGAAGAGCTGCCGTAGTGGAGGGCTCCGGAATAATTTTGACCACCTGGGTATCTTCGACCGCCTGGGGAAAAACGTGCACTGACATTGCACTGCACATGGGCGCCTTAGCTTTTTGCCTCCATAAAAACGCAGCCGCCGCACGCAGGAGATCGACACTGAGGATTATAGCAGAGTGGTTAAATAATAATCATAATTGTAAAAATAAAAATAATATTCAAAAACTTACCAATGTGGCCGATTTGATTCCGTTAAAAAATTTTGGACGGTGGTTAAAACATACTTGTGGCTGTACCCAAGTATGGTGGCTTCAAACGACAATCTTCAACCCACACTCGCGATGCGCATTGCACGTCGCCGTCCTTATCAACTTCAATCTGAGCGCAAGTCACGAAAGGAGAGGAAACGCGGTTTCAATCGTGCTTTCAAGTACGTGGCCTTGTTGTCCACCTGCGAAAACCTTCTTTCGCAATATATTTCGTGGTTAGCAATGCTAAACGTGCAGCAATATTTTCGGTCTCCTTCCCTCCCGCTCGTCAAATTCTGTTTGGTTTGTTTGGCACCGAAAACAATGTTAACGCGAGTTTTGTTGTGTGTGCACCACAATGCTGAAACTATTAGAGCTTTCATCATTGTGCGACTGTTAATAAACTTCTAACAACTGTTCACATCAGAAATTCACAATAGTTGCATGAAGATATATCATTTCACCCGCCATGGTGGCTTACTGGCCATGACGTGGGTCTTTTGAGCTGTAGCACGAGGCACGGCCGCAGATGGAGGAGAAACACGAATGACGCCCATGTGCGGTGTCTACATTTTCCATGCACCCACTTCTATGTTATCTCTCATAGCCAATGCGCACCTTTTGGATGTTAATCCTCTCAAAGCATGGTATACAAAACAAACTCCTTCATCAAAAATGAACAAAGGCCAACACAAAATGAACCAACACAGTGCAGCTGTTAACAAATCGTCGGTTTTCAAACTCCTTCATCAAAAGTGAACAAAGGCCAGTAAATGAACCAACACAGTGCAGCTGTTAACAAATCGTCGGTTCTCAAACTCCTTCATCAAAAATGAACAAAGGCCAAGACAACATGAAGAAACACAGTGCAGCTGTATAATAATAATAATTGGTTTTGGGGGGGGGGAAAGAAATGGCGCAGTATCTGTCTCATATATCGTTGGACACCTGAACCGCGCCGTATGGGAAGGGATAAGGGAGGGAGTGAAAGAAGAAAGGAAGAAATAGTTGCCGTAGTGGAGGGCTCCGGATTAATTTCGACCACCTGGGGATCTTTAACGTGCACTGACGTCGCACAGCACACGGGCGCCTTAGCAGAAAATCTCGTCAAAATGACTGTATTGCGTGAAAACAAAAATTAAATAATAATAATAATGGGTTTTGGGGGAAAAGAAATGGCGCAGTATCTGTCTCACATATCGGCGGACACTGAACCGCGCCGTAAGAGAAGGGATAAAGGAGGGAGTGAAAGAAGAAAGAAAGAGGTGCCGCAGTGGAGGGCTCCGGAATAATTTCGACCACCTGGCGATCTTTAACGTGCACTGACATCGCACAGCACTCGGGCGCCTTTGCGTTTTCGCCTGCATAAAACCGCAGCCGCCGCGGTCGGGTTCGAACCCGGGAACTCCGGATCAGTAGCCGAACGCCTTAACCACTGAGGCACCACGGCGGGTTTAAAACAAATTTGAGAATAGTTTTTTTGAGGGAAGGAAATGACGCAGTAACTGTCTCGCTTAACTCGGTTAATTAAAATAATAGTGCCCAGCCCAGCAAGAAAGACAGAAAGAACGAAAGCAAGAAAGAAAGCAAGGAAGACGTAAAGGAAGAAAGAAACACAGAAAGAAAGGAAGAGAGAAAAATATAAATGCTGTAGTGAAGGTCTCCGGTGGAATTTCGACCACTGGAGGGTTTTAACGTGCAGCGATATCGCACAGCATACAAGCGATTTTTGTGTTTCGCCTAATACACAGCAATTCTAGCCAAAACCATGCTTGTGTAATCCTTATAGCTGTCTATAGCAGTCTTAACTGTTCGATGCCACCGACGGATGTACTTTACATGAAAGATTCTAATACATATCAGAACACTGGGCCAATACCTTCAGTATTACTGTAAAAGAATCGGACAATTTTTCAATATTCAAAACTTTCGTGCGAAATTCCGAGACATGCCATCGAAACACGGCTCCTGCGGCAGGGTTCGAACCCGGGTACTCCAGCTCAGTAGACGAGCGCCTTAACCACTGAGCCACCTCGACGGGGGCTCTGTTCGAACGCAGACGCTGCAGTCGGGACAGGATCCGGGTCCTTGAGCCAGAGTACCCAGCGTCGAACCCGGCTATAGCGGCTCGGCTCAAAATTATTGCTAGAGCCCACCACTTAGGCTCCTCTCTCATTCTTCTTTCACTCCCTCCTTCATCCCCTTCCTGACGGCGCGGTCGAGGTGTTCACCGTGAATTCTCACAGTTACTGCGCCCTTCCATCAAAACCGAAACGTTAAGGCGCCCGTGTGCTGTTCGACGTCAGTGCACGTTAAAGATCCCCAAGTGATCGAAATTATTCCGCAGCCCTCCACTGCAGCACCTCTTCCTTTACTCTTTCACTCCATCTTTTATCCCTTCCCTTACGGCGCGGTTCAAGTGTCCGCCGATATGGTGTCCCTTGTCAATTATATGTGAGACAGGTACTGCGCCATTGCCTTTCCCCAAAAACTAATGTTCATTTTCATTTTTTTTTCAATATCCATATTGCCCCGCCGCGGGGGCTCAGTGGTTAGGGCGCTCGACTACTGATCCGGAGTTCCCGGGTTCGAACCCAACCGCGGCGGCTGCGTTTTTATGGAGGAAAAACGCGAAGGCGTCCGTGTGCTGTGCGATGTCAGTGCACGTTAAAGATCACCAGGTGGTCGGAATTATTCCGGAGCCCTCCACTACGGCACACCTCTCTTCCTTTCTTCTTTCACTCCCTCCTTTACCCTTCCCTTACGGCGCGGTTCAGGTGTCCAACGATATATGATACAGATACTGCGCCATTTTCTTTCCCCCCAAAACATTTATTATTCATTTTCCCGCCCCGCCGCGGTGGCTCAGTGGTTAGGGCGCTCGACTACTGATCCGGAGTTCCCGGGTTCGAACCCGACCGCGGCGGCTGCGTTTTTATGGAGCAAAAACGCTAAGGCGCCCGTGTGCTGTGCGATGTCAGTGCACGTTAAGCCCCAACTCGATGGACGCATCCTACGCGTACCGGCTGAGCGCCTACGCGCACGGGCGTACGCTGGATCCTGTCTGCGCATGCGCAAAGCGAGACGCGCGCGCAGGCGCGCGCGTTGCTAGATATCTGTTCATGTCAGATATTTTCGGCCCTGGCGGCGCGCTGGCGCACGCGCCGGAAGTGGCTCGCTGGTTTGTGGCCAATGAGAGGGCACAGTTCCCGCTATATCCGGAATGAGCCTCCGTGGCGCGCCGACTGATTTTTTTGTCAACGAGCTGCGACAGCCCCCTACGCAAACATGTCGTACCTAATAAGCAATGAAAAATTAATCGCTGCTGTTGAGAGGCGCCGCTCGCTGTGGCTTGCCAGCCACAAACACCACAAAATTAAGCTCGTTACGGCAGCGTCCTGGAAGGAGGTGGCGGCGGAAATAATGCCGGGAACACCAAGTGAAGGTAAGCAGGCACATTGCTCATGACGAGCACTTCATGATTGTAACGTTCTTAAGATTCCTCATGTTTCAATCACGCAGAGAACGTTCACCACATTCAGAAGCGGTGGAAATCTCTCCGCTATAAGCACTGAAATACGTGCCAGTTTGAATGAAAAGCTACTATTAAAACTGCAGTTCAGTTTATATATTACATAACTTGCCTTGCTACTTTCAAAATCTAAAGATTTCAAGTGGCAGTCTAACTGTTTTGGCCAGTTCCAATCTATGAGGTCTAGCAACAACGTGCTAGTGCGCGCACGAGCGCGAGTCAGCGACAGGCTATGGAGCTGCACACCACTTGCGACGCCCGTCGCGACGCGGCGCTGGGCGCACAGGTGCTCTGCGCGTACGCGTAGGATGTGCCCATCGAGTTGGGGCTTTAAAGATCCCCAGGTGGTCGAAATTATTCCGGAGCCCTCCACTACGGCACCTCTTCTTCCTTTCTTCTTTCACTCCCTCCTTTATCCCTTCCCTTACGGCGCGGTTCAGGTGACCAACGATATATGAGACAGATACTGCGCCATTTTCTTTCTCCAAAAAAACCAATTATTATTATTATTATTTTCCCGCTAAGGCGCCCGTGTGCTGTGCGATATCAGTGCACGTTAAAGATCCCCAGGTGGTCGAAATTATTCCGGAGCCCTCCACTACGGCACCTCTCTCTTCCTTTCTTTCACTCCCTCCTTTATCCCTTCCCTTACGGCGCGGTTCAGGTGTCCAAAAATATATGAGACAGATACTGCGCCATTTCCTTTCCCCAAAAAACCAATTATTATTATTATTCATTTTCCATAAAAAATAATCGCTCTGGTAGCAATGACTCGGAAATTTTTGTTCTAAATTAGTTCTATAAGCATGACTTAGTTACTTTGATGTAGGCTTTATATAAAAAGTTGGTGCTGCTAGAGAAGTGAGATTCTCTTTCAGGGTTTCAGGAAAAAATCCTGATTATGTTTTCTCGAAATAACAGGATCCTCTCGGAACAGCCATTCCACGTGAGGGCGCCATAATTTAGGAATTGCATGTTATTCAGTTGTAGGCGGTTTATTTTATTTACAGCAATGTACAAGCTAAAGACGTTCACTTAAGCGCATATTGACGCTGTTTTAAGCCAGCTCGAGCAAATACCACGAATTGTTTATTTAGACGTGTTTTGTTTATATGTGATACCTGGAAAATGATGGCTCATTGTGATGCCCTTGGAAACCATACCACTTGTGTAACGAGTCCTTAGCACTGTAGATTTTCTTGAACACATGGTCATCGCGGCTTCATTCTTCTGTTAGCACATGTGCTATCCCGTTTTACATCGCCCGTGAGCGATACCTGTTCGTTGCTCAAAGATGCTTACGTTTCCTCTTTAATTGGCTTGTCTTACATGCTTATTGCCATGTTAACTTGTGAATGTTAACGTATCCGGAAACCTAGCATGTGTACATATGTAAAGTTTTTTCTAGCCGCAATGTAGTCTCGCACTTGCGTGCAGCAGCGGGTCGCTGAGTATGGTAATATTTTGGAGAATCGTCCAACGAAGACGGCAGTGAATTGAAGCCAAAGTTACAGAGGCCGATGCCTTATCCCACCTCTATCATCCTTCGATACGCAGAGTGCCTAGAACCGACGACGGCCGAACAAAAAGTATTACCACAATAGCGGGAAGCGACCCACTCAGCAAAAAAGCAGTCGCCGCTTAGGTGCATATCGAGAGTTGTGGAGACGCTTATGACGTCACAATCACATGAGCGCTCACGGGCTATTCAAACAACCCGCAGTTACCAAACAGCGCAACAGTGATGGCGTCAATATACAACATCTGATTGGTCTACAGGAACGTGCCGTCTTTACAACACCTTTGCCTAGTACCTCAGTAAAGAGAAAAGCTGCGCTGAAATTAAAAATGATCCGGGATTTGAACCCCTGCCCTTGGGGCGTCAGCCGGTTACACTACCCCTCGATCGCGGAGGAACGTTCGTTCAACTTGGTTGCAGGACGGTGAGGTTTCTCTTGCGGAAAACCAAGTAACATACGAAAAATAAAACTTCAGATAGTCTTAAGCTACGCTTTTAAGGGCACGACCCAATAGCGCTAATTGGGCCCACCAGCGGCCCCCTACATAGCGGACACTGTTTCAGTATTTTGTTAGACCGAATAACATACTTATAAACTCCGCTTTAATCAATCCTTACGAACGTGCCTGAGTGTAACAGGTGTAGCGATTATGACACGCAACACAAGGGGCAGGATTTCGATTCTAGACTAATCCAATTATCTTTCAATCGCAATTCAATTAATTCAGATACTCTAACAGAGCAAAGGGCCGAGGTATCATTTATCAGTAAAGTTCTGCCTTGGTGGAAGAACTTCACCTCCCTGGCCTTGATTAACGACCTTCGACTTGCGTCCGAATTTATTTTGCAGTAAAAGCGTTTTACAACTCCCGTCGAGGAGTTCGGCTTGGGTTACGGTGGTTCCATCAACCACATATGGTGCTCCGGGCCCGGAGAGATCCATGTCTGCCCGCGTGGTGTGGGCGTTATACCTAGCCATGGGGAGACGCCGGCGGCGCCTTGCCCGCGTTGGCGCCGTCGAAAAGAGGCCGTAAAATTCCAAACATTCTCTTGTCTGAGCCGAAAGCGGTGTCCGTCGATGCCGCCTGACTTCTCGGATCCTTTGGTACCGGTTTCAGAACCGTGGAATAAAAAACCCGCCAAAAAAAGTCTTGAAACTTCGAAGCCCATGCGTCAAACGTCCGCACAGCTCCGGCACCTAGTGACCTCCTCCCTAGCCTTATTTTACCTTATCTCCTTACCTTACCTGGATCTCAAGAGATCCTTACCTTACCTGGATCTCAAGAAAGCAGAGAGTGAAAAGCTGAACTGCCTTATATGGCAAGCGTACAAGGCGGCTCTCGACTTCCAACACGTCCACCGCGAGACCTCTGTCTCTTGGGGCCCACAACACCTTTGAAGAGCTCATTGAGGCACAACCTACATCGCAAGAGCAGCGGCTCTGGCAGACAGAGACAAGGTTCTACATTTTGTGAAGCTTATGCTCACAGGACGAGGACCCTTCAGGCAAGATGATTATACCTACTCTTACGACGATGCCTATCGAAGCTCGACCGACGTTGCTATTGGGTAGCGTGGCGTCGTCGGCGGGCTGCAGGCATCCGGTAGACCATGGCGACCGAGCAAGGACGAGACGATTTCTAGTGCGAAACTTGCACAGTTTATTCCAAGGTTGATGAAAGATGAAGAGAAGAGAATGAATTCCTCAAAAGTACATTTAGGAGCCCCTTAAATAGGCTCTCTACAATCGTCGGAGAGATCTTGTTTCCGTCGACGTCACGTGACCGGCACAGAGGCTGATTGGCGGAAAGAAGTCACGCCTCATTTCGACGAGGCATGGTGAGAGAAGATCGGGTGAAATTCTTTTCTGCACGTGGTGTCAGACAACCACCCTAGCAGGAGAAGTCACGCCTCATTTCGACGAAGCATGGTGAGAGAAGGCCGGGTGACGTTCCTTTCTGCACGTGGTGTCAGAAGCCAACCCTAGCAGGAGAAGTCACGCCTTATTTCGACGAAGCATGGAGACGGTCCGGTGAAATTCCTTTCTGCACTTGGTGTCAGATGCCAACCGTAACAGCATCTCCGGCGGGGTAGGAAGATACCGACGCGTAGGGGCCAAGGCTATCCTGATACCCAAGCCGGGGAAGCCACCGGACACGGACAACCTCCGGCCCATCTCGCTCACGTCCTGCGTGGGCAAGGTGCTGGAGCACGTCCTGCTCAACAGGTGGCCAGACTACCCAGAACGAGAAGGGCTGTACCCGGCCATGGTGATCGGCTTCAGACAGCACCTAAGCACGCAGTACGCGATGCTGCAGCTCAAATACCAAATCATAGATGATGGCGGCAGCGCCCGCGACAACAAGGAGTGAAAAGCTGAACTGCCTTATATGGCAAGCGTACAAGGCGGCTCTCGACTTCCAACACGTCCACCGCGAGACCTCTGTCTCTTGGGGCCCACAACACCTTTGAAGAGCTCATTGAGGCACAACCTACATCGCAAGAGCAGCGGCTCTGGCAGACAGAGACAAGGTTCTAAAGAGCACTTTCGATAATGTGAAACACTCGGCGATTCTGTCCCAAGTCTCTAAGCTCAACATGGGCGAAAGATCCTACAACTACATCGAGGACATCCTCACGGACAGGACCGCCGAGCTACGAGCAGGCGACCTACAAACGCAAGAGAAGAAGCTCGGGAACACCGGAACACCGCAGGGATCGGTTATTTCGCCGATGCTGTTCAACCTGGCAATGATCGCAGTGGCCGAGAAGCTCGCGGACATCGAAGACGTCAGGCACACCATCTACGCGGACGATATCACACTGTGGGTGACCGGCGGCAGCGACGCCCACATCTAGGGCGCGCTGCAAGCCGCCGCCGTCGACGCGATAGAAGATCAGCTAGAAGGCACCGGACGGAGATGTTCGCCGAGCAAATCTGAGCTCCTTATACTCCCACCTACCAACGATGGCAGAGGCAAGTCCAGACAACGCGAATGCGAAAAAATCAGAATCGTAACCAAATCCGGCAACGTGATCCCCGAGGTCAGCAAAATCAGGACCCTAGGCATGGCCATCGAAAAGCATGGAAGAAACGGCGCAACCATCGCCCGTCTCACGGCAAAAGCGGCCAACGCTAAGCGACTCCTCAAAAGAGTCGCTTCCCGGAAGGTTGGCATGAAAGAGGAGAGCCTAATCAGGCTCGTCCAATCCTTCATCATCAGCCACGACGCGTACGTTGCAGCCTACCACAGATGGCTGCAACACGAACGCAACAAAATCAATGTAATCATCAGAAGAGCGTACAGGACGGCGCTGGGCCTGTTCGAGTCCACGAGCACGACCCGCCTCTTACAACTCGGGATGCACAACACGCTCGAAGAAATAGCCAAAGCGCAACGGACCTCTCAACTGGAGCGGCTGTCCACGACCAAAGCCCGGAGGAAGATACTGGACGACCTGGGAATAGGACACTCGAACGCGGCGGAGGTGAAGCTCCCCGTCCCCGAAGAGGTTCGACGCCAGACCAGAATCGACCCCATACCCAAGAACATGAACCCCGAGTTTAACAAGGGAAGAAGAGCGGCGAGTGCCAAGGCTCTCATCGACCTGCACGCCAACGACGAGCACGCGCGGTACGTGGACGCGGCCGAATACCAACGGGACGCCTTCGCAGCGGTCGTCATAGAGGCGTCGACCGGCGCCACGAGGACGGCAGCGAGCGTGAGAAGCGCCGGAGCGGAACAAGCGGAGGAGGTGGCCATCGCCCTGGCCATCGCCGACGCAGACTGCTACACGGTGCTGAGTGACTCGAGACAGGCGGTGCTAAACTTCGCCAAAGGCCAAGTCTGCAGGGAGGCCGAGCGCGTACTACGAGCGACCAAATTGCAAGACAGAAGAGTAAGAATCAAGTGGTTTCCGGCGCACGCGGGCCAGGCGTCGGAACGCGGTGAGAACCACAATGACACGGTAAACGCAGCGGCGCTGGCGCTAACTAACTGCGCCCCGGCAACACACCGTCCGACGTGGTTCGGAGCCAAGGACCGCATGACGGAACAGCGAAATCACGAAGGCCTACCGCCTGGCTCGCAGGACTCTCCCACCCCCGAACCCGAGGCTGAGTCGAGCGGAGGCGGTACTACTGAGACAGCTGCAGACCAGATCGCTACCGAGCCCGGGACTGATGCATCGCATGTACCCCAAAACCTACCCGACCGATACGTGTAGAGTCTCCCGGAGGGAGACAGCAGATCACACGCACATCTTGTGGGACTGCATCAAAAATTCACAGGAAGCAAGACCAAGAACAATCCCGCCGCGGCTGGAGGCAGCCGCGAAGAGCAACGACCAAGACCAATAGCTATGGGCCGTCCAGCAGGTCATCGGGGCGCTCGAAAGGCAGGGACCCAGTGAGCCGGCAACGGCGAGCGGAGACCCGCGCCGAGTAACGGTAACCTCGTAGACGACGTAGGCCCTCGTCAGGGCGCGCGAGCGCCCAGCATCAGGCACAAATAAAGTTTGCTCCAATCCAATTCAATAGGGGCCAGCAGCCGCTGTGCGAGGGATCGGCGTTTCAGTAGCAGAATTCCCCTTAGAGGTGACGACCTCTTAGTTCGTAGCTGGTAGGTTCTTTGGAGTTGTTATCAGTCCTCGTGGCGCTCTTGTCACTTTTCTCCCTGACCTTGTCCGGTGAAATCGGTCTTGCAAGCAGGACTCGCAAATTTTCGTCTCCGGCGTGGGCAAACAATTCCCCAGAATAGTGCCGGACCCTCAACCACAAAACATTGAGCACAAGGCCACCCTCCCTCAAGACACACTAATAATAATAATAATAATAATATTAATAATAATAATAATAATAATAATAATAATAATAATAATAATAATACTAATAATTGGTTTTGTGGGGAAAGGAAATGGCGAAGTATCTGTCTCATATATCGTTGGAAACCTGAACCGCGCCGTAAGGGAAGGGATAAAGGAGGGAGTGAAAGAAGAAAGGAAGAAGAGGTGCCGTAGTGGAGGGCTCCGAAATAATTTCGACCAGGAAGAAGAGGTGCCGTAGTGGAGGGCTCCGATATAATTTCGACCACCTGGGGATCTTTAACGTGCACTGACATCGCGCAGCACACGGGCGCCTTAGGAGGAAAAACGCAGCCGCCGCGGTCGGGCTCGAACCCGGGAACTCCGGATCAGTAGGCGAGCGCCCTAACCACTGAGCCACCGCGGCGGGTCCAAGACACACCAGGCTTAAAAAAAACACCTTTCCAATTCCTTACGCGCGTCCCTCCCTCCTGAACACTAAAAACAGCCATTTATGGAAAGCGCTAAGTCGTGGTTATTAAAATCAGCTAACAATCGGCTACACTTCCAGTAAAAATAAACGTATGAACGAACGTAAAAATGCCACGGAAACCCGGGTGAGCATGAGGCTTTCGTTACTCTAGGGGCAACGACTCAAACCGTCGGCATTGCCGTGAAGCTTACCCTTCTTGTAGCGAATATTGAAGGAGTACTGTTGAAGACCCAAGCTCCTGCGCAAAAGACGGCAATTTTTCGTAGACATGGACTGCAGCCAGGTGAGGGGACAGTGATCAGTCTATGGTGAACCTTGAACCAGCGATATAACAAACTAGCTTCTGCACCGCCCATACTACGCAGGTGCATTCCTTTTCTGATGCACTGTATGCTTCCTCCCAAACTGAAAGCTTTCTACTGGCGTACAGCATAGGCTGTTCGTTCTCGTCATCTTTCTTTTGACAGAGCACCACCCCACACCCCTGTCGCTGGCATCACACTGAAGAATGAATGGCTTAGAGGGGCCGGGTGTGTTCAACACTGGCCGACTCGTTAGTGCTTTCTTCAGCATACTAAAAGCCTTTTCTTTTGCCTCATCTTACTTTACTGTTTCTGGTTCTGTTTTTCTGAGAGCATCCGTTAAAGAACTCGCAATCTCGGAATACCGCGAGATATATCTTTGGTAATAACCCGCCTAGCCAAGGAATGATCTGATGTCCCGCTTGGTGCGTGGTGGCGGGAAGTGGTCTATTGTGGCCAGTTTAACCTCGGAAGGCCGATAATGACCTTTCCCTATTACATGACCTAGATAAGCTACCTCCGCGCGCCCTAATTGGCATTTGGGAGCCTTAGCAGTTAAGTTGGTCTCTCTTAGACGACCCAGCACGGTTCGCAGGTGTTGCATATGGTCCGCCTATGATGAAGAAAAGATCGCTATGTCATTGAGATACGGAAGTGCAAAGTCCTCCATTCCTCGTAGCGCCTGGTCCATAAGGCCAGAGAAGCAATATGGCGCATTCTTAAATCCAAACCTCAGGACTTTCGGACGAAAGGTTCCCATCGGGGCAATAAACGCCGCATGCCTGCTTGCCCTCTCGGTCAACGGAACCTGCCAGTACCCTCTAAATCCAGCGTAGAGATGAAATTAGCACTGCTCACTTTCTCAAGCCTTCCCTCGATATGCGGTATTGGACAAGTCTTGCCCTTTGTGATTAAATTGAGCCTGCGGTAGTCGATACATGGTCGAGGCTCCTTTCCTGGGGCCTCTACAAAGATAAGAGGCGAGATATAATCACTCTCTCCTGGCTCGATTACCACTGGTTCTAACATCTTTTTTATTTCAGCGGTCATGACTTCACGTTGACCAGGCGAAACGCGATAAGCTTTCGAACGAACTGGGTCTGAGGAGGTTAACTCGATATCGTGAACGATCGCAGTGGTCCTGCCCGGCGTGTCTGAAAATACGACTTTAAATTCAAACATGAGTTCCCTCAGTTCGGCCCTCTGTTTGGGATTAAACTCAGCCTCTTCTACCAGCTTGTCAATGGTCTCGTGAATGTCTTTTGCCTCCGTCACGGCTGTTAACTCCGGAAAGTCGACGGGCATCTCCTGAGGTTGGTTAAGGGACATGTTCACAATATCCTCCCTTTGACGGTAGGGTTTAAGTAGATTGCTATGGTACACTTGTGGTGTCCTTCGTTTTCCCGGTAGCGCGATTACGTAGTTTGTTTCAGATAATTTCTGAATTACGCCAACCGGTCCTTCCCATTGAACCTCTAGTTTGCTTTTCAATGAGGGTTTCAGGATCATTACCTTTTTCCCAACTTCAAAGCGTCGCGTGCGAGCCGTCCTGTCATAGTAATGCTTAGCATTGCTTTGTGCCTTACGCATTTCCTTCCCTGTGAGAAGTGTGCAGACTGTCCAACAGCTCTAGCACGTAGGCCACAACCGAAGGATCGTCTGCCCGGCCTTCCCAGGTTTCTCGAACATTGCGAAGAGGGGAGCGAAGGCAGCGTCCGTAATCGAGCTCTGAAGGTGAAAAACCTGTTGATTCGTGCGGTGCAGTTCGAAGCACGAACATCGCTGCAGGGAAGCAACTCTCCAAGTTGCCTTTACGCTCATAACGTACAGGGCTCGCAAAAGCCGTTTCATGACTGAGTGGACTTTCTCTACCACGTTTGACTGCGGGTGGTACACTGAGCTATGAATGATTTTAATACCGCAACTTCCCAGATACGTCGAGGTCAGTGCGCTCGTGAAGACGGATCCTTGATCTGACTTGATTTCTGCGGGAAACCCTACTGGCGCGAAGATACACAAAAGCGCGTTGACGATCTCCACCGAGCTTAATTCCTTGAGAGGCGCTGCCTCGGGAAATTTTGTTTCGGGGCATAATGCAGTAAGAATATGTCCATAGCCAGACTGCGTTGCAGGAAGTGGCTCCACTGTGTCTTTTATGAGCCTGCGAAGTGGCTCCGTGATAATGGGAACAAGCCTCATTGGTGCTTTAGCCTTATCTCCCGGCTTGCCTATGCGTTGACATGTGTCGCAGCTTCTTACAAATGCTTCTACTTCTCGAAAGCAGCCGGGCCAGTAAAATTCCTGCCATAAGCGGTTCTTTGTTTTACGAATGCCTAGATGCCCTGTCCAAGAGACCCTGTGAACCAAGTGCAGGAGCTGCTCGCGATAAGGATGCGGCACCACGAGTTGGTCGAATTGCACTCCCTTCCGACTGGTGTACTTTCTATAGAGGGCGCCTGCCCTCTTAAGGAAATTTACGTTTCGTTTGGCAACACCTTCTTTAGCGTCCGGCCTTAGGTTACGCGGGGTGGAACCTTTTTCCTGCTCAGCAATCAATGTGGCATGGCTTACATTGTGGAAACCTGTTTGCCCCCTCCATTTCGACGCGGCCCATCTTCATCGTCGGCCTTCAGGGAGGCTAGGCGAGGAGGAGTGTCTCCCTCATGGGGGAAAGAAAACGGCGACGGGAGCGCCACCTCGTAGAATACGCGGAATTCTGCGGGACCGGACAGGGTCTCTTCGGGATCCGGCCAGCGTCACGAGCGGTTGGAGCCGCACGCTCTCGTCACCTTCCGCGGCAGGCGCACGGGGATCCGTTGTGCCTCGCCGCTGGACTTCTGGTTCCAGGCAGCGAAGCGGGTGCAGCAAACGGGCGCTCTTGTCGCCTTTCCCAGCAAATGCTAGGGAATGTCATTGCCCCAAGAATGCGGCGCGCATGGGAAAACCCGGCCGCCATTGTTGGCGCATACAAATGTTCGCCGCCGATACTTCCGAAGTCGCGCCCCTGCCCCAGCCGGTAAGTCGGAAGCCCTTGATACGTAGCCTTCTATTTCCGAGGAATGCCTCATTGATGTTTTGTAGCTAGCTGGCCCGCTCTGTGTATTGATTGCAAGTGTAATAAATAACATATGAGTGTAAGCGCTGCGTCGTCCCTCCCCTTTGTACCTCGAGCACGAACCCATCCGCGGTTAGCGAGCGGGAACGCTGCATCCGTGGAGTGGGAGTGCGGGCAAGGCGAAAGGCTCCCTTTGTTCCCCCCGTATTTCCAACACATTGAGTAACTTTTGTCTGCATTCTGCCTAGCGAGAAATTCCGGCTCCGCTGCTTTCTTGACCCCTTCATTAGCTGGTGTTCTTTCTGCATTATCCCCTATAGGGCTGTCCTGTTTGGTGCTGGGTGAAGAATCCTCCGTGAAACCTGTTTCCTCCACCACTGGACACTGCCTTGGCCGCGAGCTCTCTTGCCTTGGAACGAGTTAAGGCTTGCACTATCCCTTCCCTAAACCCGATTCACCTGCGTCGCAGCAAATCCTCAGATTTGTTAGGAAACAAATATGGACATTGAGGCGAGAAATTTGCCGAGACGGCAGCTTCAGTGTCCAGAAATCCAAGAGGACCTTCGATATGAATCTTGGCCACAGGAAGACAAACACTGGAGGTTTCCACGGCACCTTATCCAGGCACATTCTCCCGCGAACTGGCCTTCCTCCACGTACGACAGATGCACCACGTCCATTGTGGCTACCGAGTCGCGAAGCACTCTACACGGTTTGCCATTTACCACGAGGTCTAGAAAGTACGGTGCTAGCAATTTCAGATTTTCCTCGTTACTAGTTAGTAACATTAACACAAGTTTGGGATTTTTGCATCCCATTGAGATATGCCCCGTTTGCTGGCAGTTGTAGAAAACTATTGGTTTTTTGGCCTCGAAAGCTTTTTTTTTTACTTTCTGCCCTCTGTTCAGGTGACTCCTCCGTTCCCTTGCTGTTGTCGTCACTACTTTTTACCGAATATGATCTTTCATTTGATTTATACTGATTCGACTTTGACCATCGCTCTGGCTTGTAGGTCTGTATTTAGTCACCTCCTTCTTAGGAGCTTCGTTGCCTTCGAACGCACGGCGGGTTACGTACTCCTCAGCGAGATTGGCCGCCCTCGTGATAGTGTCTACGCCTGGCCTATCCTGAACCCAATGCTTGATGTTTACTGGCAGCCGGCGGTAGAACTGTTCTAAGGCAATGCGCTGAATTGCCTTTTCGGCGTCGCCGAGTGCACCCTCTTCTCTGAACCATTCCTTCAGGTTTACCTCCAAGGAGTATGCAAAATCTGAGTATGACTCTCTTTTGGTCTTCTCGACTTCCCTGAATTTTCGCCTGAATGCTTCTGTTGATAATTTGTACTTTTTAAGCAGATTTGCTTTCACTTTATTGAAGTCCTCTGCATCTTCTTTCTCCATGCGGGCGATGATATCAGCTACCTCACGTGGCAGTAACGTAAGCAAGCATTGCGGCCATGTGTCTCTCGCGAATTTTGCCATCTGACACGTGCGCTCAAACTGTACCAGAAAAAGGCATACGTCCCCTTCTACTGCATAGGGTACGCCATCATAATATTAATAATTGGTTTTGGGGGGAAAGGAAATGGCGCAGTATCTGTCTCATATAGCGTTGGACACCTGAACCGCGCCGTAAGGGAAGGGATAAAGGAGGGAGTGAAAGCAGAAAGGAAGAAGAGGTGCCGTAGTGGAGGGCTCCGGAATAATTTCGACCACCTGGGGATCTTTAACGTGCACTGACATCGCACAGCACACGGGCGCCTTAGCATTTTTCTTCGATAAAAACGCAGCCATCAAATGTGTCATTCTGCGCTTGCTTTCACGTGCCTCGGTGCTAAGTCTTTCAGTATTTTGAGCTTTCAGAAGCTCAATCCTTAGGCGCTTCATTTCGAGGTCGCGCTCTTCTTTGGCCTCTAGGCGCTTACGCTCTTCTTTTTCCTCTAGGCGCTTACGCTCCTCTTCTTTCTCTGCGATGCTCTCTCGGCATTCCCCCAGTTCATCGTCGTCTGCCCCGATCACTTCGATCGCCTCTATGATCTCCGGCTTTATATTTGATTCGGCAATTTGGAGGCCGAACTCTTTGGCCAAGCTCAACAATTCCGGCATCTTTAGTGCTTTCAAGTTCATGGCGGTCCTTAGTGCAGCTAACTCTTCACTCTATAACAACCTTGACGTACTCAAAACTTCCGTTAACTGTTAAAGAAAAATCACTGCACTGTACTTTCCACAAAATACGTAAAGCCAGGTGATATCTTAGTGAAGAAAAGCCGTGCGCTCACCATATGCAGTCATGAATCCAGACACCTTCCTTGCGAACGTTGTCACCAGGACGAAAAGGCTATGGTCTTGTAGTTGTCGTTAAGTTGGGGTCTCCAGGGTTGCGTATCTCAATCGCTGCCAGACAGTTGTTGCGACGCGTGCCTATCGAAGTTCGACTGACGTTACTATTGGGTAGCGTGGCGACGTTGGCGGGGTTGCAGGCATCCGGTAGACCATGGCGACCGAGCAAGGACGAGACGATTTCTAGTGCGAAACTTGCTCAGTTTGTTCCAAGGGTGGTGAAAGATGAAGAGAAGAGAATGAATTCCTCAAAAGTGCATTTAGGAGCCCCTTAAATAGGCTCTCTACAATCGTCGGAGGGATCTGCACGTGGTGTCAGACGCCAACCCTAGCAGGAGAAGTCCCGCCTTATTTCGACGAAGCAAGGTGAGAGAAGGTCGGTTGACATTCCTTTCTGCACGTGGTGTCAGACGCCAACCCTAGCAGAAGTCACGCCTCATTTCGACGAAGCATGGAGAGAGACGGTCGGGTGAAATTCCTTTCTCCACGTGGAATAAAGTTTTTCTCTCTAATAAAGTTTTTCTCTCTCTTTGCACGTGGTGTCAGATGCCAACCGTAACACTACTGAGAAGCGCGAACGCAATCGGGTCAAACCTATTCCCAAGAACATGCAAGCGGACCATCACGGAAACCGGAAGAGGGGCAGGGCGAAGACGTTAAGCAAAAAGTATCGAGGGGTCGATAGTGCCGTCCTCTTTGATGCGGCACATTATAACATTACAGGCAAAGACGCTTGAAATTCGTTTTTGGTTTTGGGGGAAAGGAAATGGCACAGTATCTGTTTCACATATCGGCGGACCGGAGGTGGGAAAATGCCCTCATTTTTGCTTTTACTCCCTCACCCTCAATTCTGAATCCTTGGTCTTCCCTCACCCTCGCTCTAATTTTGAAAAGTTATCCAGCCCTCCCGTTACCCTAATCCTCAGTTCCAAAAATTTGCTGGCCCTCTTTCGCCGGCACTCTCCACACAGGACGTCATGCTACTTGTAAAGAGGCAGATAATCGATGACGATACTAGGGATACTCGGGGCATCCTCGCCCTAGACTGTGCCAAGGCATTTTATAACATCTCGCAACGGTTCGTGCTAGACGCCATCTCGGACCTGGGCCTTGGGCCACGATTCCATGCCACGTAACGTCCACCCTCAATACAATGGAGCGCGCCGGGTAGCCCGGGCTCGTTCCCTGTTAAAAATGGCTCCGGCCACCCCGAATTTTGAATGTTTCGTTGATGCTGCCCAGTACGGGCGCTCTGTTCACTATGCTGTAGTTTCAGTTGGCTGCAAGGGCACTCTCATTAACTCAACATCCGTGTGGAAGGTTTCTCTAAGAGTAGGCGAGCAGGTTGCTATAGATCTAGCACTGAGGGACCCTCTACGTCCCAATATCTTTACAGACTCCAGGCCTGCAGCCAGAGCGTTCGCCTCCGGCTCAATTTCCAAGGAGGCGGCGGCCATCCTCGGCAGTGAGGGGCTGCTGGTTTTCATATCACCAAATGGTTCCCGGCCCATATGGGAATCAATGTGCACTGTGAAGTTGTTAACGCCAATGAGTTGGCCCATGACTGTGCGCGAGGTCTTACACACCGCGGCAGTTCCGGTGGACTCACGGGCGGCGACTTAGGACTGTACATGTATTTGCTTCTCACGTTCCATGAAATCTTGGCATATTATCAACTTGCTCGTCGGGCGTATCCGCTAACGCATCCTGCACTTACTAGACCACAATCGTCGGCCTTTCGCATGCTCCAAACGGGGTCGTTCCCCTCCAGACACCGATTAAGTCACTTCGCACCTAATGTAGAACCCCACTGTCCAGGTTGTGGGGAGGCGTACTGCTCTTTATCTCATATGCTCTGCCAATGCCCTGCGTTACTCAGGTCATCGCTTACCACTCTATCCGACTGGGAGGCAGCCCTTAAGAGCGGCGACCTCTCAGAGCAACTACGGGCTGTCCAGAGGGCCAGCGACAGGGCGGAGGTCCACAATCTTCCGACCCCGACGTCGGTGCGGCCCGCGACGGCTACGGGACTCCCTGAAAAGGGACGTACCCTAACGCGGTTCCTCAGGACCATCAATAAAGTTATTTGTCTGCCTTTCTGTCCCTCGCCCTCACATCGTCGGTCCTCCCTCACCCTCAATAACAGTCGTTTAAAAACTCGAGTTGTTATTTGTAGTCGGCAACTTCTGGCGATATCACTGAGTAGTAAACATCTAATACAAGCCCTCAAGGCACTATTGTACGAGAGGCTAGGTGCGTATTTGTTGCGCGTGTACGTGTGCATGTGTTGTTTGAGCTAATACGTGAGACAAAACCGAGACTGTTACCAGTTCAGCCCCAAAATATCACTCTGCCTTTATCCCTGGCATGGCATCCACTGCACGCATACATGTGCCCTGCACTTATAACATTTCATTGTTATTTCGTTATTATAGTGCAGGGTGTTTCAGCGAACACTTTCAAAGTTTTCAAAGGTAGGCTCTTTAGGGTAAAAATATGGCTTTTGCGGTACAGTATTACTAGTGTTGGCGGACACCAGAAAAGCGGTGAATTGTCTTGAGTAGTGAGCTGGATAACTAATTTTTATATACCTTTTTAAGTATTATATTGATACGTGCCGCTGTAGAAGTCCAAGCGCCTCTATTCGTAGAGGAAGAATGTGATTCTCTCTAGCTCGCGCGCTCCGACCACATAGGGTTCGCTTTATTTTGCTGTTCCCTTTTGATTACTTCTACCTTCCTCAGAATTTATTTTATTTGCTTCCAGGAAATATTTATCTGAAAATCTCTCTGTTCCCCCCAATTCTTGTCAAATCCCCCTATGCAGGCATGTGCCATTGTATGAGGGTAACAACAACAACGACCGCCGCAGCTTTCTGTCTCGGCTCCAGAGGTTCTCCATCGCGTTGCACGTTCGCATTACAGTTTGGTGGAGCAGTGCTGGGTACGCTTCCCGACCACTGCACTCCGTACAGCATCACTACGGACCTCACACCTGTTAACCGGCGACCCAGTCGCCGTATCCGCGGAGAATCGCCTGAATTTGGTACCCTTGCCCCGCCCACAAAATGACGTAGCCTCGGCCACCGAGTGCAACTGCCATGGCCACTGACACCAGGTCCCCGGCGCCGACGCAGCCTAGCCCGTTGAGTCCAACTGCCATGGCCCCTGACACCCGGCCCCTGGCGCCGATCCTTTGCCACCTACTGCGAACACCGCCATCTTTTCACGGTGACGTGTTCAAGGACGCTGAGAATTTTTTGGAGGCCTTCGAGCGGGTCTAGAACAGTTGGAGCGATTAGCGCAAGCTCCACAATGTATATTTTGCTCTGAAAGAGTCTGGCCGGACGTGGTTTGAAGACCACGAGACTACCCTTCCCACCTGGGAGACGTTTTGCCGGAATCTCCTGGCTACATTCCCCAACGCCGACCGCCGGGAGAAGGCTGGAGCTGCGCTGCACTCCTGAAATCCGCGCACGAACGAAAGTGTGCGCACGTACATCGAGGACATAGCCCGTCTTTTCAAGCATGCCGACCCCAACATGACGGAGAAGAAGCTTCGCCATCTCATGCGTGCGGTTAAGCAGGAGCTCTTCGCAGGCCTCGTACGCAGCCCACCCCGCTCTGTTGCGGAATTTCTCACCGAGGCGACCACCATGGAAACGACGCTCCAAGAACGGGCCCGCCAGCACCATCGGGTCATGAACAGCTTTGTGCCCGAAATCTTTTCGTCGTGCCTCGGCGGCAGTGCAGACACCTTGCGCGAAATGATTCGATTAGTTGTCCGGAAAGAACTCCAACGGTTCCGTCTGCCCCAGGTTGCGCCTGCGCCGCTGGCAGCGCTGATAGAAGTCGTCAGGGACAAAGTGCGGCAGGTTGCGCAGGCACCTCCTGTCCCCGAAACGCCGCCCCGGCTCGATGACAGACCCACGAACGCATCCGCTGTACGTCGCACGGCTGACTGCGGTCCCGCTACTCCGACGCCTGCCATGAGCAGCATCGGCACATGTCACGCAACCGCACCTGTCTACGGTATCACTGCTACGTCTCCCCTCAGTAGCATCCCCCCATATTATGCCACGACACCTGCTACAGCTGAGCCACTTCCTATAAAGTCGCATTTGTGGCGTGTGTTGTATGCAGTAGCCAAATGCAGTGGCTAGGCCGTCTGCGTGGCTTGGCTTGGCTGCGTTGCTGCGCGCTCGCGGAGGCTCACGGCGGCTGTCACGCATCTGGGGCGTCTCGTGCTCGTGCCGAGATTTGCCTGGCCGGAATAAAGCTGTCCGGTTTGCGTCTCAACGATCCTGCTTTCCTCGACTCAACATGGTGTCAGAAGTAATGAAATTCCCACAGTAAACCCAGCCGAGGCTGTGTCCTCTCAATCGGATACCCATCGACGGTTGCACACGTCACAGCAGCGTCTACGGCCTGGACTACGCGGCCAGTACCTGGCGTCCTTCGTCGTTCAACCGGCCGAGGCCTTCCTCTTTACGACTCCTGCTGACTGGCTGAAATGGAGGGAGCGGTTCGAGCGTTTCTAGACGGCTTCCGGTCTCTGCTACAAATCAGGGTCACACCAAGTCGACACGCTCCATTACTTGATGGGCTACCTGACCGAGGGCGTCTTCGGAACCTTCAAACTCTCCGGTGAGAACGTTCAGAACTTAGAAGTCGTCCTAAAGCAGTTCGACAGCTGCTTCATACCGCGGCGCAACGTCATTTTTGAACGGGCACGCTTCAACACGAGGGTCCAAAACGACGGCGACTCCGTGGAAGGGTTCGTAACTGCGCTTCCCACGCTTTCCAATTATTGTGAGTACGGCACCCTCCGAGAGGAACTGGTTCGAGACAGACTGGTCGTCGGCATTGAAGACCAGAAATTGTCAGCGAGACTGCAACTTGACGCTGATCTTACTCTTCAGAAGGCGCTAGAGAGTATTAGGCAGGTCGAAAGCGTTCGTCAGCAGCAAGCGGAGCTTCACCCCGAAACGCTGACCGTCAACAAATTTGCATAAGGCAAACTGTGGGGAGCCTGGTCATCTCTACCGAGCCTGTCCGTACCACCAAGTTGGTCTTCGCGGTTTCCGTCCAGACGCACCTTGTCCCCAGGGCGGTGAACGACCGCATTAAATTGCGGAGCATCTCTCGGCGCGCCAGAACCGTGTGTACTCTGGAAGGCGCGAGTCCCGTTCGCCTTCGCCTGTCCGCTATCGTGCTTCGAGCCCCGGCCGCCAGAGGAGCTCTGCTGGCCGTCGCTCGACAAGTCTGCGTCGGGAAAACTAACACCAGTGACCTCTGCAGGCAGGGCCGCTGTCGTCGAGACATGTCGAGTTCCTGCATCGCAAAACCATCAAGCCGACGATACCTGGACAGAGAGAGGCAGCGACAGTAACCGATACGCTGCATCCGATTGGCGGGTGACAATTGATGGCACTTAGATTACCGCGCTTATACCAGTGCTGATTATTCTGTTATGAGCCGTGTCCTTGCTGGAGACCTTAAAAGATTCTGACACCATGGACGGGAACCCACATCCGCACCGCCACCTAATTTCTTCTGTTGGCAAGCGCAAGGCTAGAGCTTGAATTCGGGTTTCAAGTACGAGTACGTTGGCGGATCTGTCGTGCTCTCCGAGTGCTCCAGATAATTGACTCTGGGGATCGACTTCCTGCAGGCGAACAGCGCTGCGATTGAATTTAAAGACGCAAGTGTCACTCACGTTCTCGACCAAACAAGCCGTGGCCCGATTTGACTCCCGAGATCCTTGCAGCAACGCTATGGGTATTGTTGAGAATGACGTCACGGTGCCGACGCGGTGCAGCATCCTGGTACTCGTGCGGAACGACCTATTTTACGACTACGAGGACCTGGTGGACGGCCACACTCCACTTCTGCTTGAACGGGGACTTGTCGTTGCCCGAGGTCTCGTCCGAATACTTGACGGCCGTGCCCACGTCCTCCTGACCAATTTTGCCAACGAATATTAGCCCCTCGTCCAAAGCACGGGTATTGCATTCCTCCACGACGTTGCTGAGGTACCAGGTTTGTGCACCGTAGGAGGACTAACTCCAGACAATGCTGGCCCACACCACGTTCTTCAGTCAGTCAAAATAAATCGAGCCCTGCCATCGGTTCGGAAGGATCTTCTGTCGGATATTTTGGCAGACGTTTCGGAATGTTACGCTACATGCTCGAAGGTCGGCCGCACTCCACTCGCCAAGCGCCGTATCGTCACTGAAGAGACTACGCGACCCGTCTGCCAGCGCCCCTACCGTGTTGCCCCGATGGAGCCAGAAGCCATCCGGAATCAGGTTGCCGAAATGCTTGCAGACGATGTCATTCAGCCGTCCACCAGCCCATGGGCATCGCCTGTTGTTTTGTAAAAAAAAAGACAACACTGCGTTTCTGTGTTGAATACACGAAACTTAATAACGTCGCCAAAACGGACGTTTACCCACAGCCCAGGATCGACCACGCGCTCGACCGACTGCGGGACGCCCGATTCTTCTCATCATTAGATCTTAAAAGCGGGTACTGGCAAATCGAAGTGGACGAGAGAGACCGGGAGAAGATGGCTTTTCTCATAGATGCCCGAAGGCATCTATGAGTTTAAGGTGCTCCCATTTGGCCTGTGTTTAGCACCGGCCACGTTCCAACGAATGATGGACACCATTCTATCCGGCTTGAATTTTGGCTTTGAGGAACTTCGCTTTCTTGTTCACGTTGTCAGCGCACAAAGTGTTTGCCCGGACCCTGACAAGACCCCTTCCGTTTCAGGTTTTCCACGCCCAAGTGACAAAAAGGCAGTTCGCCGGTTTTTGGGTCTGTGCTTGTATCATCTTCGTATTATCGTTATTATCGTGTTGTCTTCTCCCTTCGTCCTTGTCTATTGCGCTGGTACTATGTTCTATAATAATTCAAACAACCAACTAGCCCAGCTGTCTACCTTTAGCGACATACTTTCTTGTGCATTGGGCCCCGTTATAGCTTCTCTTTTGCGTGTGAATCCTTCCAAAAAAAACGGCTTTCGTGTTGTCTTCTCTCTTCGTCCTTGTCTCTTGCGCTGGTACCATTTTTTACAATAATGCAAACAACCAACTAGCCCGGCTGTCTACCCTTAGCGATATACATTCTTTTACATTGGGCCCCGTTATACTTTCTTTTTTGTGTGTGAATCCTTAAAAAACGGCGTTCGTGTTGTCTTCTCTCTTCGTCCTTGTCTCTAGCGCTGGTACCGTGTTCCTCGTATTATAGGCGCTTTGCTCAATATTTCCCGCGAATCACCTAACCGTTAAAATAACTGACTCGCGACGACAGGTCCTTTGTGTGAGGGAGCGATCAAGAGGCTGCATATGTCGACCTTCCCAGTCGTCTACAAAGTACTTCGATACTCGCCCATTTCGATGAACACGATGTCACGGACATAACAATGATGCCAGCAATGCTGACCTTGGTGCGGTACTGATCCAGTGGCAAGACGGTGCAAAAGGGGTCATAAGTTATGCCGACTGAACACTTACGTGCTCCGAGGCCAATTGTTCTACGGCGGAGAAAGAGTGTCTTGCAGTAATATGGGCCATCAGCAAGTTCCGACCGAACCTCTTCGGGCGACCCTTCCATGTGGTAAGTGACCACCACTTCTTATGCTGGATTGCGAGCCTCAAAGAGCCCGCAGGACGCATGGCTAGATGGAGGTTACGATTGTATGAATACGATTTAACAGTCGTCTGCAAGTCGGGCCGTAAGCATCAGGATACGAACTGTTTGTCACGCGCAGCTATACTAATCGGTCCCGAAGAACCCGTCGATGATTTTTCTTTCCTGGGCGCTAATAGTACTACCAGAATGGCGCAGCTTTTGCGGGCGGACTCGGAGTTCGCGCCGCTCATCGACTACCTCGAAGGCTTCGACGCTCGCATCCCGCGTGCTTTTCGTCGTGGGCTCCACACCTTCACTTTACAATCTGGTGTTCTATACAAGCGCAACATTGCCAGCAACGAAGAAACGTTCCTTCTTGTCGTATGATAACAGTTGCGGCCAGATATTTTGAGTGCCTGCCATGATGCACCCTCCGATGGCTATCTCGGAGTATGTCGTACACTCGAGCGGATTAAAAAAAAGTATTATTGGCCCAGGTTACCCTCATCCCAGCAAGCAACGTACCTCCCCATGTGCGTCCAAAAAACGATAGAATGTCCCAGTCCCAGTACAACATTCATCAAACATTTCTAGACCGTAGAGGCAGGACATCGAAACACAAGCAAAAGGGCAGTGCTCCAGCTGAGGGTCTAGGAACGTTTTTTAGATAGTGTTAAGCAGAAATAAAAAAGAATCACAGCATATTGGTCCCAGAAAGGTAACTGGGGAGAACGTTTCGGGACCAATGCTTTTCAGCAAGCAGTAAAAATCGACTCCTTG
The DNA here is from genome assembly GCF_052857255.1 of Amblyomma americanum. NCBI lineage: Eukaryota > Metazoa > Arthropoda > Arachnida > Ixodida > Ixodidae > Amblyomma > Amblyomma americanum. Next base: position 91,079,516 of record NC_135500.1, on the reverse strand, counting down.
CTCTCTTCTCGCTTTCTCTCGCGCCACAAGCTGCAGGGAAGGGAGAGAAGGTTTTGCTCTTGCACTCGCCGTTTTGAGAGATCAAACAGTTTCGCTCGAACAGCCGAAGGAAGCAGTTTACCCGCACCTCTCTCGGCGCATGCGTTTCTCGTGCACTTGGACCGTCGGCTCCATGCTGCAGGCAGGCGACGGCGGACTGCCTTTTCATGGTGCTGCCGGAAGCGGCGGTCACCGATGTGTCCGTCTTCTATAGTGTTTCCAACTTCCATATGCTTGGGGTTTACATGAGCCCGACAAAAGTCGGGTTATGTAGGCTGTTGGGCTGAAAACCGGTTGTCGGGCTCATGTATACGCTAGCGGTTCGAGCTAAGTGATCGTCGAGTCAAGCTGGGCCAGCCCGACTGCAGAGGGTGGGCTGACTCGGCCCGGTGCAATTGGAAGGAGCATGTTTACGCAGCCGCGTCGGCTTACCGCTTCCTCTCCTGCCTCCCCTCTGGTCTGGCGGCGCTGCGCAAGCCTGGGCGTCCCTCCTCCTCTTCTAGCATCCGCTCGTGGATTGCTTGCTCGACATAAGGGTGGCAGCAATCTGTGCCCGACAGAAAATGGGTCCATATAAACGGGGTCACGTCGGGCTCGCAGCCTGACATCTGGCGCGCCCCTACTCGACCCGCCGGTGTTTAGCTCATGTAAACAATGCTGTGGTGCGGTGGTCCCTGCAGGCATCTCCAACTACCAGCGGTCCTCGTTGCGCCACTGTCTAGCAGAGGTGCAGTAATGGCCTTGCGTCGCTCGCCCGGCTTCCTCGCTTGACGGATCCCATCTTACGCACACTTATTCGCGCAGCCCCTAGCCGTTCGCGCGCAAGCCCCAGAGCGCGGCAGCTCTTGTTCTCATCACTGAGCTGTCGTGGACTTCGTGGCACGGATTCACGGCAGCTTTCCTGCGAACCTCTGCGTGCCCACGTAATTCCTTTGCTATTGATGCAGCGGCGGCGCATCGCAAATCATTTGCGCGCAGCTTCACGGCCCTACTCCATGATGCCGCTGTTCCTGGCGGCGTTAGCGGCGGTGGAGTTCAAGGAAATGGGCGACTCCTAGCACGCACTCTGCATTCCTTAGCGCTTCCTACTACTGCGGGGTGTTGTTGCTGGCAGCGTGTTCATCCACTGCTGTCATAGGCGGGAGGGACCTTCGGAGGCCCCCCACAATCTTGCTGCGAGTACCCATGGATTAATCTGCTGTACGTATACATTGCCATCCTGTCGCGGCGGTGTAGTTTCTGTAGCATCCGCGTCGCTTGTGACACCCCACCCCCACCGAGTTACTTGTGCCTTGATCACCTTGATCTCGACTCCCACGCCGTATTGTGCAGCACGCGCGGTCTGCTGTACCATGGGTGCGAAGCGCCAGGGTTCCTACGTCAAGACATACCCTTTCCCGTCTGGCTCCAAGCAGTCTTGTTTCTACACTTAGTCACAAGAATATAAAACAGGGTGTAATGATGATGTAACGCGTATGTTTGAGCGTTCGCTGCACTTTGAGCAGGTGCAGGACAGAAGGCTGCATTGAATTCACGGTTGCAGCTGTTGCAACCTTTTATTTCATCCCGGGGTTTCCGTTGGCAACGTCGTCAAGGTATGTTGGTTTGCGATTTTTTTTATTCTCGGCCCGTGTAACTTAACTTTTTTTTCTGTTTTGATAACACGTCGCTGAATCTTACTCCGAGGCTCGTGCGAGAGGCAAAGCGAGAGGGAGGTTTCAACCTGCAGAAAATCTGTGACCTGAAACCGCGTATCTAAGCGTACGCCCATCTCGTGGCACCCAAGTTGCTCTTTACATGCGTTTGCTTTTGCGTGTGCATATATACTTTTGTAGCCCTTAGAATGTTTGCTTAAGGTGCATCAACTTTCTGCCCGTATTATGTTTTTCTTGTTTTTTATTTCAGATTTCTCAGAGATAGAGAAAAAAGTGGCCATCATTGTATGCTGGTGCCGCACTGCTATGAACATTGCGCATTAAATGGTGCATACTTATACGGCTGTTTGTGTTCATTTAAATGCAAAAAGCAAATCTAGTAAACTGTAATTACATCTGTATTACGCTGCTATTTTCTGTTTAAAAGGCATAGAAACAAAACTAATGCTAAGCTGCGAAAGGCAAAACAGGTTTATTTATGTAACTACTTTGAAGTTGGTAATGCCCCAAAAGCTGAACATATATGGAAAAAAATTAATGTGCTGCTAAATAGAGTTCCCGTAAAGGAAAATAATAATGAAATCATATTAAACAATAAAGTCATTAAGGGAGCGATGCTAGCAGAGGAATTTAATACCTTTTTTGTAAACTTGGTCACCAGCACACATTCCTCGGAGGCAATAAATGGAATGATTAGAAATCCACAAAGTCTTTACATTGACCCTACAAGCGAGAGTGAGGTCTGTCCTGTGTACCATTCACTGAAAAACAGCCTTGCTTGTGATATTGATAATATCCAGATGAAACCAGTAAAATATGCACTAGACCTCATTTTGTCGCCGCTCACATACTTGTACAATATTTGCCTCTCAACAGGCACTTTCCCCAGGAAGATGCAAATCGCTAAGGTAGTCGCTAAATTAAAAAAGGGGACAAAAATATTCTGACAAACTATCGGCCAATTTCCATCCTGCCAGTCTTCACGAAAGGTCTAGAAAAACTCATCCACATAATAATTACCAAGTTTGCAACTAAACATAATTTAATTAATCCCACTCAGTTTGGCTTTAGAAAAGGAATGTCCACAGAATATGCTCTTTTGGCTCAAAAGAAATAATTTTGAAAGCAATCGAAGAAAAATATTTAATTGCAGGTGTATATATAGACTTTTCGAAGGCATTCGATAGCATAAACTATGTTACTTTGTTAAAAAAACTGGAAGTATATGGAATACGTGGAATACCTCTCGACCTCTTAAAGTCTTACCTCGAAAACAGAATGCAGTGCGTTTCCATACAGGAAATTCTATCCACTTGCCAGCCAATAAAAGCAGGTGTCCCCCAAGGCAGCATACTTGGTCCCCTATTATTTAACTTGTACATAAATGATAATACGTGCATTAGTAGCAACGCAGAATACGTAACATATGCAGACGACACGACAATATTTTTTCGCAGTCGTTCCTATCATTCTCTTCAATCCGAAATAAACAACACTTTGGAAAAACTGACCACCTGGAGCGAAATAAACTCTTTACAGATTAATGCTAATAAAACAAAGGCAATTATTTTCACTACCAGACAAGCAGCCAGCGCTCCAGAGATGACGTTCAGTTTATGCGACGTAGATGTAGAAATCGTAGATTCTGTCAAATGTCTTGGTGTCCACTTTCACAAAAATATGTCCTGGGACACGCACGTTGACCACGTTACCACACAGATAGCAAAAGCTGCTGGGGTCATAACTAAATATAAATCGTACTTACCGACGGCCGTTAAATTACACATTTACAATTCACTTTTCCTTTCACATGTTAACTACTGTCTCTTAGTGTGGGGTAAAACAACACTTGGTAATTTAAATCGCATACATGTCCTACAGAAAAGAGCGATCCGCAGCATAGAAAATGTTCATTATCGTGAACATACATCCGAACATTTCACTAAATTTGACATTCTTTCCATCCATCATATGTACTCATTCTACCTTGCAAAGCAATATAAGCATGACTCGCTTGAAATTCTCCGTACACTTGCTAACTTTACCCCTCAAACACGACACTAGAATACACGCACTAATCTAATTTGGAAAATTCCTTACTCACGCTTAAGACTATCTGAACAAATGCTCCGTCATGCCCTACCGACCCTACTAAACCACCTTCATTGTCAAGGAATTAACATACGCACCATTACCAACAATATGCTTAAGTCCTTTGTAACGCGACAGTGTGCGTGTATGAAATTGTTTTATGTATTTTAGAAATTCTCTTGTAGAATTGGTGTGCTACCGTGGCTGCCTTCCTTGTACATACTGACCTTTATTTGTGGCTCAAAAATGAGTATATTATTTTTGTATTGCATATTACACGTACTGACTTTTAAATTTTCTAATGTATAAAGGTGTATGTTTCTTAATTTTCCACTGTATATGCCTTGTAAATAGGGGGCTCGAAGCTCGTCAAGTGGAAACTTCCACTTTTTCTTTGAGCCCTCCTCGTCCTCCGCTAATCTTTTTGTGAGGAAGAAAATAAAATTATTGATTGATTGATTGATTGATCGGGCGACTTTTGTATTCATATTTTTCTTTGTGTGTAAAATGGTAGCACATTTCAAGTAAACAGGTAAGTACAGGACGGCCGAACCAGCATGCATTGACACTTGTGGACAGATATATTAGACCACCTGTGACATAAGCATGTGCCTGAAGTTTGGCACATATGTGCGGTCAGATGCCTTAAGGCTGCATGGAAAAGGAGAAATAATTTTATTGAGCCAGAGCCGAGAAATCTAGCATTAACCTTTTGGGGCTTTTCCTGGGACACACAACTTTTTGGACACTGCTAGTTGTGGGGACGTTTTCTGGATGCGTTAGGGAAAAATGAACACCTCCTGAGGAGATTCCAAATGTCCCGATGGGCATTTTTGGGAGCTTTTGAGGAGGTTTTGTGTTTGCTGGGATCAGTGCGGGCCTACGTAAAAACATGCCGTGACTGCCAACGTCGGAAATCTCCTGCGTTGAAACCAGCTGCATTCCTTCACCCCGTCGATCCGCCGAACACCCATTTCACCAATAGGGCATGGACCTCCCTGGTCCTGTACCGAAGTCTTCGTCTGGAAAGCTTTGGATCGTCGTTGCGAGCGACTGCCTGACACGGTAGGCTGAGACCGCGTCCCTTAACAAACGCACTGCTGCTGAAGTGGCGCATTTCTTCGTCTACAACATTGTCCTGCGTCATGGACCCTTCGCCGTTGTTGTTACTGACCGGGGGACTGCTTTCACCACCCGCTTAATCCAGTCCGTGATGACTCTGACGCACACCAGCCATCTACGTGCTACGGTTTATCACCCACAAACAAACGGGTTGGTAGAGCGACTCAACATCACACTAGCCGATATGCTTTGTATGTATGGTGACGTCGAGCATCGAACTTGGGACAACATTCTGCCGTACATAACGTTTGCGTACAACACCACCCTGCAGTAGACGGCCCGACTGACCCCCTTACAGCTTGTCTTCGGTCGGCAAGTGACCACTCCGTTGGAGGTTATGTTGCCCGTTGAGCCCTAATGTGACTCTGACACTGACCTCGACGTAGACACCTTCGTTAAGCGTGCTGAGGAAGCGCGGCAATTGGCACGCCTGCGAATTAACCGTCAACAGGAGACTGATGCCGCTAGGCACAACCTTGGACGCCGCGTCGTCAGTTACGAGCCTGGCGACATGGTCTGGGTATGGGCACCTGTTCGTCGCCGCGGCCTTTCTGAAGAGTTGCTGCGCAGATACTTCGGCCCTTACGAAGTAGTGCGCCAAATCAGTAATGTGACGTATGCAATAGCTCCCGCCCAAGTGGCTTGCTCATCGCGCCGGTTGCACCGTACAGAAGTCGTGCACATTGTTCGCATGAAGCCATACCACGACAGACTACCTGACTGAACAGCGGTTCACTGCAGCTGTGTTTTCCCTCCTAGCTGCATCGTGGCGAAGCTGCAGAAAAGGGGGCAGTGATACGTGCCACTATAGAAGGAGCTGAGCGCCTGCATTCCTAGAGGAAGAAGATGTTTCTTTCTCGCTCAAGCGCTCGGACCACTTAGGGACCACCGCAGTTTTCCGTCTCGGCTCTGGAGGTTCTCCTTCGCCTCTCACGTTGCAATATTTAGGCGCCTTGTTGTAATTAGAGATTTGTAGCTGGTCGTTGGTAATAGAAATATCAGTTTTTCCTCTAAAGCGTTACCCCCAGTCTCCTCCATCACTGATGGAAATGAAGAAGTTATTATTTTAATATTATTTTATTTTATTACTATTATTAAATGACTCAGCGCGCTGTTGTGTCGGTAAACAAAAAGTAATGTACGCCAAGAACATTCAGAAACCAATGCAGTAGGATTTACCACGACAATTGCAATAAGTGCTGAGCACAGAATAGACTCAGAACAAGGAAAACTTTAGCTCTAAATACCATTACCCGTTGATATTGCGATAGCACTGGGTCTTCAGAATTTAACTGCTTCTAATCTCCCGCCATTTCGTGCGATTTGCTGGATGCTCGTCTGATGACGCTTCCACGCGCATGGATGGAAGATGATTAACACCACGCTTTCAAATTACACCGTGAGGCGAGCAATATCAACAAACAACAAGAACTACAGCGTGAGAGACTGGCAATTTAATACCAGTGCACGCGGGTACGTGACGAAGACGACGACACTGCAAGCACAGCTTGAAAGCTTGGCAGTTCGTACAGGCAGGATGTTAAGATATCTCCCAAGTGATTATTCATCTGAGAGAAGTGTATCAACCGACAGGAGTGGACTCTCTCTAGGAGATGTGCTCAGCCTTATCTCGTGTCTAGTTCGGTCTTGCTTGGTCTTTTTGCGATGTGTTTCGTGCAATTTCCCAATTCTGTGTAAATAATCGAGTTAATGAAAATGGAATATATTTTTAATGTAATAGGTACCATGCTTAAAAAGAACTGTGGCGATGGAGTAGTAGTCTGAAGCAGCGGCCAGTGGGAATGATTTTTTTGCGCCACCGCGGTTTCGGATTCCGCTCTCCCAGCTAGGAATTCATTTATTTAGTGCCTTCCCCCGGTGCGGTGCAGGCTTTCCGCTGCAATGGGGCTCCTATACAGTCGCTTAAAATAAAACATTATTCAGGCCACTTCAAAACTAAGCAGGTCGCTAAAACGCAGCATTTGGGCAGAATAATGCCAATCACTAACTCCCCGAGTCTGGAGTGAAAGATATCTGTGGTTGCCATTTAACGCCCTAGCGCTTCCACTCCGCCGAAAAGAGTTTGTCTGTCCGAATCCTGCTTCTAGCACGTGAGCCACTTTGGTCACGTGACATTGTGACGTCGTCACAAGCTGGAAGCTGCCCACTGGACTGTGAGCAAATCGCCCGCCATGGCAGTTCAATTAAATATTAGTCACTAGAGATTCCTCAGGAACAACATAGGTCTCACAAGCCCCACCGAATTCAGCACCTGCCATTGCAGAGCAGCGGCACGTAGCTTAACTGTTGCACCTCTGTGCCAGGAGCGGAATCAGGATTCCCAAGGATTTGTGAATATAGAGAATGACCAATTCTACCGTAGTACAAATCTAAAATGATGCAGTATCATGCAAACTTCCATCATAAAACACGAGATGTTCCTGTTATTTGGAGAGCAGTAAAGCTTTTTCTTTTTTACCACAAAGTACAATGCAAGCAAAACCCCAGAGCTAAACCGCCCGTGATTTTTTTGCTTCCACGTTTACACATTATCCACACACTGAGTGTCAAATTCCTGCCATGCCTGCAAGAAATTTGGTTCTGTTATTTGGAAAGCAGTACAGCTTTTTCTTTATTAGCGCAGCGTACAATGCAAGGTAGAGCGAGCGATGATTCAGGCCAAGGTAGTTAGGCTGCTGCTTTATTTCCATGAATGGTGAGACCGGGGAGAGAAATAAACCAAGTGATGTTTCTGTTATTTGGAGAGCAGTATAGCTTTTTCTTTTCTACCACAAAGTACAATGCAAGGCAGAGCGAGCGATGATTCCGACCAAGGTGGTTAAGCTGCTCCTTTATTTCTGCGGTAAGACCGGGGACAGAAATAAAGCACAAAATGTTCCTGTTATTTCGCGAGCAGTACAACTTTTTCTCTATTAGCGCATCATACAATGAAAGGCAGAGCGAGCGGTGATTCAGACCAAGGTGGTTAAGCTGCTGCTTTATTTGCATGGTAGGACCGGGGACAGAAATAAACCAAGAGTGGTTCCTGGTATTTGGAGATAATAATCATAAAATAATTGTTTTTTGGCGAAAGGAAATGGCGCATTATCTGTCTCATATGTCGTTGGACACCTGAACCTCGCCGTAAGGGAAGGGATAAAGGAGGAGTGAAAGAAGGAAGGAAGAAAGAGGTGTGGTAGTGGAGGGCTCCGAAATAATTTCGACTACCTGGGGATATTTAACGTGCACTGACATCGCGCAGCACACGGGCGCCTTACCGTTTTTCTTCAATAAAAACGCAGCCACCGCGGTCGGGATCGAACCCGGGAACTCCGGATCAGTAGTCGAGCGCCCTAACCACTGGGCCACTGGAGAGAAGTACAGCCTTTTCTTTTTAACCACAACGTCCAATGCAAGGCAGGGTGAGCGATGATTCAGGCCAAGGTAGTTAAGCTGCTGCTTTATTTCCATGGTAAGACCGGGGATGGAAATAAACCAAGAGATGTTCCTGTTGTTTGGCGAGCAGCACTTTTTCTTTTTTAGCGCATCTTACAATGCAAGGCAGAGCGAGCCATGATACAGACAGACCAAGGTGGTTAAGCTGCTGCTTGATTTCTATGGTAAGACTGGGGACAGAAATAAACCAAGAGATGCTCCTGTTATTAGGAGAGCAGTAGAGCTTTTTCCTTTATTAGCGCAGCGTACAATGCAAGGAAGAGCGAGCGATGATTCAGACCAAGGTGCTTAAGCTGCTGCTTTATTTCCATGGTAAGACTGCAGTGGTTGGCTTTACCCAAAACACCGTGGCACCGATTTTCCTTACTGCAATTCCTACGAAAATAGAAGATGTGACTGTACTGAACTACTCACAGTGTGAATGAAAAAATTCCACACCAATGCCGCCAACAGGCTTTGATTTGACAGCGGAATTTCATAGAAGCATTTTTTGCAGCGCAGCCAGTTCTTTGAAACCTCACTGAACTGAAATCGAACTCCGTTCCGGGAAAGAAGCCTTGGAAATTCAACAGCCTTACTAGGTATAATTTCTACTTGTTTTACTCTACACCCTGATCATCTGACAGACTCGGGCCTGATAATGAAAATGTCGACTGAGGTGCCACGGCTCCCGTTGGACCGGCGGCCACCCGCACGGTCCGGCCAGTCTCCCTTGTTAGCACTATAAGGGGCGTTTCACTTAAAACTGTACACAATGTTTAAAAGTAGGCTTCTTCAGTTAGATCACTTTTTTCGGCATATCGTTGTCAGCAGTGTAGAACCTTGCGATGACGGCGGAGGCGTGCATCTCCCCGCCTTTCTTGTTCGCCTCCTGTACCTCCAGACTGCAGAAACTATGTCTTTCCCGGGAAGTTTCAACATAAGAACTATACTCCGTTCCATACATCAGGTGCAACGCTATGAAAGGGTACGTAAGAAGTCCGCACGAAAAAATAAAGGGAGCCATGTTACTCCGCGCTTGTTCAGTGGCCGACGGGTCTAAGTCACGAGAAAGCGACCGCGTGTCGGCAGCAATAATTGAATTCATTCAAGCTGATGACAAATGTGTCATGTAATAAGCCTCCAGGCAAAGCATTTACTGTGTTTCGCTCACCCCAAGGAGCGCACTACTTTTTGATCGTGGATGCAGGCAGCGCCAACAAGAGCGCTGCTGCTGCAGCTGTTGCTGATAGGAAGAAAGAAAAAGAAAAATGCATGGGCCTGCCTAGTGGCTCAAGCCGAGCCACGCTCGCGGCCGCGTGTCGAAAGTAGGAGAGTTAAAGGATAGGAGAGCAAAGACATAAAGAAAAGGCGCACGCTAATATGTCCCGGGCCGATCACGGATGCAGTGCAATACATGGCCGACCCGTGCCAGAGTGCTTCAAGCCAACCACTTCGCCATATTCCAAAAATAGGTTTAATATCTTAGGTCCAAGGACCCGCAGCTGATATTAAATCAGGTATCAGATACTAATACCAATAGGGAGGCAATCCCAATTGTAGAGTTAGCTTTGACAGCATTGTACCTGATGTATGAAACGGAGTATAGCGCTTTAAAATGGGAATTCGTAGCGGGCTGCACAGACCCGCCGCGGTGGCTCAGTAGTTAGAGCGCTCGGCTACTGATCCGGAGCTCCCAGGTTTGAACCCGACCGCGGGGGCTGCGTTTTTATGGAGGCAAAACGCTAAGGCGCCCGTATGCTTTGCGATGTCAGTGCACGTCAAAGATCCCCAGGTGGTCGAAATTATTCCGGGGCGTCAAAGAATAAAAAGAAATAGAGAAATGCGGTCCGTAGCAAGAACGACAGGCAATGACACAAGCACAAGTCACAGGCCGCCGCAGCTGTAGCCTGCAGACCTTGAGGGCTGCCGACTGCTGCGACCTGAGTAGGAAAGATCGAGGGCCCTCCATCACAAGGCAGCGCAGACGTTTCAGTGTCAAGAAAAGGCGATTGAGGTGTCCACTGTTCAGGGAGCCAGTTATGCGCCATTCTTTCCTCAAAATCATCGGAGTCTAGAACGTTGTCAATGCCAACGATAATGAACACAATGAACGCCGATGGTGGTTAGCTTCAGCGCCATGTTTCTGCTACCACGTTGAGAATGCCAACGCATTCGGCGCCCATATCTCACTATCGCCACGTAGGTTAAAGTGCGTCTGAGGTTTCTACAGTCCCAGGAGGCAAGTTATGCGCTTTTCCTCTGCTTTCTAACGAAATTGCTTTGGTGTTAAACAACAACAACAACAACAACAACAACAACAACAACAACAACAACAACAACAACAACAACAACAACAACAACAACAACAACAACAACAACAACAACAACAACAACAACAACAACAATAATAATAATAATAATAATAATAATAATAATAATAAATAGTTGCAAATTTAGTTTTCAGCAAAGGAAATGACGCAGTAAGTCTCGCATGCATCGATGAACCCCCGAACCGCGCCGTAAGAAGGATAAAAGAGGTTCGGCTGAAGGTTGGTCAAAGTCATTCTCCGGCCTACGCGGCGACTGCTTTAAACTAGTGTAGTGAAGCTGTTCGCTTCAAAAGAGCGCATTCAATACGGTATAGAGACGAATATTATTCGTCGTCCTTCGGCCGTTCATCGAAAGGATGCGTAATAATATCAAGCGTGCAGAAAACGTATGTAAACCGCATGCATCGGCGTCATGACCGCTAAGACGCGCGGTTGTTGGCAGTCGCAGCAACTTTGAGAATGCGCCCCTCTGTCAACAGCGACGCTGGGTCGCGTGCAGTCTCCGGGTGTTCCAGAGAACGCTGTGGGATGCGTCGGTGGTGGCTTTAATGACGCTACGCTAACCCGAATAGCACGGCCGCAGAACGCGGCAGCCTAGGCAGCCACGTCCAGAAAAAAATGAGCACACAGAGCGTCACAGAAATGACGGCCGCGTTGTAAGGCCTAGTGTTTCGTGGTGGCCTTTATTGTCTTTGCCCTTGTCGCATATGAAGACTGGTCGTTGCTTCTTGCACTCGAAACGGCACATCGAGGCTCATGTCCATGCAACAGACAACACAACGACGCGAGAAGGCCTAGTGTTTCGTGGTGGCCTTTATTGTCTTTGCCCTTGTCGCATATGAAGACTGGTCGTTGCTTCTTGCACTCGAAACGGCACATCGAGGCTCATGTCCATGCAACAGACAACACAACGACGCGAGAAGGCCTAGTGTTTCGTGGTGGCCTTTATTGTCTTTGCCCTAGTCGCATATGAAGACTGGTCGTTGCTTCTTGCACTCGAAACGGCACATCGAGGCTCATGTCCATGCAACAGACAACACAACGACGCGAGAAGGCCTAGTGTTTCGTGGTGGCCTTTATTGTCTTTGCCCTAGTCGCATATGAAGACTGGTCGTTGCTTCTTGCACTCGAAACGGCACATCGAGGCTCATGTCCATGCAACAGACAACACAACGACGCGAGAAGGCCTAGTGTTTCGTGGTGGCCTTTATTGTCTTTGCCCTAGTCGCATATGAAGACTGGTCGTTGCTTCTTGCACTCGAAACGGCACATCGAGGCTCATGTCCATGCAACAGACAACACAACGACGCGAGAAGGCCTAGTGTTTCGTGGTGGCCTTTATTGTCTTTGCCCTAGTCGCATATGAAGACTGGTCGTTGCTTCTTGCACTCGAAACGGCACATCGAGGCTCATGTCCATGCAACAGACAACACAACGACGCGAGAAGGCCTAGTGTTTCGTGGTGGCCTTTATTGTCTTTGCCCTAGTCGCATATGAAGACTGGTCGTTGCTTCTTGCACTCGAAACGGCACATCGAGGCTCATGTCCATGCAACAGACAACACAACGACGCGAGAAGGCCTAGTGTTTCGTGGTGGCCTTTATTGTCTTTGCCCTTGTCGCATATGAAGACTGGTCGTTGCTTCTTGCACTCGAAACGGCACATCGAGGCTCATGTCCATGCAACAGACAACACAACGACGCGAGATATATTTTTCTTCTTCACCTCGCATCTTTGGTCACGCATGTGTGTTCCATGAAGTGTTGAGATACGAGGATAATGTCGGTTATAAGGAAGCTAAAATGTAGTAGTGCTGTTAAGGTCTCATAGAGCTCTCTGGATTTGCCTGCACAGCTTCACTTTTATTAGACATCCTTACAAGTGCAATTTTCATGTTTCTTCGCCAGTACATTAAATTAAACGGCTGTGCAACGGTACATAACAATGCACTTCGCATTCTTGCCGTGTTTTGCATCTAAAGGAACATTTTTCACCTTCCTATTATTTTCGGGAGAATCCACGTATTTATGGAAGTCGTCGAATCGCTGGTAAATAGTAGATCAGCATTGTTTCTGCTAGATATCACCGATTTACTTTGACTTTTCATGAGTACTTTATTGCTCAGAATGAACAACATTAAAATTCAAAGTGTAAATTAACCTGCTTAAATTTGCATGTTTTTCTAGTTTCTTGCAGAGCAAGTACAACCTGCACTAGATCCTATATGTATTTTCATCCTTGTTGCCGATTTAGCTGTGCATTTGATAAAGCCTGTGCTACAGCCTGTTCCATAAAACTTTCGACATCATAACCTTAAAGCGTCATACGGCACTACATCAAGTGGAGAGGCACGACACGTAGCGTGGCATGCAACAATCTTGCATGGTGCTGTCATCTATCGCAATCAGCCCACGTTTTAAGTTGTAGCGCTAGAAAAGAAATATAAACGCACACTTCACAAGAGCTAAAAATAATCTGAGGTTTTTTCTGGTCGTCTTGGCGCCTCATTCAAAGCCATACCAACTATATGTGTCGTTGTTTTATATGGGAACAATGCTTCCTGGGGGTCCGCATGTATATCTCGAAGGGATTCTCATGTCTCGTTTATGGCATCTTCTGTTGACTGAAAATGTAAAGACACACGGACAGGGCGCATTTCCTATATTACAAATCACGCGAACCTAATCGTGCTCCAGCCATGCAGATTATGGTGTGCAGCATTTGGATACTTTTTACGGAATATGTGCGGCACGGCCTTATTGCAAACCAGATTTGCCCTAATAAGGCACTGCTGTAATCACTCCTGTCCATCTTGAGGACAACGCACCTAAGTAATATGCACAACAGGCTCCTTCGATCGAGCAAGATCTTCTTGCAGCTTACATAAAGAGAACTGGCGGAGTGAACGTTTCAAGTTTTTCTATTTCTCAGTTGTATTCCGACTGAGAAATGAGTAATAAAAGTTGGAGAAAATAATGTTCTGCCGTCCGAATTCAGTTCGGGTAATTGCACGCTGGAACCATTTTTATAGCTGCTTCATACGAACGTTTCCCCTGAAACCTCACGCGTGATGACACTTTTATACTGCAATGAGGACGTGATCGAAGCTGAATAAAACATGTGCAATGAGTGCTATTGCTGTGCCGAAAAAGAAGACTGCCTAAATAGATGCCTTAGAAATATACAACCCTAAACGGAACGTACTCAGATTTTACGCCTGTATAGATTCCATCGCGAATCAGAAGCGATTGATGCACACTTAGGCGGTTCGATATCGTGGCTTATACTTCGTCAAGCAGCAAGGTTTCTGGAAGCCATTGTACGCAGCAGCAATTTCAGTGCAATCTCTCCGTAGTATTTAATTTCAATGTGCTTCAAAAGCTAATGCGCAGCCCATCAATGCTTTTTTTTCATTCTATGGCGCTCTGCGGTTCGCCTTCAAGGGGCTGACGCCAGTTTGACATGAGAAAGTTATGACGACATGAGCGCGCTCAATGGGTAGTGGGCTTGGCAGCACGGGCGCGATGACATCGCCTCACCGTACGCCGTTGTTATTTGCGCAGCTACTAGTCCTGGGCTACTGTTCCTGCGGAGCAGACAACCGGACTACCAGACGGACCTGTGCTCGATGCTTACCTGCTGGACGATGTAGCTGGACCGTGGCGATACCACCCTGGTGCCTTGGCTCCGACGCTTGGTGTATCCGCCCACCGGTTTCTTCCTCAGCGATGCCCGGCTCCCTCGGTTGCAGCATCACCCTGCCTACCGCGCATTCTCAGGTCATGGCCATGCACTTCCGGTTTATCGTCTCTACGTCACCAGTCCTACATAAATCATCGCGACAACGTCACGGCCTTCAGTGGGCTTGGCAGCACGGGCGCGATGACATCGCCTCACCGTACGCCGTTGTTGTTGGCGCAGCTACTAGTCCTGGCCTACTGTTCCTGCGGAGCCGACAACCGGACTACCGGAGATGGACCTGTGCTCGGTGCTTGCCTGCTGGACGATGTGGCTGGACCGTGGCGATACCACTTTGTTGCCTTGGCGCCGACGCTTGGTGTATCCGCCCACCGGTTTCTTCCTCAGCGATGCCCGGCTCCCTCTGTTGCAGCATCACCCTGCCTACTGCGCACCCTCAGATCATGGCCATGCACTTCCGGTTTATCGTCTCTACGTCACCAGCCCTACATAAATCACCGCGACATCGTCATGGCCTTCAGTGGGCTTGGCAGCACGGGCGCGATGACATCGCCTCACCGTACGCCGTTGTTGTTTCCGCAGGTAACCAACTGCTGTTCTTTATTAACTAAGCGCACGCGCTACCGCGGTCTTTTTGTGCTGCCAAGCCCACATGCAGCTTTTGTCATTCTTTGTGACTGCGGACATGTAATACAGGCGCTTCTGCAACTGTCCGGGGATGTCGAGCAAAACCCGGGTCCAATTACTCGTGCCGCTGCAGGTGATGAGCTATCTGCTTTGTTAGAAGCTCTGGACGAACTAAAGAATGGACAGGCAACGTTATTAGATGAAGTTTGAAATATCCGGGAAAAGCATATTGAAAACGATAAAATGCTGCAAGATATCAAAGAAAGAATAACTAACATTGAAGAAGAGTGCCAATCACTAACGACAATCAAAGCAGGTATAAAAAGTGTTCAGATGCTCGCAGAGGCAAACACTTGCGAGATTGAACATTTAACTGCTCGAGCAGACGATGCCGAAGATTGGGCGCGGCGAAACAACCTGGTGTTTTACGGGGTGGACGATGAGTGCGACGAAAGTTGGGCGAGCTCTGAGGAACAGTTGATCGCCTTTTCCAAGGAAAACTTGAAATTATGCATTTAAGCGAGGGACATAGAGCGTGCCCATAGGCTTGGGTCCTTTTCTCCTAACAAAACGAGGCCAATTCTAGTGAAGTTTGCCCATTTTAAGGACAAAGAAAAACTGGTGACCACTAGCAGGGCAAAACGGCACTCCAAAATTAGTGTTGCCCAAGACCTTTCTCCAGCCACTCGTTTAGCCCGGAAATCCCTAATTGAATTTCAAAAGAAACAAAGCTTTCGCAGCACTCTTCGCCACAACAGACTAGAAGCAGGAAAGGACAATACGTTTATGATCCGGTCAGCAAACAGGTTGTTCTTCGTGCAACATAGCCATTGGCGCGTGCCAACCAGGACTGTGCAAAGAAATCCCTCTCTTTCCTTTCCACTAATATTAGGAGCGTGCTACCCAAACGCGACATCCTTGGTAATACTATCTATTCTTCAGATTGTAATTTCATCGCGTTAACCTAGACATGGCTGAATTAATCTATAGATAATTCAGAGATTTTCCTTCCCACACAGACTTCCAAGTTTTTCGTGCCGACCGCAACAACAGACGCTGCGGTGGTGTTCTCATCGCTACTCATCCTGATTTGAATTGCCACAGAGTATGCATTCATACTTCTTTAGAAATCGTGTTCGTACGCTGTCGAACTGCACACCCCCATATCATCATAGGCGCATGCTATCGCCCGCCTGATTGCGACAGCTCATTCGTGCCCCAGTTCCGTGACGCACTTAACTCTTTAAGATCTCTGTATCCACATGCCCCTGTTATGTTCGGTGATTTTAACTTTCCTGATATTACTTGGTCTGACCTTGCCCTCTCCCTCTCGAAAAATAATACTGAAAGCAATTTTGTTAACACATGCCTAACATTTTCACTATCCCAGATGGTTGAATCAGCAACTAGGCATACCCATCATTCAGCTAACATCCTGGATCTTGTGCTTACAACCCACCCCGATAGAATTCCTTTGCTGTCATACCTAGATGAAATTAGCGATCATAAAGTAATCCATGGCACATTCTTAACCAGACAGAGCCGCGCAGCCAAAAGCAACAAAAAAACTGACTTTGTATGAAAAGTGTAATTATCGAGATTTTAACGAAGACCTTACCAGGTTTCGGGAATTCTTATCGGTTGATTTCTCAACGCGATCTGTCGAGCAAAACTCGTTAATGTTCAAGTTTAAAATGCAGGAACTAATCATTACCTATATTCCAACCATAAGCATTAGCGAGCGTAGTTCCTCCCGTTCGTTTAATCCTGCACTCAAGCGTCTTAAAAACAAGAAGAATCGCCAATTCCGTACAGCCAAATTTACCAAGAGTCCAGAGGCGTGGCAGAAATACCGCACCACGTCCAAATTATATAATTCGGAAATTACTAAATCTAAACGTTCCTTTTATGAAACCACCTTGCCTAACTTACTTCGAACTAACCCAAAAAATTTTGGAAAGCAATTAATCCCAAAGATAAAGACAAATCATTTTCATTAATGGATCAAACAAAACAGCCTGTCCCCTGTGACGAGGTAGCGGAAATACTCAATCTAACCTTTTATTCTATTTTTACAAGAGAACCAGATGTAACCTCCCGTATGTTTCCTCGTATAACCATCCCATCATGCCAGATATCACGTTTTCACCCCAAGGAATCTTGAAACTAATCGAAACTTTAAAATTGACTTCATCAGCTGGCGTCGACAGCATCAATGCCAAAGTCCTCAAAAGCACCCAGGAAATCACCAGTGCTATTTTGTCCCACATTTTTCAGCAGTCACTGTTATCTAGCATCGTCCCTCATGATTGGAAGGTGGGTAAGATTGTTCCAGTTCCAAAGCCAGGTTCTACTAACTACCGGCCTATATCTCTAACCAGCGTCTGTTCCAAAATTATGGAGCACGTTATTTACTCGCAAATCACAAATTTCCTTACATCTGTTAAAATCTTTCACCCTAACCACCACGGATTTCAAAAAGGACTTTCATGTGACACTCAACTTGCCTTATTCCTTCACGACATAAGTACTAGTGTAGACCCTAAGATACCTGTTAACGCCCTCTTCATCGACTTCGAGAAGACTTTCGACCAAGTCTCTCACAAACGCCTACTACTAAAGCTTTCACAACTAAACCTTGACCCACTCGTCTTCAACTGGATACAGGCTTTCCTCACTAATCGTCAGCAGTTTGTTGAAGCCAACAACAAATCTTCACTCTCTGACGTACTCTCTCGTGTGCCGCAAGGTAAAGTTCTTGGCCCTCTCCTTTTCTTAATTTACAGCAATGACTTTGCCTAATAATATTTCATCAAACATCCGCTTATTCGCCGACGATTATGTTATTTACCGTTCTATTAATAGTGCAGCAGATAATAATATTCTTCAATGTGATCTATTAATGGCTTGAGGAGTGGTGTCGTAGATGGCTGATGGTCTTAAACACTAACAAAACTGCGCTTGTTTCCTTCCACAGACGACAAAATTACCCTACCCCAAATTATCTCCTGAACGGTTCTAGTGTTTTACCCCGCAACTGCATTAAGTATCTTGGTGTTGACATCTCGGGTACCCTTAACTGGTCTACCCATATAACGCGGATAATTAACAATGTTAACAAAACTCTCGGCTACCTACGTCGTAATTTACGTCTAGCTTCACCAGCAGTTAAATTGCTAGCTTATAAAACATAATTTCGGCCAAAGTTAGAGTACGCATCAGCCATCTGGGACCCCGCTCAACTTACCCTAACCCACTGTGTTGAACTTGCGCAAAATTGCGCCGTTAGATTCATCTACTCAAACTACTTATACTCCACCAGTGTTACCTCCCTGAAAAATAATGCATGCCTGCCTAACCTCAAGCAACGCCGTATTGTTGCAAGGCTATGCTTGTGTCACAAAATATATAATAACTTTACTCACAACTGTCCTATCCAACTTGCTCATCGTTCTTCAGCTCGCACAAGCCACCACAAGGCCGTTTACCCACCTCCTGCTCGCACCGTGACCCATCTTCATTCCTTCTTTATCTAAACAGCGCGTGACTGGAACAGTCTTCCCACCAGTACCATCCTTCTTACACACCCGGACCATTTCAAGAAAGCCCTCTAAACTATGTTCTATTAACACCAGGTTGTTAGCCCACCCCTCATGTAAAGCCCTCAAGGCCCCTTGAGGTATCTATATAAATAAATAAATAAATAAATAAATAAATAAATAAATAAATAAATAAATAAATAAATAAATAAATAAATAAATAAATAAATAAATAAATAAATAAATAAATAAAAGGAGTAATCTAAGCAAGTGACTTCACTTGCCTTTTGTTCCTGTGAAGTCATTTTGTTTTGACAAAAAGCGCGGAGGCAATTACAGGGAGGTGATGTACTACTACACCTTGACTTATAGCGCTGGGATGATGTGCTCCAAGAGAAGCACCATTTTAAAGAACACTAAAAAGAAAAACTCAATTCAGTTTTTTCTTTTAAAAAAAACAATTTTTTTTACTCTTTTTGTATAAGTTGGTATCTTTCCTGCTGTAAAGCACGAAATTATTGAGGAGAAAATAATAATTAGGCACTTTTCCTTCACTCGATTCAAACTCCTGACCAGTACACCGAGAGAACTCTTTGATCTCAGTTTCGAGCCTAATGGAGCCTGATGGAGGCGTAGCCCAGCCTGTGGCATCGGCGGCCAAGAAACTGTTGACGCTCCGGAGTGCCCTTGCGAAATCATCCGGTGATGGCGACATCAGTATTTATTTCTGCCTTACACATGCATCTTGTTAAAGCTCCGTTTTCAGTGAAATTATTGTTATGTTCTGGGGCAACCAAAATCAATACGGCCCAAATTCAGTTTGCTCTTACCGGCCGTTTAAACCGTAAACGGTAGAGATCGGCGCAACTTTCTGCGATTATGTGAATTACTGATTGCCGTCGTGCAGAGCAAATCACTTAATTGACAATTCCTCATACCAAGTGAGCGCCCCCATAAATCCCTCGTGAGGGTCCCTTGGCTTTACCTTCAGCGACCAAAGAAAAAGTATCTCTAAGTCAAACGCATCCTCAATATATGGGTTTACCATACGAAGGCTCTGACTCTCAGAGGTTCGTGACATATCGACTTGTTGAGTAGTTTGCAGGTACGTTTCCACTTTTATAATAATTATAGTGACCCAATGAATGCAATCTTTCTCTTATTTTATTGGGGCGTTAACTCTCTGGCGTTAGCATGACCCGTCGGTGGAAATGAAAAGAAAAAATAGATGGTGTCTCACGTAACTTGAGTCAAACTTTGCAGAACAGAGTGCACCGTACATCGGCCAAACCAATCGTACTTTGTTTGCTGCTGTGACGTGCTATCAGAGTATTTTATAATAGCTGCCATATTAGTTAATTATTATTTTGCTCCGGGATAGTTGTTTCTTTGATGCCAAAAGATTAACCCAGGGCAGATGGAGGAGGACACGAAAGAGAACAAACAGCCCAAGGCAGACGCTGACCTGTGTTGTGCGTTGTTTCCTCCTCGGTTCTTCGCACTATTGATTAAGTACGATCAACTATTCAAAATTTGTAAAATTTATTTTTGGCACAAGCTCGTTTAAAAATTTGTACAGGGAGTTGAAAAACATCTGTTTAATTTTTTTATCAACAAGCCTTGTGCGGGGCTCTTATTTCAGAATATGAAGAATAATAATTGGTTTTGGGGGGGGGGGGGGAAAGGAAATGGCACAGTATCTGTCTCATATATAGTTGGACACCTGAACCGCGCCGTAAGGGAAGGGATAAAGGAGGGAGTGTAAGAAGAAAGGAAGAAGAGGTGCCGTAGTGGAGGGCTCCGGAATAATTTCGACCACCTGGGGATCTTTAACGTGCACTGACATCGCACAGCACACGGGCGCCTTATCGTTTTTCCTCCATAAAAACGCAGCCGCCGCGGTCGGGTTCGAACCCGGGAACTCCGGATCAGTAGTCGAGCGCCCTAACCACTGAGCCACCGCGGCGGGGCTCCGAATATAAAGAACGTTCGCGAAATATAGACGAATCCACGTGAGTGTGCTCTTGCACATCAGTATTTTTGCGCGCTCAGTTTTGTTTTTATCGAATTAAAAGTCCGCTCTGAACGCGTCGAAGTGAGCGGCAGACGGAGCTTACAGCGCTCGCCTGAAAGTTGAACCGTACCTTTCGCGTGAACATGCCATGAGACAGCGGCGGACACCACTTACAGCGCTCGCCTGAAAGTTCGACCACGCCATTCGCATGAAAATGTCATCAGGCGCCGCTGTGTCCAATGAATGATAGGCAAGCCACTGAAAGGCAACAGACAAATCTTTCATTCAGTTAATAAAGAGACTAAACTAAAACGGAAGGAACCGCGGAGAAGTCACATAATTAAAGGCAGCTTCCGTGCATGTTTTCTATGCATTTGTGCAGCCCGTCGATGTGAGCTGAGGTTGCTCGCTTTGCCCAGGTCAGCGCGCAGGTTTTGTTCCTTCAACGCGCTGGTAGCAGCGCTAATATGCCTGCACAAGAGCTGTTACGTGGTTTTTTTAAACATTTGGCGATCTTGGTCTACATACCGAGAAAATGGGGCGCACACGTAACAGGCCTTTAGAAAAAACTGAATCGGTTGTTTCTGATCTCCGTCTAAACAGGTATCAAATGCTCTCGGGCATGATTTTCAAGAAATTTCAATATTAACGTTTGCAGTTAAATTAGGTAGAATTTCAGAAATGCCACCAGTTTTTTAGGACAAATAATATGTTGTTGCTTGTATCCATCTGCGGAGTAATACTTTCTTTATAGCCTTGGCCGAAGTTACATAAAACACCGTACGTATAAATGTAACACATAATAACTTGTGATAACCTAGTGTCTTAGTATTATGAAGTTCATTTCTTAAGTGCACGAGTTGAGTACCTTTCTCTTCATTCGCGCGTGCATATTGTCAACAATGAATAATACCGCCACTATACTGTGTTGTCGCTTTTATCTAATAGGTCGCATTTTTTTTTCTCCGTGTTGTATTCTGTTTAAAAGAAATGTCCACTCCTGCAGTTATCCTGCTTTGGGGCTGACAGCATAAGCAAACGAACAAATCCTATCCGTTGCACTGTACAGTACCCACAATAAAAATTTATTGCTCATCAGAGGGAAGATTCTGGAGACCTTCATGTGTCAAAAATAGCAGCAAGAATGCTAGCAGAACGAAAATACAAAATATCGAAAAGCAAAACGTATTTATTACAGTATGAAGGTACATAAAATGTGCCGGCTTATAGTCATTGTACATGCAACTGAGTTCCTCATTAGTGGAATGAAACAAGATGAAATTCGCACGTTCGTATGCGTTTGAAAGAGAGGGGCTTTTTTGCCGATTTTGGCACCAACCTGTTTTGTGCTCTTTGAAAGAGTAACTAGTTTTCTTTTGTTCTAAATTTGTGAGATGCCGTTTATAATTGATGTTACCTTTGGCGTATATCTTAAAACGAACCCTCAAACGATATTGATATAAGTCGAAGATGTGGATTGCACTAATTTTCAGGAAGAAACTTATGCTGGGGGCCCCATTCTTCCCAACAATAATACGCGCGAAAATAACTCACGACTCAAGAATCATGGCAGAATTATCATATTTACAGCAGCAGCTTCCGTTGAAGACTGCTGCACAATGCTAAGGCCTACATGCAAATCAGAACTCCTACGTAGAATCGTATGCAGTCGGATCTATGGAGGCCGCCAGTACAAATTCAAGCGGACTTTCTATCCCGACTTACATAGCGTGAACAAAATAAACACCTCAGAAGCGCGCGATGTCTATCGGATACTCTGCTTGGGAGCTTTCATTCAGTGGCAAACTTTCAGTGTTTGTACAAGGAAAGGTTTGTGAAGCCTTGAGCACTCTCTTATCTATCACTGCGCGCCAGAGCAAACAAAGGATTTTTGTTCTTTTCTAGTTGCTATCTTAGTGACAGCAATTAATCATGCAAATTGAGGCCGCTTTGTGCTCTCCGCGCAAGACGAATGATGGGCAGAGTTAGGACGCGCAGGTATACTGAAGTGCTTGCTCTTTGCTTCCTGGAACCAAGTGGGAACGGTGTAGGAAACTTTGCTGAATGTCATGAAAAACGCACAGAAACTTCGCATCTCAAGGCATAGATCATGCCCGCATATTTTGCATGAAGTCCAGCCAGTGTCTGGGATTGGAGCCGCGTCGTTACTTTTCGTTGGGCCAACGTGTCCTCCTCCCCGCACAGACAATCGACGCGTCCCCGTTGGTGCACATTGCTCATTATTGTAGTGGTGGCTGTTAAAAGCCTGAATGTATATTAGTAGTAGCCAAACAACGGTAAAATAATTCCTGACGAGGATGGCGTACAATTCAATAAAACAAACAATGACATTTTTTTTTGATGAGCATTTTATTGCACAAAACCCGTCTTGGTAAAGTTTGGGGCCCCGCCGCGGTGGCTCAGTGGTTAGGGCGCTCGACTACTGATCCGGAGTTCCCGGGTTCGAACCCGACCGCGGCGGCTGCGTTTTTATGGAGGAAAAACGCTAAGGCGCCCGTGTGCTGTGCGATGTCAGTGCACGTTAAAGATCCCCAGGTGGTCGAAATTATTCCGGAGCCCTCCACTACGGCACCTCCCTCTTTCTTTCTTCTTTCACTGCCTCCTTTATCCCTTCCCCTACGGCGCGGTTCAGGTGTCCAACGATATATGAGACAGATACTGCGCCATTTCCTTTCCCCCAAAACCAATTAAAAAAAAAGTTTGGGTATTCAGCACTTTTTTTGTGGCTTAATTAATGCTTGTCCTCACTGTCCATAGTGGGCGTTCAAGCAATGAGAATATCATTTTATCGTTTTGTTTTTTCACCGTCCGCAGTCTTAACTGCATGCTAAACAGTTTTTACCGTACTCTGTGCATCGCAGATGTAGTCTTAAGCTGCTAGTTCGTAGATGGCATTCATCTCAAGTTTCCCATTTCTCACCAAACAACAGCTACCAGTAGCCTATGTTTCTTTATTCAGCATTATATCATACTACTGGAAGCTCACTGAGAGATGGAAGGAAGAGCGAATGTAGATAGCTATGCGTACAGACGCAACAGCGGGGAGTAGAGACATTACCCCCGGAAGAGTTTGTGGAATTTCAGCATCTCATATGCAACTCCCGCGTGATAGTACCCTTCGCATGTCAATAGAATAAAATTACGGCGTAGGCACCGTCACTGATTTAATTATGTTTTTGGGCCCCGTAGCAAAAATCAAGTTAGCAGGTTCTAGAGAATTACCTTGGGTCTTCTTTTGATCCTAATTCTGTCTCATTTTACTCCTTTACGCTTGCGGCTCCCAATAGAACCAATCTACAAGTAAAATGAGGGCATACTTGAGAAGTTTGCGCTGAAACTATTGTGCATTCAAGTGTAGAAGAGGAGCATCGATTACTAGAGATACTGACTGGTAGTAGCAAACTCCATCGTTTTACGTGAACTGGAAATCGCTAGCGCTGGTCTGGGCGTCCGCTTCGGCTGCGGGAGGTTGTTGGTTCGAAACCCATTGCCGGACACCCACCGGTAAAAATTGGTACAAGCCACCCATGGCCCGGCGCCCGGCTTCTTCAGGGGTGTGTGCTTGGAGCAAACCCCGCTGCGCCCCTTCAAGGGCAAACCCAGTTTAGAACAACTCAGCCTGCAAAGGTGGTTCGTGTTTCACACCCTAGTGAAGAGTTCGATTCAAGGCTCGTAGGCTGCCACCAGCGTACCCGGCGCTGATATCAGCGTTAAAACACTGAGGTACTTCGTCGGAAGCGATTCAGAGTATCACTGCGGTCATGGGCTAGCACGGCATTCCGGCTGTCCGAACAAAACCGATCAAACATTTTTTTTAACTATAAGGAGATTGAACTCAATGAAGGAAACTGAAGCGTATAAAAGATATCTGAGCGCTAATTATCGAGCGCCTATGTGAGAGCCTTTCGATTTTGTCACACTGTACAGCGTGAACTTTGTTTTCGCCATTCAGTATCCTGTCACAGTTACAAGCTTGGTGCCCGTGGCTCCGTTTGCAAAAGAAAAAGCTGTTATGGAAAAAATAAGTGAAAAATTACTAATTTTTACTTGGTGCCGTCTATACTGCTCTGACAGTGCACCGTTAAAATAATATCTGCGAGGTAACGACCAAGTTAAAATTCAGTAAATAGAAGTCATTTCCCGGTCATCAACACATATACTACAAAAATTAAGAACAGCTCGAGCATGTATTTCGAATAGGACGGAGTCAAAATTGGTACGGCAACTAGACATCTCGAAACGCAGTCCCCCTGTCGTGATGCGTACTTAGAAATGATGCGTTGATCCGACTCGAAATCTCGAATGCCTAAGTGGGTGATAAGCAGGAGCTTTTTGTTCAATCGATTTCTCGGCAGGCATAAAACTCTACCCAAAAATATAAACCACGAGCTAAACAGGGGCAGACGCCCGACCCGAGCTGAATTTTTCACCAAACCCTAAATAGGCAGATTAACATCCTCTACGTGAACATACCCTTCAAGGCTATCTATTATACTGCTGTCGCTGCCTACGAGGACGGCACCATCGGAACCGCAGCTACCCTTCACGCCAACAACCCTGCGAAGGCTGATGGAGCGGCCATCGCCTTGGCACTTATGCACGCTACACAAGATCCCAACGACACTGAAATCTGCACAGACTCCAAAGCTGCGTACCATTCATCAGAAAAGCATTACCACACCAACTGCCCCTCGCATTCTCGCAATAGTACACACGCTTACCCAAGAGATAACCCTGGTCTGGGTTCCTAGGCATGCCTCGATCCCCGGTAATCAGCGCGTTCATGCGCTGGCTCGAGAACTATCTCACCTGGCCCCGGGAAGATCGGACACCCAAATCAACGCAGGACACCTCGCGGGCTCTACAATCATACCACCAAATCATCACTCATTAAAAAAAGCCGCTTTACCCTCCCATCAACACACTATAGACTAGATTCAAAATACACTGTGGTCTGTCGGAGACTGCAGACAAACTGCTTCATCTCACTTTACCTCCTTCATCGCTAACACCCTACCCAGACCCTCCCGCTGTGGTCAACAAGGCGGCGAGCAAGGCCACCCTCATGCACTACCTGTGGGAATGCCCCCAACCCATGGCAGTTCACCCCATACCTAACCCATCCCCCTCTTCATGGGAGGCCGCTCTGCGAGCTGCACAACCAGTGGGCCGAATATGGCTAGTCGATTGAGCTCTCCGTGACGGCTCGTGGAGTCTTGAACAGGTAGGAGCCGACCCTAAAAGATTGTTTGTTCTGTTCCTTAAATAAAGTGGTTCGTCCTCCTCGTCCTCCTCCTCGTCGAACATTGACCATGTTCTTTTTCTCTTTTGGCAAGGGATGTCTGTTATGTCTGTTGCTTTTTTTTGGCTCCTTGTCGTAGATTTGTAAGCGCAAACCCTTTATTCTGCTGATCCATCAAAATTCTCAGGTTTTCTTGTCAATCATGAAAAGTTACACGTGCGTCGTTACGGCGGCAAAGCTACCTCTACAAAACGTGAAAGACAGAAAATATGTCGTGAGAGAAGTGTTTTTTTTTGGCATTCTATTGTGCAGAGCTTCCATGCGTGAGAAAGAATATTATGTTGATCTGCGTGCGAAGTGTTCCGCCTAGCAATCTATTCGAAGTAGAGAAGCAAAAAATTTAAGAGGACCTATTAAAGAGCACAAGGAAGCACTCTATAGCGGTTCGAGTACTGGGCCCGAAAAAAAGGAAAGTAATAAAAGGATTACAGGTAATATATTGGCATAAAGTGTAAGAATAGAGCCTTCAGTACGAAATAAAGTGTTTTCTACGGCGATGAAACATGTCACCGAATTATTACGACACGAGTAATTAAACAGAAAAGAAGGAAAAATTATCGCGAAGCAAGAAGTTGAAGTTGAAAGCTTGAGAAATGAAGTAAATCAGCCTCGGGCACATTATCGGTACTCAACACTTACTTTATTGAAATTGATAAACATAAGAAATCAACTTAAAAACCAAAAGTACTTGGAAGGTAAACGCACACTTAGGATTACCGTCGGCTGCCAACAAAGCGGAAAAAGATGTTCCTTAGCTTTTTTATACTTATACTTTGGGCAGTATAATATACCTAGGTGTTCGGATGGGAACGCAGACTGAGAAAAGGCAAATGGTAATGCTTAAACATTCATGCACCGTGGCTTTCAGCTCAGGAAACATGTGCATACTTTTCTTCAGCCTCTTTTAGGCTGCATTTTGTGGGCTGAATGAGCACAGAAAAGTTTCGGCGGCCCTTTGTCGAGCGTCACTAAATGGGCAAAGCTTCGTTCTGTCCGCTTTCGAAGACAAGCTCATTGATCCATTGCTAGCACCATATCGGCAGTGGCTGATCTAGATGAACAGTATTTTCTTTCCCGATGACCACATCTTAGGGGCTACGTTTTCTATTGTTTAAGGTGAATACCTTTTTATTTACGCAGTTTCTATAGTAAATACATTAACGGTTTTTGTTCCAGAATTCTATTTGAAGGTGGAATTATAGTTACTTAGAGAGATGTCACATAAACTATGAAATGTCTATATCGATATAGCGTGCGCATGTGCGCCTCAGCTTTTCGGTTGCAAGCAAAACGAAATGTTATATTCATTTCATGCGGCACCACACCTAAGTGATATACAAGTGCTCTCGTCCTTGCGAAGCATGTGGGGCCCATAGACCACCTGTTACACACATTTTAGATTATCAGACAGGTTCATACATATTAAATTAAGATTAGGGCGCTTCATTCTCGATTCAGGTGCACATGTGGTACTTTTGGCAAATTTTGTTCACATTCGGGCTTTGTCAGTGGACATTTCTTGAAGGAAAAGAAGTTATTGCAACCACTAGTTTTTGAGCTGGGTATAACAGGTCCTTTTTCTTGGTCGTTATTTCATAACCATGATGAAAACGGCTATAATGATCCCGTTATCAGAGCAGGCTTTTCGTTCGATCTGTTCAAGTTATTTCGCCTAGTACATTACCAATCTAACATGCAGCACTTCGGCGTCCGTACAAGACCTTCTCTTGCGAAAACATTCATTAAGCATCGCAGTGGTTACTTTAAACGCGCAAGAGCCTTGAAGCAGGAGACAGCGTGTATTCCGCTGGATACAACGATGTCATTCACGCCCAACAGTTCTAAACAAAAGGATTTTTTAACGGGATAGAGTTTATGCGCGCAATTTTTTTTAATATAATAAAGGTTTCACTATAACATCTGCATATCTGCCGTCGATAGGCTATCGTTTTTTTTTTACTATGGACTTTATGGTATCGTCAAAAACGCCTCATCGGTTTTCGGTTATTCCCAACTGCTCGATGCGCGCGATAGAAAAAAAAATTTCAAGAAAGAATTTTCTACACACAGGTAGAATAGACCATTAATTCCCATATTCCCGAAACAGTACATTACAATTTTCTAATATTCAAATGTTTTGTCCTATGCACAGGTGCTTCAGTTATCGCAATTTAGCCTCTCGCTTCTAAAAGGTACTGAATGACAAGAGTTAAAAGAAGGGAATGATGGCCGCGAGTAGACCCAAAACACCATTTTGAATAAGGACAAGATATCATTTAGTTTTCTTGCGGCATCTTCAGCTTTGTCCACTGGTGAACATACATTTCTAGAAGGAGCATTTTCGCGTAGAATTTGGGCTTCACATTATCTTCAGGAGACGTGTTCGGGGTGCAAGAATCTGGTGAAATCCTACGAAGGGCGTTGAATAAGATATGTATTTTCTTTTTGGCGTCTGCACCTTCTATTGCAAGAAAGCTTATCTTTAAAAATATTTTTGCAGGCTATACCTTCGAGCGCTTTTTTACTCAAAGAAATAAATGTCATGAAGATTTCGGGGCCTCTTGAGGTTTGATTCAGTGAGCACCATTCTAAAGCGAGGGAAAAAAAATATTTCTAAACTAGTAACGCAAGTAATTCTTGGATGGCAGTAGGTAGAGACTGTACTCTGTGACAATCACCTGATATCATGAATGTTAGTAACCCCACACGCCCAATCTCACGATTTCTTGAGTACCCATTACTACAAGTAACCTGGATGCAAAGTTTGATGTCATTATGTTCTAAGTAGCCACACCTTTGCAATCAAAAAAAGTTGGCATCACTGGGAAAAAGCGTTGTTAAGAAAAAAAGGGGTGTTAATGTACGGCTTGCAGCCGGCGGTAAATAGCTCGTGTCTTAGCAAGTGAGAACTGCTGCCCGATAAATACTAAGACATTTCCTTGACAAATAATTGTCTCCTACGCAACATTAACTTGCTGAGGAAAATGGACCAAATATCTGCTGTCGCGAAACCTCCACAAACCAATTTCTCGCATGCTAGAAAGGCTTGCAAATGTATCATGGTGGTTTTTGGTAGTTGGTACATTAGTCCGCAAAATATGAAGCTAAACATTGTGGAGGAAAGTATGGAAGGAAATCTATTTAAAGGCCAGACTGCGAGTTCCCCGCTAAAAGATATATACACATAAGGAAAAAAAAGTTACCACGTTTGCACTGCCTTGAAGCTGCTCATCACTGATATTTTCTCAAAAATAAATAGGCTCTTTATATTCCGCATACCTTGCAGGTCACCCCTAAAAATGCCCTATTGCCGGCAATAGGTAATTGGCCCAAATAGCTGTATAACTTTCCTATGGCCATCTATAGCTGCAGATTCAGGCGGATATACTTTGCTCTAGACAGCTAAGAACAAACATTTGTATGGTTCCAAAGATATAGCTGTAGTGGCATAGATTTTTCAATGCCTGGCGAAAACCACCGCTTTGGGCTGTATAGACGACCATAAAAGGCCATAGACGGACATAGCGTTTTCTATAGGCGACCATAATCCGTTTTTGTATGGATCAATCTTTTTGGAACTTTTTCTCGTTATTTTTGTGGCAGCGAAACTTTTAGCTTCTGGGGACATTTTTCTTACCGCAGTGTATCATTTGCTGTCAAAAGCCGCCGAACCAAAAGTAGTATTACGAAAGACGCACCCTCCCGGGGCAACTGAAAAACTGGCACCCAAAAGCTTAGGAAGTGTACGGTAAAGCTGCATGACACAGTGAACGAAAGTGTCACCGCTTGGCCTGGCAAAGAAAATTCCCTGCTGTTATAAAGCAACCGAAGTAAACAGAAATACTACATCTTCAAGTTATTTGAGCTCCCCGTCTATATTTAGGATAGCTTTTTCGGTTTTTTGCTCTCAAATTCTTTGAGCGTCTGTGAGCATAGAAGATTTACTATTAGGACACATTAGAGAGCAACCACCGCGAAATGTGAGCAAGTTCTACTGAAGACTTCACGTTTATTAGGAAATGTCAGACAGGTGACGAAGCGAAGCAGTGCCGTAAATGTACCTAACGGGAGAATGTGGCTCAGATTTATCTTCCCTAATGAAGCACTAAGAGTGGCGTGCGGTCCTCAAATGCTCTGCACTGTAATCTGCTTAAGGGAGAACACTAATCCTTTTTCGCATTCGCGAGCGAACGCTCTCTAATTAGCGAAGATAGCCCGCTTAGAATCGCTCTGTGCTCTTTGCACGTTTTTACCATTCATTTTGGTACTGATCGGCGTGAAGGGAGCAATAGCTGCGCTTTGTCATCTGCGATATATCTTCTGCCTTGAATGCCTCAAATAATCATTCCTACCTGAATTCCCTGAAAACTGCGGACAGAAATTCCTTCACTTTCACACCAGAACTGAGCAATGGACTCGAGCGCGTTGCATACTATATTACCGCGTTAAACATGCGTAGTCAAAGTAAACAATTTTTATAATATTCTAGATCCCAAAATGAGAAATTAACGACTTATTTGGAACCCCTTATTATATAGCGGCGAGCGCCGCTCTTAGCTAGCCAAGCATGGGCTGTCGTGTGGCTGTGCCCTTTGTAATTTTTTGCACCCCTCCAAGCCACTCCAAGCCGATCCAAGCATATTGAAGATAACAAAAATGAAAGAAGTAGACCAAAGAGAAGCATCAGAACAGTGATAGTATTTGGTCTTTAAAGGAACACTAAGGACAACGCTATGAATTTTTTTTTTGTAAGTAAAATCGATAGTTCGCCATTTTGTGGCTTTGTTGCCCCTTGACCGCCAGTGGAAGGTGCATTTGTTGCTAAGAGATTTGGATTCGAAGTTGAAAACTTTTTCCGAACGCTAGGATTCAAACTCGGGCCTCTCTGATGACGAAATAGGAGAACTGGGACGTAGAAAGGTGGAAACTGAAACGAGGACTCCGTAACTGCTGGCAGCGGGAGTGCAGCAGCCCAAATGACAACTACTGCCAGGCCGGACGTTGAAGGCCTCGATCAGCCGTCGTCGCTGCGTTTACGTTTACATCAACGTTACGATGGATCCAGTTCCCTATTCCAATAGCGGAGTTCGCGCAAAGAACTGCGGCCTGCATTCAGCGACCTCAACCCCCCACACCATGCGATGCTTTTGAGGAATGAGGCTGCGGGTCTGGCAAGAAAGTCCTAGAGTCAAGGAGTCGACAGCGTTGCTGTCATCGTCACCGCCGAGCCACCGTCACGACTTTGTGTAGAGACTGATACGTGCAGTCATTTTTAAAATTCCGTAATAATGGTCCTCGTAGGGCTCGTTATGCAGCCCATCGTCTATACGTTGACGAAGTGAACATGCCGAGTGGTGCGTTTGCGAACGTGGAGGCGAGTTGAACACTAGCTGTACGCAGCTCTTTTCCCTTTTCGAACTTGCTTGCCGTTGCATGAACTTCGTCCGAGGAGTACCTAGAGAGGCACTTGGAGGTCCTCTACGCTTCCGCCCTTGTAAATCGCGGCGCGTAACAAAACCATGCGTGTACGCTGTACGCAGAGCCGCGAAGCACCTCAAAACTCTGCTGGCTGCCTGTTACGCCGCCAATTACACGTTTTCTGGCTTCCAACATTCACGTTGTATTTTTTCCGCCTTCCTCATGTGATAAAAGTGCACTGGTGGCTTCGAAACAAAACTTATATACTTCAATATCGATTAAACGCGTAACATTCATGCGCTTTCCTACCTTACAACAGCTTCGTTTTCAGTAAAATTGGTGTTTTTGTGGTCAGGAGCTGGTATACTATCGATTCAAGCGATCTTCAAATTCTCCTCTTGGTCATTCAACGCCCCTGAGAGGCACAAAATAAGAGGTACGCCGTAGTGAAGGGATCCATATTAATTTCGACCAACTGGGTTCTTTTAGCATGCACAGACAACGCACACGATCATTTGCGTTCCACATCATAGCAGTCCAGCAGTTGCTAAGGGGATGGAACCCATGCCTTCGGGCCTGAAAGTAAAGAGAAGCAAGTAGTATATAGGATCCGATCCCACGCTACTCCTATGGTCATGTCCGTACTTGACGGAGACAAGCACCTTGTGCAAGAAGATTCCAAATGTGAAAGTCAGAATATTTCTTATCACACGTGCGATGCGCGCTCTTAAATTTAAGGCAGTACATCCGTATGATCCGGGCGCTCGCACACAGAAGCCGCGGAACACGAATCTAGATGAGGCCGAATAGTCATTATTGCATCAAGGTTGTTCGGTGGTGATTAAGTGCATGATCAAGGCAGCGGCAAGAGGCACGTCCAATACCGAAAGATTAAGCGCATGGCATCTATATAAACGAATACTTAGGGAAGGATCTCTCCTATCGCTTGTGGCTCGTCTGACGGTAGAGACGCTTTGGTGCCCGATTAGTCTAGGGAAAATCAACAGCGCGCCATTGACAGCAGTTGGGACTCGGAGAACAAGACCTGAATATATAAAGAAGAAGATGTCACTGATGAATCTCGATCGATGTCGCTTGAAAAGGATACCGAGTGACCCTTCGGCGACATAAATCAAGAGTAAAGCCCGGTCTTACCTATAAGGAGACGACGGCAGAAGGCACTTTGATGTGGACAGCAATACACGCATCTCGGCCGGCAATATTTGCTCTGCGCATGACTGGTCTTTCCTCTTCGGCAATGCATTCTCGACAATTGCGTGCCTCCTGCCAGACATGTACCGGGACGCCGCCTTTTTCGCCGCTGCAAGTATAAAGATGCCGGCGATTGAGTGGGATTAGCTATTGGCCTGGTGTGCATACTTATTACTAAAGAAAGAAAATAACAGGCTAGGCTAGACGAAACAGGGAACAAAAATGGTTAAAAAGGGCCGAAAACAGACGAAATCGCAGGTGATGCCGTGAATTCTACGTGAAAAAAACTGCTACAGTTTTATCTTGTCTCCAGTGAAAAAAAAGAGAGGTATTGTTGCATGTAGCCCTTCCGCATAACTCCCTGAAACCTCCTGTGGCACACACCCAGTGCGGCGCATATTAATGCAGGAATCCTTTGAACACATACATTTCTATCTTTATTTGTCGCCAGATTTTTGGCCGATGATCCACCCGCCCGGCTACATTACGAGAAAAGTAGAGAAAACAAAACACATGCGGGAAACAATAGGTTTGAGTGGTATATCTACTCTTTGAGTGAATTCTCCGCGTTGAAAAGCGCTCGGCACGTTTTTCTGAAACAAAAGGTTTCTAGTCCATTTTAATTTCCGGCACATTTTGTGTTCAAAATTTACCTAGCCGTTCCATATTAATGGGTTGCACTTACGGCAAGAGATTGGTTTTAGGAACACTAGCAGTGATGTAGCCACCCTCATCGAAAACCTTGAAAAAGACAGGTATGGGAAGTGTTTTTTTTCCTTTGCTTCCTCAATGTTACTACGGAATAGAATAACCGATTCTCGCGCGAGGTGTGTGTACTTTAAGCTAAGGGAAAGGAAATAAGAAAATCTTTAACTCAAAGTACGTTCACTAGAAGGCGTCCGGCGCGAAGAGAGTATATGACTTAGGCCCCGACGGAAAACCAGCCGGAAACCAAGGCCAAATGCTCAACCAAATAGTGTCCACGCACAAACCGATTTCTCCACGTTAGTCAGAAAAAATGCTATTAGAAAGATGCTAAAAAGCCATGGCTCATATTACATCTTGTACAAACACGCGTACACATCGCTATCCTGGGGGAATCAAGTCTTCGCTCAAAAACATTTTGGTTGCTGGCTAAAGTTAGATGAAATTTCTCTCGATTTTAACACAAAATTCCGATGTGTGAATGAACGGTTGAAGCTGAAGAAAAGGCAGCTAAACAATCTTTGACAACGAGATCTAGCGATGATCTCCCTCCCTGTTTTGTTTGCTTACTCACTGCTGACTACCATTACCACCATACATACTCCGGTGTGGACAGCCTATCAAGCGCCCCGAGGTGGCGGGTTGGGTTTGGTATTGAAGACTGTGAATGGTGCCTCTTCTGCTCAGGCTTCGTTCTTTGCGGATTAATTAATGAGCAATGTGGTTAGCTCATCGCGCAACCGTCTGTCATGGCTTTTCTCGACCGTGCCACATAGCGAGCGCCTGTTACTTTCTTTCAAAAATAAAACACAACGCACTAAAATTATTTCCCACGCATCGCACTTTTTTTTTGAGCAGTGATATTTGCGGGTGAGCAGCAAAACACTCTGATTGCTAATTTATCTAGCCCCTACAATGTACACGTTAAGGAACCCCACGCGGTCGAAATTATCCGGAGCGTTCCACTACGGCGTTATTGATAGCCTCAGTCGCAATGGGACGTTAAAAACTATAGAAACGAGAGAAAAAACAATATATCCGCGTTGATGATTCCTGTCATTAGACACCAACACACGCCGTCACTTGTGTGGTTTAAACGCTTGCCAGGGTTAAACGATAAATAACGAGCTTTATTAACGAGTGACTCACGAACTTCCGCCGCTGCACATACTTTTTGCTTAATGAGAAAGAGGTAAGAAAGCTTGCTCTCTTATTTATTTGGGAATTCAGAATTCCATTAGGCCCACCCTAATGGACGCCCGTAGCGGTTTGACTCCGTAAGCTCTTCTACAGCTCTGTACTACGAAGAAGCTGCAGTGTTTTTATTTATCTCTGATTTTAGGTAGGGTAGCATACTGGGCGTCGCCTAGTTAACCTCCCTGCCTTTCCGTTCATTTTTATTTCTTTCTCCCTCTCTCTCTCTCTCTCTCATTTTGGAGCCTAAATTGGTGATGTTGGACATTTAGAGCGAATGCTTCCCAAAACAATATCCTGCCCGGAGAAAAGGAAGGCTAAATATTTTCTGATAAACATGGCAACTAGACTGGGAGGCTGTTTCTAGACCTCTACATCCAAAAACCTCGCCTAGGGGCATAACCTCTCCATCTCTGAAATTTTAAGAAGACGAAATCGCAACTTCGGTTGCGATCTGCAGCTCTATGATTTGGTCGGCCTGACGTCCGAAACAAAATAACATCACAAATGATCCTCTTTGCTGCCAAAGCGTTGCTCTCTCTCTTTCCTGACATTAATATCTGTTTTGGTTTGGAAACAGCGCATTCTTTTGTAGCGCTGGTATCCGTAAATCCTATTGCTAAAAGATCTTTCTGTTTTCAGGATAGTGTTAAGCACTCATCTGCTTACCAGAACGTCTTTCTGGGACAGAGTATTTTACTTCTGCTTATAGACAAGCGTCAGGCTGTGACGTCAAACAGATGCGGCGGCGTTGGCATCAGCAGTGACTTTCGTTGTGTAGCAAAAAGCGGGACCTGCCGCATTCGGTCTGCTGTGTCGGCTGTGCGTTCTTTGTTTTTACGGCATCATTTGCGACATGCCGACTAGTTGTGTGGCAGTTAGTTGTGCCGAGAGGCACAAGAAAAGAAGCTGGATAAGTTTCCACAAGTTTCCTGCGGATGAACAGCGTAGAAAGCAGTGGATAGCGGCTGTGAAGCGGGACAAGTGGACACCTTCGGCGACGGACTGGCTCTGCGGCCAGCATTTCATCTCAGGTAAACATTAGCGCTTCTTGTTCGGTTCTTCATCTGCATGATTCCTGTCTAGTTGCGCGCAAAGCCGCAGGCATCAATGCCTGCGACATTTTCGTGCTCCTTGGCGCACTGAACGCCCTACACAGCACAAGCAGTGGGCATCTGTGTATCCGTCCTGTGCTGCCAAGTGCTATCCGCCGTTAATGAACGCAGAGAGGCCTTCGTCAGATTCACGCCACCCGGACTTCGTGCCAAGCATCTTTGCGCACAGAAAGAAGGATAGAAGAGCTGTAGCGGGTCGTCTGCAGCGTGCAGCACAGCGAGCCGCCGAATGGGATGTTGCTGAAGCAGCGTGGGACTCTGCAAGCAGTACGATACGTTGTTTCTCCTGTGTTGCGATTTTCGCAAGCTGCAGTAAATTACTTTTTTCAGCAGCGGTGTAGAAATGCCTAGAAAGCGATGAAACATCGCTATCCAAGTGATGTCGTGCCATTTTCCAAACTGCATAATTTTTTAATTCCAGGTTGTTCAGAACGTAATGAAACTTCACCAGATTCGTCTGCCGAAGTTTCTTTGGTGTCCGGTGACATCGACACGAGTGTGGTCTGCTCCACGCACGATGATAGTCCAGGTATGGTGTAGACAAGTAAAATTAGGTCCACACTTCACACAGGCAAGAGCTGATGAATGGTGCATATGAAGCAAGCAGCTACACAACAGCACTTTCAGCAGCCTTTGTTAGATGTTGACGCCAGTATGACTGCAGTGAATAGCAGTTGTGAGGAGTATTTTTGGTTTTCTTGTAGCCATCATATATTAGTTTTTTTGTGCTCAGGGAAGTGCTAGTAAGAGGCTATGACATCATAAAAAAAATCCAATTTTCACAAGGCTTTCTCATTGATTATTACTGTTTGTTGTAGGTGACCTCCCATCACGTGCCGTGCCAGTTGTTGCTTTGCCATGTTATATCTGCAGTGAGTAAATGTCCATTCCGAGTTCTTTTATTGAAGCCTCTTGAGTAAACTGAACAAACCTTTCTTTTATCAAAGGAACGGTATGCCATGTTGGAGGTGGAAATCAAGAGGATGGAGAAAGAAAATGACAGGCTGCAGAGGGACAATAAAGTTCTGAAAGCTGCTGTAAAGGGCGGACAACACAATGGAACTTGTGACCAAGCAGCTCCGTTCTCGGCCCAGGCTTTAACAGAGCAGTGTGTTCGGTTGTACACAGGTTTGCCTAATATTGCAACATTTCTGTTTATTGTTACACTGGTGCAAACAGTTGGCATATATGTACCAAGCAGGTGTAAGCTTGCTGATGTGGTGCTTCATCATCCTGATGAAGCTGCGGCTGGCACTGCTCAATGCTGACCTTGGCTTTAGGTTTTGCCTGTCGGAAACAACAGTGGGCAGAGTGATGGCCGAGAACATCCCATTATTGTCAGCAGAGCTCAAGCGCTTTATTGTGTGGCCATCAAAGGAAGATGCGAAAAGGAATATGCCTATGGTGATGCAAAGAAAGTACCTAGATTGAATTGCAATAATTGATTGTGCTGAGTGTAGAATCCAGAGACCTCTGGGCTCCACGTCAAGATCCCAAACGTATTGCCACTACAAAGGATCAAACACGCCATGTGGCTCAATCAGCTTTTTTTCGAAGTGCTGGGCTGGGCGATCCTCGGACAAAGTCATTGTAACCAAGTGCGGCTTTATCGAGAGCTTGGAGGCAGGTGACATAGTCTTGGCTGACAGAGGCTTTTTAGACAAGGAGGATGTAGCAAGGCAGGGGGCTCAGTTGGTTGTTCCGCCGTTCACAAGAGGGAAAAAGCAGCTGTCTGCTAAGGAAACTGAAGAGGCACGGCAGATTTCTAAAGTACGGATACATGTGGAAAATGCAATTGGCCGCATGAAAGTGTTTCATATACTGAGAGCAGAATGCCAATCACACTTGTCAAGTGTGCAACTGATATAACGATCATTTGCGCAGCCATCACAAACATGAAGCCACGATTGGCATAAGTGAATATTCTCTTTGTACTCCTGACGCCAGGTTAGCTTCCCTAAAATTGGTGAAATATGCTGGTCAAATTACTGTAGTGGTATGCTACAGTGAAGTGAAAAATTCCTGCAGAACAGTAGTAGTGATAGTGGCACGTCGTTTTGTAACATTATGAAGCAACAACTTTGCTGTGAGGGACATTTTGGAGGACATAAATGCAGCATAATAAAAAATTCACAAGAAAGCACACGATGCACTAGGATAGATGCTTCCGTTACATCACTGTAATGTGGCCTCTCTTGTGAATGTAATTTATCTTGCCAAGAACTGTGAATTGTGGGGTTTAGCGTCCGGAAGTGACAAAATGGTCATGAGGGACTCAGTAGTGGATGGGTCCAGATTAAGTTAGACCATCTGGAGTTCTTTAATACGAGTTATAACGTGGCCAGCAAAGTGGTGTTTTGCCTCCATCAAAATAGTGCGGCCGCAGCGATGCTTGACTCACCAACCTTAGAATCAGTGGCCAAAGCCACTGTGTCACGTATTTTTATGCTGGAATTATGTCAGAGGATTAAAACTGACTAGCCCAAATACTTGTCTTGCAATGTGAAGGACTATGATTGGTCTTGGCATCCTTTGGCGGCAATTAGATATATAAATACATGGGCCTTTGTAATTCAACTCTGTGGAGATTTTTCCACCTAAGCAGCTTGTACTGAACTCTCTTCCTTCAGGTCAGCAGCGCATGTCACTCTCTGCACAACCATGCTAGGTCCTGCAGAAGACTAAGTGCTTGTAACATGTGCTGTAATATGTTTGTATTGTCTACTTTGCTTTGTCTGCTGTTGTTTTCATCTTGTGTATGTATGGCCTATTGGGTCCTGTGCTCGTCATTGCTTTTGTAGAAATGTGCATTTCAGCTTGCTTGTCATGAGAAGAGTATTTTGCTGTTGTAAACGACTGTCCATGTTTAACCTGTTGTATTTTCTGGTAGAATATTTTGTAGACATGTTTCCCATTGTATAAAAATTGTTATTTATTTATTTATGTATTTATAAATTCAATCCTGCCAGCCAGAGTGGTGCAGGTATACGTCATTGTACATTGCAATGCAACAAAGAAAAGAAAGAAGCGAGCATGGAACGAGCAGACAACAACACACTGCATGTCCTAAAAAAATAGGCGTAAAACAAACCCGGACATTATAGCGGGATATATACGTTGTCAAGGCGTTTATTTGAAGCACAGGTCGGTTGGTCTTGGTTGTCCGGCGACACGACGGGCACACTCACAGGCGTCGTTCGAAAAACCCAGCTGCACTTCGTCTGCTTCTTCGTTGTCCCGCTTGAACTCGTCCGCTTCTTCGCTGCGCTGCGCCTGTCGGTCCCATTACAATTACTCTCCCTCCAAAAAGGAGCCATCCTGGCGACTTACGGAGAGGAGAGGATGGGCGGGTCATAGTAAGGCTTGAGGCGCTCAACGTGCACAGTTTCGCGCCCCCGGCGACGGTGGTCCGAAGAGGGAACGAGCGGCTCAACGATATAAGTCACCGGAGAAGTTTGGTGGACAACCCGGTAAGGTCCGTGAAAGCGAGACAGTAGTTTCGTGGCGAGGCCGGGAGTGGAGGAAGGCACCCAGAGCCAAACGAGGGCGCCAGATGGGTATGACGCTGGAGGGTCCGGGGAATCCCGACGGTGCTTCTGATCCCATTGTTGCTGTGTGGTGAAAGAGCGGGCAAGTTGCCGGCATTCTTCGGCATACAGGTGAGCTTCGGAGAGTAAGGTGGTCTCGGAAGGGTCAGGGTGATAAGGAAGGATGGTGTCCATGGTGGATGTAGGCTCCCGGCCATATAAGAGGAAGAAAGGAGAAAACCCCGTTGTTGTCTGAGTAGCTGTGTTATACGCGTACGTGACGAACGGGAGCACTTGATCCCAGTTGGAGTGGGCGGTGTCAACGTACATGGCGAGCATGTCACTCAGAGTGCGGTTGAACCGCTCAGTCATGCCGTTGGTCTGGGGGTGATAGGCGCTGGTGTAGCGATGAACGATTTGGCATTGCTGGAGCAGGGCCTCGACGGCGTCCGAGAGAAAAACACGGCCGCGGTCACTCAGAAGTTCTTTCGGGGCGCCGTGACGAAGAACAAGACTGGGTAGAATGAAGTGAGCGACATCGTTTGCGGTAGCAGATTTGAGAGCCGACGTTTCGACGTAACGGGTGAGATGGTCAACGGCAACGATGATCCACCGATTATTAGCCGAAGTAGTAGGAAGCGGGCCATAAAGATCAATGCCGACGCGGTCAAAGGGACGGCCAGGGCAAGGTAACGGCTGCAAAGGAGCGGCGGCGGGGTGGGGAGGTTTCTTGCGACGTTGGCAGGCGATGCATGACCGAATGTACTGACGTATGTAGCGGTACATACCTCGCCAGTAGAATCGCTGACGAAGGCGAGCATATGTTTTCAGTACACCGGCGTGGCCGCATTGTAGAGCGGAGTGAAAAGAGGTACAGATTGTAGCACGGAGGTGTCGAGGGATGACCAACAGCCACTTCCGGCCGTCGGGGAGGTAATTACGGCGGTATAAGAGGCCATCACGAACGGCGAAGTGGTGGGCTTGGCGGCGAATGGTCCGGGTCGAAGGATGCGGCGAGGGAGTGTTCAGGAAGTTTAGCAGCGAGGTGATCCAAGGATCCTTCAGTTGTTCGGAGAGCATATCAGGGATGTTGAACGAAGATAATTCGTAGGCACAGACGAGGGCAGAGGTTGACTCGCATGGGAGTGGTGAACGAGAAAGGGCGTCGGCGTCCGAGTGCTTGCGGCCGGAGCGATAAATGACGTGTATATCAAACTCCTGGAGACGTAAAGCCCAGCGGGCGAGTCGGCCAGAAGGATCTTTGAGGGAGGATAGCCAGCATAGGGCGTGGTGGTCTGTGACGACATAGAAGGGCCGGCCGTAAATGTAAGGGCGGAACTTGGCAATTGCCCAAATGATGGCGAGACATTCTTTTTCTGTAACAGAATAGTTTGATTCCGCCTTGGTGAGGGCGCGGCTGGCGTAAGCGACGACGTATTCCGGATACCCAGGCTTTCGCTGGGCAAGAACTGCGCCCAAGCCCACACCGCTCGCGTCAGTGTGAACTTCTGTCGGACAGGCGGGATCAAAATGGCGAAGGATGGGGGGAGAGACCAGCAGGCGACGTAAAGTGCTGAACGCGGTATCGCAGGCGGGGGACCAAGACGAAAGGTTCGGGCTGCCGGCAAGAAGCTGCGTTAAAGGGGCGATGATACTGGCGAAATTTCAGATGAAGCGGCGAAAATATGAGCATAAGCCTATAAAACTGCGAAGTTCTTTTAAGGTGGTTGGTTTGGGGAAGTCAGCGACGGCGCGAAGTTTGGCAGGGTCAGGAAGAACGCCGTCTTTGGAGATGACATGGCCTAATATTGTGAGCTGCGTTGCACCGAAGTAACATTTTTTCAAGTTTAGTTGGAGGCCGGCGTCAGTAAGGCTAGTGAGTACGCGCTGAAGGCGGTGCAGATGGGAAGGAAAATCTTTGGAAAAAACGACAATGTCATCTAAGTAACACAGACAAGTTTCCCATTTCAGGCCACTGAGAATAGTGTCCATCATCCTTTCGAATGTGGCTGGAGCATTGCAGAGGCCGAATGGCATCACATTGAACTCATACAAGCCGTCTGGGGTGACGAAAGCGGTTTTCGGCCTGTCGTTCGCCGCCATCGGGACCTGCCAGTAGCCGGAGCGTAAGTCGAGGGATGAAAAATACTCCGCTCCCTGCAAGCAATCCAGTGCGTCGTCGATTCGGGGTAGAGGATAAACATCCTTGCGTGTGATCTTGTTGAGACGGCGGTAGTCCACACAGAACCTGATGGAGCCATCTTTTTTCGTCACCAAGACAACAGGAGAGGCCCAAGGGCTGTGAGAAGGCTGTATTATGCCGCGCCGAAGCATGTCGTCAACATTGTCACGGATGACGCGGCGCTCGCTCAGCGAGACTCGATACGGTTGCTGACGCAAGGGAGCGTGGGTACCAGTGTCAATTGTGTGAGAGACGGCCAATGCGCGCCCCAAGGATTGCTGGGAAAGGTCGAAAGAGTTGCGGAAGTGGCAGAGAAGTTCCAAGAGTTGGTCACGGTAAGCGGACGGAAGGTCGGGAGCGATGGTACGACGAAAGAAGTCGATGGAAATCGGATCGGGCGCTGTCGCACAACAGGCTAAGGCAGTAACTGGGGAGCAGGCACGGGTATCGGAGAACTCGGAAGCAAGAGCAGGGTCCAGTTCTTCAATAGAGCCGAGGCATTCGCCGCGAAGAACAAACGACGGGTAAGAAAATGGGTTGGTGACATAGATGGCGCAGTGGCCATCGGAAATCGAGACAACGGCGAATGGAATGAGGAGGCGCTGATGGCGAGTGAGTGCTGCGGTAGGTGTGAAAAGAACAGGGCCGGTGAGGAAAGAGTCGGGGCGGAGCGGAACGAGGGCTGAAGAGGAGGGAGGTATGTCGGTGTCGGCAGCTACAAGAAGCTTAGCGGAGCGCACAGGTCGGTCACACAACGAAACATCACACAGGGGAGAAAGCTCAAGTTCCGCACGGGCACAATCAATCACTGCACGGTGGGTCGAGAGGAAATCGCAGCCGAGGATGACATCGTGAGAGAAGGCGGTCAGCACAACAAACTCGATGGTATAGGCAACGTCGTTGATAGAAACGCGTACCGTGCAGGCTGCGATGGGGTGGATGCGCTGAGAGGTGGCCGTACGTAGTGAAAAGTCAGACAGCGGCGTTGTCACCTTACGAAGTTTGCGGCGAAGAGCATCACTAATTACTGACACTGCAGCACCCGTGTCGACGAGCGCGAGAACGGGGACGCCTTCAACAGACACCTCAATCACGTTAGCAGGAGAACACGGAGGACTTAAAAAGTTGGCAAAACACGCAGTTCTTGCCTCCTGAACTGCGGCAGTCAGTTTTCCTCTGGGAGAGGGTCCGGGCGGCGGAGCATCGGAGAAATGGAACGTCGACGAGGGGAAGGCGAGCGACGAGTAGGGTACTGGGAGCGATGTGTAGAGGAGGCAGAAGAGACATTAGGCAAGGGCGGCCCGGAATCGTAGCGGAAATTGCGCATGAAATCGCCAGAACGAAGAGATCGCTGACGGCAAAAGCGTGCGACATGGCCAGGAAGACCGCAGGAATAGCATATCGGTCGATTGTCCTCGGTACGCCAGGGGTTCGTAGGGTTTCGGTGGGGTCGACGAACCGGGACCTGCGGCGGGGGTATAGACGGCGGTGGAGCATAAAAGGCCGGGCTGCTAGGGTAGGCGGCAGAGGTGGGCGAGCGCCGTGGACCGGTGACTGCTTCAGCATAGGTGAGCGGCGCTGCCACAGGAGGAGGTGGGGGACTGGATGGCAGAACTGCAGCGACCTGCTCCTGAATAACACGACGGAGAGTGGGTGTGAGAGATGGCGCCAGGTCGTGCGGAGGGCAGACGGGGTCGGGAAGGTGGTGCAGCAGAGAAAGCTGGCGAGCGACCTCTTCGCGGATGAAGTCTTTAACCTGCTGCATGAACAAGGACTGCACAGCAGACGAGCCACCAAGGGCCAAGCCAGCAAGACCCCCCGCAGGCGCGCCGGACTGCCGCGTAGATGCGCGTTGCTTGCGGAGTTCGTCGAAGCTTTGGCACAGCTGGATGACGGTAGCGACGGAGGTGGGGTTCTTCGCCAGCAGCATCTGGAAAGCGTCATCGGCTATGCCTTTAAGTATGTGGTTGACTTTATCCCCTTCGGACATGGAGGGGTTGACACGCTTGCACAGGTCAACGATGTCCTCGATGTAGCTTGTGAACGTCTCGGAAGGGAGCTGAGATCGAGCACGAAGACGTTGCTCGGCGCGAAGCTTCCGGACGGCGGGGCGGCCGAAAACGTCGGCGAAGCTTGTTTTAAAGGACGACCAGGTGGGAAGGTCGGCCTCATGGTTGCGAAACCATAGGTTGGCAACGTCCGTTAGATAGAATAGGACGTTGCTAAGTTTCACGGAATCGTCCCACCGATTGTAAGTGCTGATGCGCTCATAGGAGGCCAGCCAATCGTCGACGTCTTGGTCATCGGTGCCACTAAAAGGAGAAGGGTCACGCTGGCGCTGCACCCCGTGACAGAGTACGGTGGCAGGGAGGGGCTGCGATGGTTCACTCGGACCTTCCGGCATGGTGGCGGAGACGAGGAGCGTTCCACTTCGAAGTTCCAGGATGAGGACCGGGACGGGAACCGAGGCACCTCCACCAAGTGTCAAGGCGTTTATTTGAAGCACAGGTCGGTTGGTCTTGGTTGTCCGGCGACACGACGGGCACACTCACAGGTGTCGTTCGAAAAACCCAGCTGCACTTCGTCTGCTTCTTCGTTGTCCCGCTTGAACTCGTCCGCTTCTTCGCTGCGCTGCGCCTGTCGGTCCCATTACAACGTATATAACTACAGATACCACTCAATACGTGTAAGTACCATCCTTTCAAGTAGTTTACCAACGCAGCTAGCCAGCACAATTGGACGGTATGATGTCGGGTCAAGTGGCGATTTCCCTGGTTTCAGGAGCGGAACTGGACGACTGGACTTCCACTTGTCTGGAACTGTGCCCTCATTCCATGATTTGTTGTAATACTCCAAAAGCACACGCCTAGCTTCTTGTCCAAGGTTTACAAGTGCAGAGTATCGCACACAGTCGGGTCCCGGCAGTGATGGCCGTCTGCAACAAGCCAGCGCGGCATCAAGTTCCATCCGAGAATCCTGAGAAGCGGGAGCGTCGCTGAAATGCAGCGTTGCGGATGGGGTGGATGGCCCTGCTACCCTAGCGCAGACATTCTCAGCTACCTCGACCTCGCCACGTCGTTGGTAGAGTGCGAGAGACTTGAAAGGGTGCAGCTGGTGTGGGGATGTTCGGAGGCAACAAACGACATTCCAGATGTTTGGCAAAGGTTTCCGTGGATAAAGTGTTTCACAGAATGACCTCCAGCGTTGCGCCTGGGGGGCTTGAATTCTGCGCTGAATTTTCTTTTGCATGCGCCTCACATCTCTGAGATCAAGGCTCGAGATTACTCCAGCTTACTCAGGAAGAGCTGGTAGTACATATGCTTCCCAAGCTAACCGAGCTTTCAGTAGCAGAGGCCTAAAAAACTCTGCATTATATTTCACTTCAGTTATTGACATTTCGTGTGGCAGCCAAACAATGAAGTGCGCATTGTCTTTCCTGCACACGTGCAACTG
The DNA here is from genome assembly GCF_052857255.1 of Amblyomma americanum. NCBI lineage: Eukaryota > Metazoa > Arthropoda > Arachnida > Ixodida > Ixodidae > Amblyomma > Amblyomma americanum. The sequence continues at coordinate 91,034,833 of NC_135500.1, read as the reverse complement.
AGTCTGCACCTGTGTATAATATGGATGCTTCTCAATAAGATGACCTTGGTCTTTGAGGTATGGAGCTTCGAGCACGCTGTGGTTAGGCTCCCTCAAAGACCACGGGCACTTAATTTCGACGAGTCCCACTCCATGGCAAGAGCAGCTCCACAGCTTATCAGGTGTTGCGCCTAGGAAAGGGGCCTGCAGGGAAACAATGTGTGACAATGAAAAATGTTGAACAGAAGAACTGAACTGCAAATTTAATTCAAAACAACAGTTCGTATTTTTTTGCATACTTCACAAAAGATGCTATTTTTTGATGCAACTCGAGAAAGAAACGACAGATGCATTTCTAAAAAGGCCCTCAAACCAGTGGCATTGACAGACTATCATGATGTGGTTGATCACCCTCCCACCTCCTGGCGTGGTGGATTGACTGTGTCATCATGACACTCGATGCTGCAGGTTGAAAGGCCTTCTTTCAGGGCCATTACCCGCTTTCTTCTTGAGCGGTATCAGTGTATGAAACTAATTCATTGTTAACCATGTGAAAAATAAAGACAGCAGATGCTATCCATTTTAAGCTCCACACAGCTTGTGCTGCAGTAGCTAAATAAACAGCCAACACAAGCAAACTTTTTCTTTTCACAATCGGCCCAAACTACGACAAACTTTACACATGAAACCTTGGATTTGTGCAATGAAATGCTTTCAGATCATGGCAAATCATAAAACATTGGCTAAGCTTCTAAATGGTGATAAGACAAAATGCACATGCATTTCATGCTTGATGTCATCCTGAATATCTTGAAACCATACATCTGGGTCAATGACAAAGCCAATTTCGTGCAGTTCAAAATTGGTGTGGCACGTCTTTATATGCTCAAAGTATTGCTCCTTGGCAGTCCTTTCGTTATCCTTGCCCCATCTGACAGATTCCACATTAAGGCGTGGTCGCCGTTGCAGAACACTGTCGAGAAACCCGGTTACAAATTCTGGTTTCAGTGTCGAGACCTGGTGCAAAAAGAATGGCACAAGAACAGGTAAAACACTGTATCATAAAGAGAAACTACTTGTTTGTTGATGATCATGTTTTAAGAAAGTGCGGGGAAAAAAATTGGATGGAGGCAGAAGAGGAATTTGATCGTTTCGATGCAGCTTTTTTTCCTCGAGTTACTAAAGAGTGGAATGTGCTGCTTGACTCCATCAAGAGAAATTATTCCCTCAGTGCCTTTATTGAAAGCCTTGAATCATTTATATATCATTGTGCACCTGAACATTAGTACAGTTGTGCCTGAACTTATTTTTACCCTTTTCTTGTTGGTTCAGCTCGGTCTGGTTTTTGGGTCTTGTTGCAGTGCAGTATTTTGTGTTGGGTTGTTTTATTTGCTGAATTTCACTCTGAAAGTGCAGTTATCAAGATTTTTCTATTCCTGCAGTAGTCTGTGAAGGCTGGCAGTATCAATAAATGACATTAAATCTCCGTGCTACCAGCAAGTATTCATTCCCTGGGAACCGCTGTAAGCTCACATGGGAGAAACAGCATGAGCAAAGTACAGCACTAGAACCAAATTGCATACTATCATATGCAATTTCCTTGCCAAGCAGAGCAGCAGGTGGTTCACTCACACATTATGCATCTCTTTTGAGGAGTGCAAGGACTTTCATAATTGTACACTTGTTCTTGTCCCAAAGTTTAAAATAGCAGTAAAGCCATGGGAAAAAGGAGTGCTGAACATGAGCACAAACATAGTCATTGAAGGCATTGAGGACAACTGCATTATATTTTGGTTCTTGGTAAATGCGAATCTTAGGCTCTTTTTACCTACTGCAATTCGCGTCTGGCAGCAAAAGGCACATTTATTGCTGACGAATTGCAGTAAAATTTTCCCGGCACTCGATTCAAACTCGTGACATCTGCACAGAAAAGGACTCTGTGATCACAGTTCGGCGGTTGAATTTTGATGGAGGCGAAATTCTAGAAGCCCGTGTACTGTGCAATGTCAGTGTACATTAAAGAACTCTAGGTGGTCTAAATTTCAGGAGCCTTTCACTACAGCGTCCCTCTTAGCCTGAGTCGCTTTGAGATGTTAAACCCCCGCAAACGAAGCCAAACCAGTCATGAAGTAAACAGTGGTGAAGCTTAGCCTCTGGAATCGGCACCTAGAAAACTAAGTGCTGCAGGTTATCTGCAAAAATGGCTGGCGATGGTGACACTTGTATCTCATTAGCCGACCTTCTCTAGCTCAAAAATCTTGCGTTTATAGTCAAAGCATCATCTTTGTCGTTGCAATGCGGTAATCTATCAATAAAAGCCAACTTCAATTTGTACTCAGTGTCTCCTTCGCATCTTGTATTCCATATACAGGAATAGGTTGGTCAGCTCGAAATACTGCTTCTTACATGGCCTTAAAACATCACACAGTATGCGTTTGCAGCATTCTGTGAATTATTTGGCATGCTTGATGCTACACTTAACCTTGTCCAACCATGCATATTCAAACATTTTTCTGCGCGCAAGACACTAATTATGATGGGAGCCAAGGGCCTTTCGCAACAGTTCCATGCTAAACTTCATCTGTCTCAAAAAGTGTGGAACAGAGGTATTACTGATGTCTCTGTCTCCTCGAATGAGCCTTTTCACCAAGTGGCTGTTGTCAAATTTTCAAGAAGATTGTCGGACAGTTTGCATGAGTAACTCTTTCATTGTCTTTGATTTTTAACGTCTTCTGAAATGACAAGTACAACTGTCAAATTTAAAATTCACCAATCAGAAACTTTACATTGCTACAGCGATTAGGATAGTCCTCTTCAACTCTTAATAGTATAAATCGAACCAGCATACTCTGCTCATGGTAGTCGTAGTGATTCTTCTATACCGTGCTGCATAGCAGATTGGCGATTCCGAAGAAAGCCGAGTGCTTTTTTCTATCCTTTCAACTTCACTTACTGGAAGGAACATGTCATCTAGGAATGTCTCCCTTGTGCTGCGGCTTTTACGTGCATTTCCAGAAAGAGAAGTGTAGAACCCATAAATAACACTGAATGCTGCTCGTGTCGCAGCCAACACAAAGAACCAATAAATAACACTGAATATTGCTCGTGTCGCAGCCAACACCCAGCATCACTGTTATGGAACTTTGGAAAATAATACATTAGAGCTGCAATTCTGGTACAATTACCATTTGTAGGAATGTTTCCATGCACAGCAGTAAGTGACAGATCATTAAATGGGCAAAGCAATGCTATATTCACACAAAACAATGAACGTATATCCCAGCCAACTGTCTCCCACACATTAGACAGCTCATTTCATGGTGTCTAGTTTCCTGGGTCTACTTGAGTTTAGAAAACTGTACCTAAGAAATGTGTACATCTCCTCATCCGAGGAAGCTGAATCTGTTTTCTCAGGGTCGAGCTTGGGAATGCTCCGCAGAACAACTGCTTTCGGGTTCACACGTTTCAGAGCTTCAAATGTCTCCCGTTCACTGCTGCTGTATTTTTCAGATGTGTGGCAAGGTTGTGTCTTCAGCTTCTTGGACCTTTTTCCTGGCCTGCCAAGTTCAACTTGATCTATGGGCACCATTGTGTCCTGCATGCAAAGCGAACAGAATTTTGTCACTGTTATTTTCATGCTTAGGTCACTGCTAATAATGGTTCTTCAATAATTACTGAAGGTAACCTTTTTTGACGTTGCAGAGCTCCAGGTACATGGCCGAGATGTACATGATCTCTCTGCCTCCATACGAGCTGTTGCCTCAAGGGCAAACAAAACAGCAGCCACGTGGCTACACACTTCACTTAGCCTGAAAACGGTCATGAAAATAGTAATGGATGCTTTGAACATAACTTACAAGGGGCATATAAGCCATAAATTATTTATATTTCTTTCTCACTTACCCAGCTTTGCACTGACAATGAGCTGCCAGGACATGTCCCGACAGATTGTCCACACAAACCCAGGCATCGTGGCCTTTTCCTGCTGCTGCCTGCGATGGCATCACTTCCGCTCGCACCAGGCACACTTTCCTCGTGCGTGGCGCCCAGTAGCGGCATCTCCGAACAAACCCTGAAATATTCAGTCATGCCCACAATGTCATCCGTGGGTCTCTGATAGAATCCAGGTGTTGTAAGCCAGAGGAATGAGAACTGTTTTTTCTTTACATTTACTGCATGACACTAGACATTACCTCTAGCTTAAGTGGTAATAGATATGTTAACTTCTGAGATCAAGTGCTCCATGAAAAACAAACTGCAGGCACGTTATTTTGTCTTCTTGGGCTGAGAGTTTTCCCAGAAGGTGGCGTGCGCACTTCTGCAAGCTGTATGGTACCGTGAAGAATGCGAAATATGCTAAGCAGCTGCTGGGCCAGCCGGCTATTGCAAGCAACAACAAAAACCTACATATTGCACGAGACTCCGAAATACAAAGAAGCTGCTGATCTACTGCTGAATAAAAGGCTGGAGATATATGGTTAAAAAGGGCTCAAAGTGCACAATGCATGAAGTGGCACAGTAGCAACGTTGGTTTGATAATTATTTCGTATCTAGGCCCAAAGAGCATTTGAAAACAGTTCTTGTTGCCATGCACAGTTCAAAGCACATGTGGAACCAAGGTGCGCATGCAGATGCGGTACTTCAGCACATTGAACATAAACATTAGCAAAATAAGACGAAATTTTGCAGGCATCGCAGCTGTGTCCTCAGGACTTAAGCAATGGTTATGAGAACCCAACAAAGCAACCACAACCAGTGCATAAAAGTACATGAACAGCGCATTAATAAGTGCAATGCACCAAGGTAATATGTGCCGTGCCACCAGTCCGTCCTCATACCAAGCAAATACCGTCCCAAAAGGCACACCGATCAAGCAAAAGAAATGTCTTTAAATCATAATTCGGAAAGAACAAGATGAGTGACTAAACATTCAAAGCAGAAGAGTGCACTTCTGTTTGAAGCTCAGGGGAACGGCTACATGTTAATGCAGCTTTCCAAGCGTCAAGTGGGTAATGAAAAACGCATTTTTACGGACCTGAATACATTACCGGCGGAGTGAGACCTCCACTAGTTCCACAAGTATCTGTTTCAGGAACCAGAACAAAGCGAGCTCTTATCCATAAAGTTCACTGCGCAGACGATAGTGACAAAAATATTGACACAAGGATTGGAAGTAGAAGAAGAAAGAGATCGCAGCCTCTGGAAGTAGACGACGTTGAAGTGTAGGTCCGTTTCTCTGGTGCCCTCGTTCAGCCGCTGCAGTTCCTTTTCAGTGTAACAACTGTTACACATCTGGTTGAGAGGTGCTGGGTACGCTTCCCGACCTGCGTACGCCTACGAGATAAAGACGGCACTCACACCGGTCCATCAGCGCCCAAGCCGCCGCCTCCGCGCTGAGACACCTGAGTTCGGGCCTCTTGACGACCCGACAAGGAAGACGCAGCCTCGACCGACGGTCCCACCGGAAATGGCCACACACAGTAGGTTCCCGGCGCCCATCCTCTACCACACGCAGCGAACACCGCCATCTTTTCACGGCGACATGTACGAAGATGCGGAAGACTGGCTGGACACCTTCGAGCGAGTCGCCCGCTACAACGGTTGGAGCGACGACCGTAAGCTCTATAATGTGTATTTTGCGCTCGAGGACTCCGCTAGGACATGGTACGAGAACCAAGAGAGCAACCTGTCCACCTGGGAGACATTTCGCCAAAATCTCATAGCTGCATTCCCCAACGCAGACCGCCGGGAGAAAGCTGAAGCTGCGCTTCGCTCCCGTAACCAGCGGACTAACGAAAGCGTCCGCATGTATGTAGAGGACATGACGCGCCTCTAAAAGCGTGCTGACCCATCCATCCATCCATCCATGTGTATGCTTAATCACTTAGTGATAGTTGTAGATTGGGACTTGTGCTATCCAGGAGAATAGATTTCGCGTGATTTGAGAATATATTTTAGTTGCAAATGTTGGTGACTCAGCTGATGTGGCGGGTATGATGACAGCCATCATGTCAGTTGGCCCGATCAACTGTGCCCCCCCCCCCCCCACCCGAGTTAGACTGAACGGTCGTTGAGATGTCAGGAGGAGTTAGCGCTATCGTGTAACACTGATTACTGCCGTTCAATTCACCCAGCAGTCAACAGAACTGCCATTTAAAACGCCGGTGTAAGAGTGGTATTATAGTTCCACCAACTTGTGTTCATCTCCTCAGATCATTTCTGGTAATTTCAGTAACACAGGTGACATTCTTTATTCAGGCCTCATTCAGCTTTCATCTTGCATGTGTGCCTCTTGGTTTCGCTTCTGGCTGCTGCGCGCAGATTTTATTCTTTGAAGCCGTCGCTTCTAACGCTCAACATTGACAACTAAATTCTGCAACTGGAAATGCCTCTTAGAATCATACACATGTATACTGCGCACCAAAGCGCGCCAAAGCGATGCAAATTCCAAACCTGCTGACACCTGAACTTCCCGCTGCTGTATTTTATTTGCAAGGGTTTTTCGATGATGTGAGCGGGTAAAAAGAAAAATTCACAAAATTTCCGCTTTGTTGCCTAATGCCCTGAGCTACGAGAAAACTGGGCACCATGTGAACACATCATAGACTTTTCTGCGACTTTGCGTTGCCTGATGATGATGATGTGAGCTTGCCCAACGCTGACGCACGAGCCCTCGAGCACGACGCTGGTCGAAAGCGTCGCGGGTCTCGCCTGCGTCCTTTTTGCTCGCGCGAAAACTGACGTAAGCGCCGCCCTCAACTGCGATAACCGCATGGAGCTCACTGGTGCACGTGATCGCGCCACGAACACAATCTCAGCTAGAGCAACACGACCCTTCCCTCGCCATAGAGCTTCCATTGTGCTTTGACTCAGCGTTTCCCCTCTGGGAGTGGAGCTCGCCAGCTCTGCGACTTCTGCTCTCGCGAATACCACCCTCACGCCGATTGCCGACAAAGACGTACACGTACACTTAGCCGCACAGGGCAGTAATGGCCAGTTTTAGTGTAGCCGGACAGCCGTATGGTGAAAACGGTATCGCGTGCTATTTCTACCGTTGCTAGGCATGCCCAGCCACAACCTCCATACGGTATTAATTGCCGTAGCTATCATGCTTACCGCGCGATGGGGCTAAAATTCTCTTATAACTCCTGCTTCCATATCTGCGTAGACATTGAGGCGGTGGTGCAGGGGGTAAAGGGATTCCTGCATTAAAAACAAGCAGGACAGGCCATAAAATTTCTGACTTCCTTGATTCTTCCTTGAATTTTTATGGCTTCTTTATGAAATTAATGTTTGCTAACCTAAATGCACCACTCGTAACGCTTCGTACCCCCTCATAAAATAATATGGTATGACAAAGCGCAGCTGAGAATATATCGCGTGCGCTGAGGTCACTCGAAGCGTGTTGCATATAGTGCAGATAGTTTTGTAACTGACATTATTGCGTAAAGTGCGCTTGCATAGTAGTATTGTAATTATGATGCCACTATGCATTACACTGAACACGATGTCGGCGTGAATAGGAGAAATCTGCAAGTTTTAAAAGTGCAGTTTAGCCTTTGGGCACAGACGCCGAAATCGTACACCATTAAAAACGCTGCGATTGCGCTCAATGAGCGGATATTCTACCCCATGTGCACAACCTGTTTTAATGGTTTATTTATAACTTACGTTTTATTAATGCGAAAACATTGAATGGCTCAACAGTCACAAAATTCGGCGTTTGCCGACCGTTCACGAAAAACAGGCCGAAATTGCCACGTGACCTCATGAAGTCACCGGCAGTACCTAGATCATAAGGAAAGAAACAAAAAAAAATTTCTTGCGAAGCGCATTTTGAACGTAGGCTTTTGAACCCAGTGGATTTCAGCCATGGTATGACCATGGTACCGGAACCAAGAGTGACGGCAACCAAACCGAAACTGTGGCCGGAAGTGACGTCATCCGACAGAAATTGAACCGGGAAGTGACATCATCGGACAGGAAGTGACGTTAGCTAAGGCGGAGGTGGCATGGTGGCTGGGTTAAGGCGAAGCTTTATATGTACGCATGCGGTCTTTCCTAAAGGCAATCACCCTAAGGCCTTTGACCTAAAGGCCTTCACTGGAAAGGTCTTTCATACATTATTACTACTTACTAACTGCTACTAGGTGGTAAAAAACGTAGTTAACTAGTAGTTCATTCACAGCACGTAAGTAGTCTCATGTGCCCTCTTATCTTTTCACCTTTATTGCTTCGTCGTGTATGGTTTGTCAGTTTAAAATTGTTGCTCTTCATTAACTATCAGTACCAAGACGCCGATTTTCTCCCTGCATTCGATACGCATGCTCCAAGATCGGGCTGCACTAAACTGATGATAACAAAGTTTATTCGTCACCCTTACAGCCCTTCTTTATATTTTTTGTAGCTTTCGTTCCCGGCGCTCTGTGTCCTGATGAGTCCCGGAACCACTTCTGTGTCAAAAATCGGCAGGTGTTTCCTTATTTCTTGCCATCGCTTAGGCTGAACAAAAACACTCACCCCACGCGGAGCACAAAGGTTGACCACGCTACGCTCACGCGACAAACAGCGAACACACCCCTTTCCAGACGGAAAGCGAAAGGACGGTACGGAAGTTAAGACAGAGCGGGAGGGAATGTTGGGGATGGATGAGAAAAGGACAGAACAGGAGCAGACCACGCACACACCAGGGGGAGTTTCCCGCAGTTCTCCCTCTCTGGCCTAATGGGTTCGCGTTGAATGGCCATAACTCTTCGAGCAACCCGCGACACAAATACGCTGCATTTCACGGCAAGCGGCACCAACGGGAAGTCGGTGTTTTCGATGCAGGAACTGAACTTCACAGGCGATCAGAGGTAAGCAGGCGTGCATAAATGATTGGGGCATTACGCGGTGGGTGGCGAGCCGTTAAGTCATTGGCTCCGGGCGAAACTCTGTCAGACCATTCTTGCTTGACAGAAGCATGGATATAAGCCTGGGTGAGGAGTCGAGTGACGTCACTGCTGTCCGCGTCTGGCATCGTTGAAGATTGTTTCCAGGAAAAACCTCCAGAAGGTTATAATGATGGACGTTTTAATGGCTTGTATGAATGCGGTCTGAAACCTGCCGATATCTCCGGAATCTCTTCGCCCAAAGGTAAACGTATAATGCTCTGTTTACTGTGTGAACTGAACAGCATATTGTGACGATCATGTCTACTCTTTGCATACTTTTTCTTGTATTTTGCATTGGTCAGTTGTAGTGCCTAAAGAGAGACCAACGTTTGAAGCAATGTATTTGACGTTTCGGCCGTGGAACGGCCTTCATCAGAATGACAGAATAGAAATGGAGGGAACAGAATAGGACCGCAGGTGCACAAAACGTATAAACATATAATGCACAGAAGATTAAAAACGTAACTCACACTTGACTAAAACGCGATACGTAGGTACACAAATGCGGGTCACAATAGCTGAACAGGAGGGGTGCGTTGCGAAATTTAGTGCGTAAACAATCTTAGCTCTAGAATGCGACGACAGATGATTAAACGTGCCATGCTTACAGTCCTAAGATGAAAATCCAGAATTACAGGACAGGAAAAAAACTTAAGTGAGAAGTTGTACACTCTAAAAACACTAAAAAAAGCAGTCACTAAGGTACACGGTCACGATAAAGCAGCATAAACGGTAACAGCATTATCCATTAATACAACCTGACAAAAAATAACTCATGGCGCTATCTGCCTGTTTTGTCGGAGCGCAAAAAAAGAAATAAGAAGCATACCCGCGCTGTGATGTAAAAATATGTAACATTGCAAACTTTTAGCTATATGACGCAGCGGCAAGTTAAACATACAGTTGCGAGGGATTCACGTAGCATGTTTTCAGTCTTAAGATGATAGTTCACACAAATCAAGACGCGAGAATATGTACACAATCTTTGAAACACACGACCACAATGAGCAGCATAAAGAGTACCATGCGTATTTATTATTACCAAGTGAAAGAAAACCATGGCTCTAGCTGCCTGTTTGGCCAAAACACAGAAATATAAAAAGAAAAAAGCGAAAGAAAAGCAAACGCACGCTGCAATATACATGAAAAAAAGCACAATTGGAATAGCACTAACATGGGTGTGTATCAGGGTGTTTGAACTGGTAGGGTGCTCAATTTCGTTCAAACCAGAAGATAATGTATTAAGTTTATAGATCAGAAAAGACTATATGATTTCTCGGTAATGATTAGATTTAAATGCAGATTACAGAAGAGTAGCAGTAATATGAATAAATGAATCACCTGGGAGCTGAACATGCCTTGATAGGAGCAGGTTTGGGAGGGATTTAACGTGGGTTCTGTGGTCATTGAAGCGTAATCTACAGGGGGTTTCACTCCGGCATACATACTGAAGGTTACATGTGGTACACTGGAGTAGGTAAACGGCTTTCGCTCCATCGCAGGTGAAGTCACCCTTAATTTTTAAACAAAAGTTAGAGTCAGTACTGCTGACGCTCTGAGACGTAGTCATATGTGGGCAAACTTTACAGCGGCTCTTGTTTCAAGGGTGGCAGCCTGTGGGTTGCGGAGCAGTAGTTTTCGATGAAGTTAGTTTGTCCCATAGATTTCTTGATCTTCTATAAACAGTTTTTGGTGGCTCTGCGAATATTGCCTTCAGGCAAAGAATTTGCATGAGAATATTAGTGTTTTTTTAAGATTGCCGAAACCCTTGGTGCGGATGCAGAATGAGTGAGGACAAGGATGGTATTCGAGTAGGAAGTATTTGGTTTTTCTTTTGATAGTAGAATCCTTCGAGATTGTGTATCTGCGCGCTTTATGGCGTGATTGATCAGCTGAGGAGGATATTTTTTTTTAATGAGCGCGCTACGAATTGTAGCGCAGTTGCTTTTAAAGTCAGATTGTTTCGAGCAGATACGTTTGAACCGAAGTGTTTTACTGCAGGGGCTTCTGGTTTTAACATGGGTAACATGGCTACTATGAAAGTGCAAATATTGCTGGCGGTCAGTAGGTTTTCGGTACACCGTTGTAGTCAAGCTGTCTTTGCATACAGGTTTCGCTTTGTATCCAATGCGTTCATTGGCGTTGGTGTTAACGTTAAAGACGCCGATGATTATGAGGAAAGGAAGGGCGCATAACTGGCTCCCTGGGTCAGTGGACGCCTCACTCGCGCTTTGAAGTACGTGGCGGTGGTGATAGATGTGGGCTGCATGCATTAGCGCTGACAACGTTGTGGCAGACACGCGGCACTGCAGCAATAGGCCGCAGAATTCATTGGGTGATCAACCTCTCGCGATCAACCATTAACTGCCACCTGCCAGCGTGACAGGGAGGGCGCGCTGCCTATCCAATGTGCGGAACACACTCAACGTTACAGACGCCAATCCGCGTCTGCTCGGCTAGGTCACGTGGTCAGGCAGCAGCCGCTCCGCGGCTGTGGAGCCCCAGCGCAGCGACGGCGAAGACTCGGCTCGGCGGCGAAGTCACGTGATGCGGTATGGCAGCGGCGCAGCAAAGGTGTTCAAGGTCAAACTGCAGGCCAAAGCGAAATCGGCGCCGCGAGGCCAGTAAAGCTTTCACTGTAAAAAATTTGGGCTGAGGCTTAGCTAAAGTGTTAAGCCTGGATATCTCGAAGCGAAAAGCGTTAGCAAGGCGTGCCTCATGATTCTGGCGTTTCAGCCGCCTGTCTAGCCTTGAACTTTTCATATTTTCGCTGTTTTTGAGCCAACTCCCACGCTACCACTTCTGGGTCTTCTTCTCCTCCTTCCATAGCGAAAAGTCAGACGACGGAGGCAGCTCGCGGCGGCGACGACGGCTGCGGCAGCAGCGACCACCTGCGCTCCGTGTGACGTCACTCGGTTTTGCGCATGTGCAGCTGTGGCAAATATTTAGTGTGGCTCACGCGAAGCCCGGTGTTGGCGAGCCTAGTGAAGATTTTCGCTTCAAAATTTGTCCTGCTGCCATCCTGGTTATTTCGGTCTTGTGCCTTTATGCTGACTTTCCCATGCTTTGTTGGCTCCACTCCATTCATAATTTGTGAAAGCCTCCTATTTTGTGCGCCCTGAAGGTTGGTATGACTACCTTCCAGGCATTAAGACGAGAAGCTTGTTCTTGATGCTTTAATTTTCATTCCATCCCTGTAATAGCTGCGCGGAAAATGTTACGCGTGTATATTATATTTATGCTTCAGTGACAAGAGAAGCGATGACGCAATTTAGCTGAATGAATATGAAAGCGGATTCCTGAGCGAACAACATAAGTGTTGATTTACACCTGTTCCCTTTACTTCGAAAAACAGAATACTTCGAAGATTCAGCCCTGAATTTATTGGATAGATTTACATGTTATAAATAATAAAATTAAGAGACAAACTAAGCTATATATGTTAACTAAGCTTGATATAGAATCTCTGTGACAGCTGCGTTGTAGTCTATGAAAATAAGAACAACAGCACTTGCAGAGGTTAACCATCAGTACAGGTGTTGTTCTCCTTCATGAGCTCTCATTTGACGGGGATTACGCGCCCTAGATGCCATCTCTTTTCCTAAATGCTCAGCTTAGGATGACAAGCCGGCGGTCACGCCTGCTGCACATCACGTTCGCTGCAGACACTATGGTTAAGTTCCAAGTAGAGCCAAATGCGTACTCTATAACCTTCGCAGTAATTGCGTTGAGTTTTATCATTCCACGTAAAATAAGAAAGCAAACGCGCATGTGCGACTGTGCAAGCTGCAGATGGCTGGGTCAAAAACCAGCTGCGACTCTTGAATCATCTGTCTGAAGCAGCCTGTCACCCATGTAAGGAGGTGATTGGATTACTTGGTTACAGAAGTACAAGAGTGGGCGAGACGGGAGCTCAAGTGTTTTTATCGGTGTGCACAGCAAACGTGGAGAAGCCAAAATCCAAACATCTGCTGATGTTACACAAGAGATATCATCTATGCAATACTGAGAGCATGCAGATGGGGATTATCGCGTAAAGCAACTTAAACGATTGTTTGTCGAAGCACAGGTATATTTGAAAAAAAAAACGACTGAAAAGGCAATTTATAATTCTGTTACCTGCTGTACACATCTGGAGAGTGGGCAAGGAGGAATGCGTATATTTTTGGATTACATACCATTCCTTGCATTTAATGCCGTATTCTGCCGTCCAACTGTTCAGAGTAATGAGATCATACGGAAAGTAAAGTTCATGGGGGTGCGGATGCAATGTGCACGGGCAAGAAGCGAACGAATAATTGCCTCCTAGGCCACTCGATCCGCGCATCCATTATCCTGTCAAAAGGAAATGTGAACCAATGAAACGAATTGGCCAAGGCGTGTGCCAGGATCGCTTTTAATTTACTCAGCAAGCTCCTAGCTGTACATCCGGGCATGTGGGTGCCACACCACCCGGTTTCGCGCCTCACAGCCTGCACAGTATGCAGCCAGAAAAGCATAACGATGCTATTTCAGTTGGATGCTTCTCTGAAATGGCTGGCAGAATCAACGCTTCTAAAAGCGTAAAACTAGATTCTCGTGTTGCAAATGCGGCTGTGCCATCGGCCACAGGAACTGATTTATAAGGGGGCTCCAATGCTCATACCGCTGAAGTAGTGGTGGCAACTACGTTGCCGCTTCATCTGTTACTGCAAGGAGAGGGGGCTTCGGCTGGTGCTCCGTAAAAACGCTCAATCTTCCGCTCAAACCTCGTACAAGTTTGAGGGCCTTTAATGTTATGGACTCGTGGCACGTTTGCCTCCAGCTGGTCAGGAATTTTGTAGAGCTTAAAAATTTGTTTGTCATATTTGTTGAAACAATACAAAGACTGAGTGGTACTCTTAGATGATGCGCAGGACGTGAACGGTAAAAGTAGCGCGCTCGGCTATCCAAGTTTGTTTGTGCCAAGGAATTTCATTAGGAGGGCAGGATTAAAGGCTAAGAAACGAAAAATATTACGCTGAATGACTATCGTTAAAGCTGAACTTAATCAATCAATCAATCAATCATTTTTTATTCAAGACAATAATACAAGACTATTGTCTTGGGGGACGTGACAAAAGGCGGAAAAGTCTTGCGTCCCGTTTGACTACTCAACGGAAAGGTTTGAGCTCGACTTAAACCGTGGTAGCCGCATTTTTATGGAGACGATATACAAAAACATCTGTTTACTGTTAAACGCCAACAAACGCTGAAGAACCGCAGGTGGCGTAAATTAATCCGGCGTCCACAACTACGGCGTCCATCATAGCCCGCGTGTCGCTTCCGCCCGTTATACTGCAGAAGGTATAATTTACTCCACAGCCTTCATAACACAGGAATATGCGCCGAAACATGCTAAACAATCACAAAAATTTTTCATCAACATCGACTGTCGAACACATCTCAAGATCTTTATTGTCGTTCTGAAAACGTATTCAGAAAACTTATTTCTTTATCCTGTTTTGCCACCTCGTCACGGCAGGAATAGCACCACAGCCGCATTACCCGCAGAAACTGCGTTTGTATCTTTTGTACTGACACATAAATGCCCCTTAATTTGCGATGTCAATGCCCTAACTTATGACTCTGAAGTAAAAAAAAATTCTTAGTAATTTCAATTTAATTCTGGCCATTCTCTGCAAGCCACAGCACGGTTTTATGAAATACTCGACCATCTCCACTTCAAAACTAGGTTGACAAATCGTAAGACATAAGAACGGATTAGGCGAGGAAATCGCGCGGCATTGTTTCAATATTCTAGCGCAACCGATACAAAGAACCGCTCTTCTGAAAAGGAGCTGTTAGTGGCTCCTTGGAGTTTCGACGCTGAGAAAGTCAATCGGTGCGCGCTCGGCAACGAGACAGTACGTTTTCGCCAGGGAGCACACGTCGGTAAGTTCTCGGCTGGCCGGAGAGCGTACAGCCAAGGCCCTCTTGGAACAAAGCAGCCTCTACTGAAATCAGGAACACAGCTGATATTAAGTTTTCCCCACTCAGAGCCACTATAGTTTCTTGCCTCCTGCCAAAAAAAACAATAGGAGAAGTCCCATGCGAGTTCCCAGCCTGTATTAGACTTCCCGGTACCGGCTTGCACTAAACGTGGACTCTATATGGTTTTTTTCACTGAATATAGGCGGCTTGGAGAACGAGTAATGCAGAAAATGGGTTACACACAGCGGGCGTGCCCGGCTTTCCCTCAGAAATAATTTCTCAATGTGGACTTTGCCCCCAGGCTCTGGCTATTCATTGTGTACCTAATATCGTTCGTTAGAGTAATTTTAGAGAGGAAAGGAGGGAGTGAAAGAAAGACGGAGTCTGCCCTACAGCGCAAACGGCATCGCAGTATTGAGCTTCGAATCTCCTTAGTGTAACATATGGGCTCAAGATTAAAGCGCCTTTTCAGCTCTAGCCTACACGGGATCTTCTGTGGCCATCTGGCGTGCAATTCTTTCGTTACGGAACAAAAGACTGTAACCTTCTGACACTTGGACAGGGACAAAAAGAACACTGCATTCTGAAAAGTTTTTACCGCTGACCGACTTTTTCACCTCTCCTCTAATGATAATTGGTTTTTGGGGAAAGGAAATGGCGCAGTATCAGTCTCATATATCGTTGTACACCTGAACCGCGCCGCAAGGGAAGGGATAAAGGAGGGAGTGAAAGAAGAAAGAAAGAAAGAGGTGCCGTAGTGGAGGGCTCCGGAATAATTTCGACCGCCTGGGGATCTTTCACGTGCACTGACATCGCACAGCACAGGGGTGCCTTAGAGTAGTTTTATGAAAGTTTGGTTTTGGGGGAAAGTAAATGGCGCAGTGACTCACTGTATTGGCGGATACCTGAACCGCGCCGTAAAGGAAGGAATAAAGGAAGGACTGAGAGAAGAAAGGAAGAAAGAGGTGCCGTAGCAGGGGCGGCAGAAGGTTAGGTGGGCGGATGAGATTAGGAAGTTTGCAGGCATAGGGTGGGCGTAGCTGGCAAAGGACAGGGTTAATTGGAGAGACATGGGAGAGGCCTTTCCCCTGCAGTGGGTGTAGTCAGGTTGTTGATGATGATGATGATGGCAACACGATATTTCAGGGTTACTGATACTGCGGGAGCTGCATGAAATTTGAGCCCAAAACATATTAGGAATTGGACTATTGATTATATTTAGCGTTTCTTGCTTGAATATAAACAAGATGCAAATCAGAATAATGCACACTCAATGTAACCGCACAAAGCAGTAGGAATACATACACGTTTAAAAACTGGGATAAAGGTACAATGGCACATAGTCTTGCTAATGGGCCGCATTGACTAGAAATCTGGACGTGTATTCTCTCTGTATAAAATTTCCCTTAGCGAAAAAAGGCGGCGCTAAAAATGCGTTTCGAACATATTGTATTAATTTCATATTAATTTTGCGTTTTGTTGTCCCTATGCTTAAAATGCAATACGAATGATTTCCAAGTATGCTGGGAGAAATATTTTGAACATTCTTACGAATGCAGCAAAAATACATTTTCTGTCCGCTTAGTATATTTATTATACATAAAAGTATACTTTAAATATACATTAAATACATTAATATACACTAATAGCATACAATAATACCTTAAGTTGTACTAAAATATACATTGAAAACATTAAAGATAAAACAAAAGAATACAATTAATACTATAAAAATATGACAACTTCGGCTTGAAAAGTGTTCTGATAAAAACCGGATGGTACTGATCAGTGCTGTCGATAGCAGAAGTAACGACTGAAGTGGCTATAAGCATCAGGCAACTGACAATACCAGAGAAAACCCGTTGTCATCAAGGAGTTTATGACAGCGCAATGTCACGTGACGGAAACTGAATTGGAAAGGCGTGTCCATGCTGGAATGGCCGACGGAAAGTGACCTCAGCAAACAGAAACTACTCCGGCAAACGTGGTACTTGTCTTTCTGTCTGTTGTTGCCAGGAAGAAAGAAAAGGAAAGTGCACAGGACTGCCGACTGGCTCAAGCTGAGCCACAATCGCTACCACGTGCAGATAGTAGGAGAGTTGAAAGATGGGATAGAAAGACAGGATAGTAAAGACGCGCGGTATAAAGACCAAGGCCGATCCCGGAGGCAGTGCAATACCGGGCCAACCGGTGGCGGAAGTGAAGCAACCTTCAAACTTACTTGGCTTGGCTTATATATACCCTCCAAGAGGAGACACACCATCTTGCCTGGTGAGAAGCTTTTTGCGCAAAGACTGTAGGCCCCTAAATTGTCGCACAAGTGTCGGAGTGGTCGCTTTCGAATCTGCGGTCTATCAAGAACCGAACTGCTAGTCGTAACTTGCTTCAGGCATCGGTTAGGAGTCGAGCTTTCAACCAAAAAATACATGGGCGTCTATGGGAGCCGGTCGGCCTTGCCAGTCAGGGTCTTTTTCGCTGGCTTGTTCAATCCCGGAAGTGCGCATGGCGCCCTTCCCGGTACAATGCTATCACGCTGTCCACGCGTAATTTAAAAAGTGGTGATTGCCTTCCTGCAAGAGGTTACCATAAACGATTGGTTTATGGGGTTTAACATCCCAAAGCGACTAAGGCTATGAGGGACGCCGTAGTGAAGCGCTCCAGAAATTTCGACCACCTGAGGTTCTTTAACGTGCACTGACATTGCACAGTACACGGGCCTCTAGAATTTCGCCTCCATCGAAATTCGACCGCCGCGGCTGGGATCGAACCTGCCTCTTTCGGGTCCGCAGTCGAGTGCCACAACCACTGAGCCACCGTGGCGGCTTTACCATTAACGAATGGACGACAGAAAAGGGAGAGTTTTCACTGTTTCCGGAGACGTGATTTCGAGCACTGGGTTGTTCCACGGCAGCTTGAAGTGTGCTGAAAATATTCTGACGCGAACTGCCTATTTGTTAGAATTGAAGTACACTTTGAACGAATTAATTTCGCATTTACTAAAGCACAGTTCAAATGCATTGGCAACATGCAAATGCGTCTTCCCGAAACGCTATTTCCAACACCAGGCTGTTCAACGGCAGCTTGCAGTGTGCTGAAAATATCTTTACACGGACAGATCATTCGTTACAATTGTATATCATTTAGACGAATTAATTTCGTATTTACGAAAGTACGCCTAAATACATTTCCATGATGTCATTTTTCCAAACACGATTTCCAGCACTAACTGTACATCGGCAGCTTGAAGTATGCTGCAAAGTATACTTTGGACGAATTAATATAGTATTTACAGAAGTGCATATGAAATACACCGCCAACATGTCATTTTCCGAAACTCGATTTCGAGCATTAACTGTTCAACAGTAGCTTGAAGTGTCCTGGAAATATGTTAACGCGGACTGCTCATTCGTTAGAATTGAATTACACTTTGAACGAATTAATGTCGTAATTGCAAATTAACACTTTTAATGCATTGCCAACATGCAAAGGCCATTTCCCGAAACCCGATTTCGAGCAATAGATTGTTTTACTGCAGCTAAAAGTATGGTTCAAACACGTTTAAAAGGACTGTCAATTTGTTACAAATGAGATATACTTCAGACTAATTAATTTCACATCTACGAAGGTACACTCTTAATACATTGACAAGATAGCAAAACAAAATACATAATTTTTCCTGTATTTGAAACGTGATCGAAGCATGTTTAAGTGACGTGATTTTAGCAAATTTCAATAATATATTTCGAATGCGACGCATAAAAATTCAGGAAGCTATTTCTGGCATATTTTTACTGCATTCATGAAAACAAAATATGTTTGAAACATTATAAATATCCCGCCGTATATTCTAAACGTATTAGTTTTCGCTAAGGGTGTGCTTGGCAAGCAGTTGTTTGACTACAGGTTTGAAGTTTTTTACCGACTAAAGATATGCAGAGATGACAATTACCTTTCTAGTATTTTAGAGCATATTCTCCAAAGATCCCGTTACGACTTTAGAACCTTTGACTACATATGTAATCCCCGCACACAGAGGAAATTGTACGAACTGATAGCGCGGTGCTATTTCCTACCTTTGTTTCTGAACTTCTGGCCCAAATAAACTCCCAACAATGCTTTCATCCGGTATTAGTAAATCATTATGTAGAACCAGTAGCGCACAACAAAGGGACATCCCGCCTGCAACAAATGAGGAAGTAAAGAAAGCGTTAGGAGCAATTCAAAGAAGGAACGCAGCTGATGAGGCTAAGGTGACAGCAGACCTATTGAAGGATGGTGGTGACATTGTGAAAGAAAAGCTACCCGCCTGTATACGCAATACCTTATGACCTCGAGCGTGCCGGAAGCTTTGAAGAACGATAACATCATCTTAGCCTATAAGATAGGAGACGCCAGGGACTTAAAAAATAACAAACCGATAAGCTTACTGATAGCTGCCTGCAGGGTTTTGCTAAGGTAATCGCTAATAGAGTTATAATTACCTTACATTGGGCTGGCTTCAGATTTGGCAGGCTTTTTTAAAGGCTAGCCGACAATAAACCACATTCAAACTATCAATGAGTTGATAGAGACACGTACAGATTATAATCAACCCCTGTTATAGCCTTATTAAGTTTCGACACCGCATTTGATTAGCCGAAAGATCGATCGTCATGCAAGCATTACAGAATCAGGATATAGATGAGCCTCGTGCAAAGTACTGGAAGAATCCTATAACCGCAGCTCGGTGACCATAGTCCTCTATAAGGTCAGCAATAAAATTCCAATAAGGAAGGGCGTCAGGCAAGGAGGCACGATCTCGCCCATGCTATTCACCGACTGTGTAGAGGAGGTATTCCGAGGCCTGAATTGGGAACAGTTGGAGAAAAGAGTTAATTTACAATACCATAGTAATCCGTGATTCGCTCATGACATTGTCTTGCTAAGAAAATCAATGTATGAAATGCAAACCTTGAGCAGTCATTTAGACAGGCAGATAAGAATGGTGGGTCTAATAATTTGTATGCAGAAAATTAAAGGAATGGCTAACAGTCTCGGAAGGAAACAGCAGTTTGGAATTCGTAGTGAAGCTCTGGAAGTGATAAGAGATTACATCTACTTAGAGCAGGTACTGATCTGGATCATGAGAGTGAAATAGAGGAATAAGAATGGGGTGGAGCGGATTTGGCAGGTTCTGTAATGGCAGTTTATCAATATCACCCAAGAGCAAACTATTCAGCAGTAGATCTTACCGGCACTAACTTATGTAGCAGAAACGTGGAGGATGACGAAAGGGGTTCGACTTGAATTTAGGAGAACGTAGAGAACTATGAAAAGAAAAATGAAGGTGCAACGATCGGGGACAGTAAGAGGGCAGAGCGGGTAGAGGAAGAAACGCGAATTAAAGACGCCCTCGTCGAAATGAGGAGGAATAGGCTTGAGCAGCAAATTTATTTATTTGTTTATTTGCCACGTGCTGCCTGCCTCAGCACGATGCGTTAGGCAGAAGTGGGTTCTACATAATAGTTGCGAGACATGTAACAGCACGCTTTTCAATGCAATAAAACAAAAAAGCATTTATCAGAATATAACAATGCAAGCGCGAAATACGAACAATAATTTGTGTTTGACAGAACTGAAAAGCACGATCAATAATTGTACAGTGTCGAAGGTTTAAGCAGAAAAGCAAGAGCTGTCAACTTTTCAATAAAGACAAAAGAAAGCAAAGAAAGACTTTAGAGCATTGTACAAGCGTCAACACATGACAAACATACTCACCATTCACAGCAGTGACTCAGATGCTGAGTCAAGCGCGAACAATGGTGATTATTTAAATGGTCGTGTAAATACTAAGAAAATAAGTTCAATATCAGTGGCACTCGAAGAAGAAACCTCACAGTAAAGGGATCACTGGTAGCTTCGAATTCAAGAATGAAGTAACTCTGGGGGATGACACAGTATCAGCTGGCAGGAAGTTTCTACTTTCTGCGAAGAAATATATATTTCTGGAGAGTAGTTGTGTTACATGAATTCTATTACGTTTTTGATATGGTGTTACCTTGTCTCTCGTCAATTCACATGTTCGATGTGGGAGTCTTCATTTATACCTATCGTATCGTGCGAAAACTAATAGAATAATTTTATCCTTTCATAGGAACGCCTGACTTCTAATGATTTTAAGTTCGAGATTCTTAGGAGGGCTGAAGAGGATGTATCGCTGCTGTAAGCTTTGCAAACGAACCTCATTGATATTCTTTGCACCTTTTATTGTATTGTATATTTGTTAGTATGTGGGTTACAGGAGCCGCATTTTCCAATACGGGCCAGACATAAGTTTTGTATGCAAGCAGTTCAAAT
The DNA here is from genome assembly GCF_052857255.1 of Amblyomma americanum. Classification (NCBI taxonomy): domain Eukaryota; kingdom Metazoa; phylum Arthropoda; class Arachnida; order Ixodida; family Ixodidae; genus Amblyomma; species Amblyomma americanum. The sequence goes on along the minus strand of NC_135500.1, from coordinate 91,013,633 downwards.
TTTTGGTAGACCTTTAGTAGACCTTTGGTAGAGCAGTGTCAGTACGTAAAGGAACATCCTGAACGATAATTGGGCCCCTGAGCCGAGACTTACATGAGAATTCTCATGTACCAACATGCACATGGAAGAGTTCTACTTGACCCTAGACATGGGAAGTTGCAATGTGGACCGAAGAGCTTGCTCTACTGAAGCAGCGGTTAAATACATGCCTGTAAAAATAATATCCAGCGATCATTCGAGGGTGACATTACGGAAAACTACCTACTCTCTAAATTAACTTTAATTGGTTGTTCTCACTAGAACCGCTGTATATATGAGTACCTCCTTTGCTTGATTTGCACCTGAAGAATTTGGCGCCTAGTGATGGGTAGCAAAACATGAAGTCGCTGAGAAACGACAGAAGTCTGTGGAAATACAAGAAAAATGGTGCATTGATGGGCATAATTGAAAGTATGAAAGTTGCAGGCCGGCTTTTGCGTTCACTCTTCCATATACACAATGCAGATTTTGTAATTGAATACACAAGACAACAAAGTCGATAACTACGAATGCCAGGTACATTCAAACTCCTATCGTAGATGCTGGAGGCATTCAGAAGGAAAATCAATTAGAATAAAGTGACTTTACTATTGTGAAAGAGATCAGTATAGTAAGCACAGAAAGAAAGAAATTCAGAATTTTGACTTTGAACATAAATTTAGAAGAACAGACATGACTACTACCAGCACTCACCGAAGCCAAGGAGCACATGGGGTGCGTTTTTTTTAAAATCTGTGGTGTTCATCGATGGAGGATTAATACGGTACCTATTTTAGAGGTCATTAAAAAGCAGAAGCAACAACAAGCATATGCCGCCCGTCGGATCCGAACACACAATCACTTAATTTCGCGCCCGGTGCTCTATCAATTAAGCAACGGCAATGGCTGTCCAGTCTTCTGCTTTCGGGGGTATTTATGTGTAGGGTAACAAAATCTTGAGAGTGTTCACCAGCACCACCCTAGTCCATAGCTGTTGACATAGTGCGTTCTGTATTACCCCGGGTTACGCCAACTTTATGGTTCCCTGAGTAAAAATGCAGCAACGCAATCGACGCGTGTGTACACAACCAATGGACACCGAGAGCTCAGATAATACCTGCCAAAGTCAAAGCAAACGACAGAACACTCTAGAATATGGCCTTCCTTAACTAGCCGACGGCCAAAACAAAATATGCCGCTGATGTAGATAAAATTCTTGAAGATAAATGTGATACGCCAGAGGAAAATGACAAGGGCACATTCAACTTAGATATTAAGACAGAGGCAGTTTTTCATATCGCACTCAAGAGCAATAAACAAGCTGCAAGCGACTTTTGGGCGCCAAAGCTTGTGTACTTGACCTGCCTCTGAAGGTTCTACTTTTGGTATTTATTTATTTATTAATTTCCCTATTATTCCTTGTCTTTCCTTCGACAGGCGATAAAGCTGAACGAGTTTCCCGGCTAAAGTTCAATATTACAGTGCTAGTGGCCATTATGTGGCAACGCCATAGATGGGCAAGGTCAAACGCTGGGCTAGAGGCTAGTGCCTGCACTGACATGTCCGTTACTTTAACACGCCCATTTTACATGCGTGCTTCTGCTTTTCGGCCAGGAATTGGTTATTCTTGCCGCTCTGCTTATTTTATGCGGTGTGCAAGCGGTGCTGTTGCCGGATAAGCGGAAATCCACTCGCGGGGCTGCAATAGAAAAATTTATTGTCGCAGCGGCCTGAAATCTGCGACGACGCAGCGATGTCCTTGAGATTCAGCGTCGCAGGTAACAGCGAAAAATGGAGAAAAGAGAAACATGTTTCTATTTGCGAATTATGATACTTAAATTTTCCAGGAAAGCGTCACCTTCTTTTCTCGTACTCTTCAGCTACCCTCTGGTTTGTAATGTCTGCCTAAGCTTTCTTCGTTTTCATTGCTTTGTTGCAGGTCTCTAGCACTATACTCCCAAAAAGAAAGCACCATCATGGACGGAGGCTGAGAAACGCATTAATTGCACACAGCTTGTTGTACATATTCGAAACGAAGTCTTGTTTATTATTAGTATGTGTGCGTCGTAATTAAATGTAACATCTGTACGTCGCATGGTTGTTTTTCATTCGGTAAGCCATATATCAAGTGCAAGCTGTGTGTATTGTCACATTAAGAGTCGCAAAAGTAGCCAATCATTTGGGATATATTAGAATTCGACTAGTTGTATTACCCCATACAATTTGTTAAACTCAGAATACTGTTAAAGCCGCACGGGGATAAGCTTGTTCCTCGGTAACACTGAATATCAACGAAGCAGTTAGCGTCACGTCCCTGTCAAGGAAAATGATCACGAACGAGAAATTCTGAGTATCGTATTAGTGATCACATAAATGATACTCTGTGGGACATCTCTTTACTACTAAATATGCTGTGCCGGGAGGTTTATGTTATATATTTCAAAGCTTCATACTTACAGAAGCTACTGCTTATTTTAGCAGTTCTGTTTTCATTATGCTGTTCTTTGTAACGAATGTTACGAGACTGAGCTCATCCCATTCTTCGTGGCTCTAGGCATATAAGTCCCTCGACCTCGCTGAAAAGGCAAGCAAACTTTTTCAGCACACAGCATTCTTCAGATGCGCTGCTGCGTGCATATTCGTGTGTGTGTAGTACTGAGAATCTGCGCTGCCAGTGAACTAAGCATACATAAAAAGGATTTCCTAACGGAATGTAACCATAGTATTTAAAAACCAGAATGGTTCTGCGCGCGTGTACCAACTAAATATCCGTAGCTTTTTGGGAGTCACTTTGGGTAGCGTCCAATATACCCTTAGTCAACTAGAACTCACTAGCTTAATCTTCAGTTCGTCCAGTCCAGAAAAAATTGTGAATTAAAAGTTTATTGTTTTAAAAAGAGCAAGCGCGACTGTTTACGTTAAGGTATAGTTAGCGTAGCTCTTTCTGCCTCCCTATTCGAATAAAGCATGGGAAATACACAGAGTCCCACGATCCAGCGTCGCACCCACAGCACCCAAGGCGCGGAATGAAAAAGAAAAACCATACTACCTAAAAGCTGTGTCCTCGTCTGGGCATACCGTTTGCAATGTAAGCGAAATCTTTCCCAGCAGGTGCTGAGGAATTCGCCTACATAACTATCTCATAACATTATCTATGCACTCGTAAAAAAGGTGGTGCTCCTTGGTAAGTCAAATCACTTGACACAACCATACAATGAATGATTTCTACTTCTCGAAAGTTAATTGTGGATTGTGTTTTCTACTCATTATTCTAATTTCCACTTTTGTCAGAAAATTGTTGGCAGCAACCTTTGGCGCACCCCAAGCTGGTGAAAGGTGACACATGAAAGTGTAGCAGAAAGGAGACAGGGAAGCAAAAAAATTGTCCAACGACAGCAGCGCCGTCCTTGTTAAGCCAACTTTGTCAGGCGCATTAACCGAAAGGGCTCTATCGATCGCAGAGGAGCCGTTTCTGCGCGTGCGCCCTTTGCTACAGAGTCTCGGTCGTGCTGTGTCGGACTGCATCAAAGCTGACGAAGCGTGCTTAGCCACTACAAAATAAATAAAATTGGCGAGTACCGGCAGACCTAGGACCAGTTTGCAGGCAAGAAAATTATGCTTGTACCGCGGAATGCATGTTGCCGGTCGTGCTGAGAACACTCACTAATTTAGGCAGTGCGGCACCTTTCCTTTGGAACATCGTCCGACTAATGGGGGAGGGTGACCTGACTGCGGGCACTCGGGCGAGACAATGAAGCACTCCAGCGCCCAGTGAAAGGTTCCAGCCCAGCAGAGGGTGCAGAAGGACTTCCTCACAACAGCGTACTTCACTTTCTTGTCGACTTGAAGTTGAGGACAGTTCGGAGAGTCTTGCATTGCTGCTGTTTCCCTTTAATGACCTCCGCGCTAAAGCCCGGGATACATGCGACGTTTTTTAACGATGTTCACGTGGCAGAAAACGTCGAAGCGGCGCGACGCTACATTTTGTTGCCGCCATTCCTGTGGCTAGCAATATATGCAAGAATGTAATCCCCGCCACTGAATTTTTATTGTTTCAACTTGCAAATCTAGCGACAGCAAAATCAATGTGCATTCTGCTAAACTGCATACAAAGATTCCCGCAGCAGGCTGACTGACAATTTTATTATATTAATAAACTTGTGTCAACATTACTCTCCCCAGGACCTGCTTCCAGCTTTCAAACAGGGTACAGAAAGACATTACACCTGATGTCGCTGTATTGGTTGTAAAAATAACAGACACAAATTATAGTGATGACGTAGACAAGTTTCACACGCCTAATGAAGAAGAGGGGAATATAAAACAGGCAAAGTCTACCAGATGAGTCCTAAACGTGCTAAAGAATACCGCTTGAAACTGGGATATGTGATCGCACTTTACAAAATAATGCAGATCAACAGGATGGAAGTGATAAAGCTCTCAGAGTTTCGAACTAATGGCCAAATAATAGTGCCATAAGGAGTATAAATCTTGCTGAAACTGCTTTCTTTGCACTCTGTTGTGATCTTTTCTTTCTGTGTATGCCATAGTTAACGGTTGATAAGTATACGCTTTGTAGGGGAGGAGCATCGGCGCAGGCATATATAATCCCGCGATGATTCCGCCATCGCCGGCCTTCTGGCCTTCTCGTTTCGGCGGCTACCGCAGCGCTGGCACCTTGCTGCTCGACGCAGCGGATCTCACTGTGGATAAAACACGGGTGCAGTCCTGGCCGCGGCGGTCGAATTTCGATGGAGGCGAAATACTAGAGGCCCGTGTACTGTGAGATGTCAGTGCCACTTAAAAAACCCCAGGTGGTCGAAATTATCCTGAGCCCTCCACAACGGCGTCCCTCATAGCCATGGTATCTCAGTTTTTCCAGGACCTTTACGTGCCATTTGTTTTAAGACAGTAAGGTACTGTTAGCGTTCTTTCAAGATTACCATACGCTCAAATCCGTGAGGTCTTGCGGATACTCGGCGCCTTTGCATTTGCTTGTGAGGCTTTCTTTGCAGGCAGGCTGTCTAATTTTTCCACGCCACCACCACAGTTAATATTTTCTCAGTTATTTCGGCTCCTGTGCAGATAAGTGTAGAATTACTCTGCTACTTTAACTACCTTACATGTAATGATAATTAAGCAGACAAGTCGAGAAAAGAGGTGCTCGTTATGACATACATGACGAACGCCAACAGTAACCGAAACCAAGTAGCATAGGAGACTTTTTTTTTACAAATTGCGGTGTTAAGTATTTAGAGATCAGCAGTGTAATTATTTTATCGCTTAAATATGGTTGATAAGAAAACAGAACAAAAACAACCATATGCCGCTGATGGGAGGTCATGAGTTGGGTTCCCACAGGAGGCATGTGGTTTTTTTCTTATGCTTTGTTATCAATCATCCTTAAGCGACAAAATAATTATTCTTTTAATATTCAAATATTTAAAACCACAAATTGAAAATACATATCCTATGCATGTTTCTTTGTTTCGGTGAGTGTTGGCTTCCGTAATGTTTATCTATATTAAGAATATCAGCTTATTGTTATATTCGCACATCTCACACTTCCCAATGTATGGCCTCTTTTTTACCGCTTTGAGGCTACTCACTTCATCACGGCGTGCTACTTTTCTGCATGTTATACTTTCCAATATATGTTGCTCTACACCAGTGTTGTAGGCGTTACCGAAAAAAAATAACTGAATACGTTACTTGTTACGCTAAGATAAAAGGAATGCGTTACCGCCCTACATTATTTATACAAAAAAGTAACGCGTTACCGTTACCTTTACCAAAAAAAAGTACCGCACGTTACTTTGCCTTTACTTCATGGCCATAAATATTAATTAGTGCGTCTTCGCATTAAGAACTCACGGTAACAATTTTTTAAAGCTCATATTTCACAGAAAAATTCTAGCCAAAACAACCATTTTACGTGATATTCTGATTTAACGAGAATACTTTGCACAAATGTGCTGATGCTTAGCAATGTTTTAGAGGCTTAAAGTTGCCTGTAGAGTTACAAGTGTCGGATTCTAACTCTGTTGCACATGCTGAAGCCATCTTCCGAACGTGGCATTTAATTATCAATTCTAACTTCACAAAAAAAAACATCGCTGAACTCTCAACAAATTTACAGTAATTCTGAAAAATGTGATGTTCAAAATGCTCGGCATGCTTCCGCTCTGTAGAGAGTTCTGTGTGTGTGAGTGCTTCGGGAAAGGGAGCTAGGCGAAGGTGAGTGTGGGAATGCGTGTTCGTGCGCGTGTTTCGTGGTTTATGGCTATTGTGTCTCTTTTTTTTTAGTTGGGTGCGTCGTGAAGGGCAGGTGTTTTCTGGCATGCATGCGAGCCGCAACAGAGGTCGTCGAAAGCACCTGTTGGTTAATTTGCACAATCATTTAAGGTGCTTTGCGCATTTTTTTATAGAAAAAGGGAACGGAGTGGGGACAACTGGAACAAAAACTAACTAGTAACGTGACACCTCACGTTACCGAAAAAATGTTAACGTAAATACGTTACCCGTTACAGGTCCCAAATAGTAAGGAGTACGTTACTAAGTTATCGAAATAAGTAACGCGTTACCGGTAACGCCGTTACTTGTAACGCGTTACCACCAACAATGCTCTATACTTAATGATGTGCTTTTACAATTGTGCTTTCTCTATGTTATCTATGACGGCACACCAGTTTCTCAAATTTGTCTTTAGTATTGTGCGAGATCTTGTCACACTCCTGTCTATAGTTATCGTGCCCCGTAGCTCTGTTGTGCATTCCGTATTGATATTGTCACGGAGTTCTCACGGAGAGACGCTTCAACAGCTGGAGTCGGCAAGAGGAGACGGTAATGGCGGCCTATCCACGATAGCACGATCGCAACCTCATCGTCTTCGCGGACAGCTTGCGCCACCTGGCAACACTAGGTGGCATTATTCCCCCCTCCGAAAAAGAAGGGCATCGCAGTGCGGCCGCCAGCAGCGTAGGCGCGCTAAGGTTCGAGGAAAACGGAGCACACACAGAGTCACAACGGAGGGCCGCTAAGCCGTTATCGGGCATAGTACGGTTTAAGCCGCACAACGTGCACAATGTCAGAGCTGTTGGGCTGTCGACGTCTCGGTTGCGCGGCACCGTCGGGAACCACTTCATAGGTAACATCACTGATACGCCGTAGCACTTTATAGGGGCCAAAGTACCGGCAGAGTAGTTTCTCGGACAAGCCCTGGCGGCGGACAGGTGTCCACACCCAAGCTTGTTCACCGGGATTGTAGTCGACCTGTCTGTGTCGAAGGTTGTAACGGCGCGCATCAGTGCCCTGCTGCTGGCCGATGTGTACGCGGGCAAGCTGACGGGCTTCTTCAGCGCGTTGGGCAATTTCATGAACATCGGGTGCGAGTTGGTCGTCATCGAGGCATGGTAGCATCGCGTCAAGCATGCTCTGGACTTCACGGCCATATACAAGACGAAAGGGAGTAAAGCGTGTAGTCTCCTGGAGGGCCGTGTTGTACGCAAATGTGACGTACGGTAGCACCTCATCCCAAGTTTTGTGCTGAACGTCTACGTACATTGACAGCATGTCCGCAATGGTCTTGTTTAAGCGTTCGGTTAGCCCATTGCTCTGCGGATGATAAGCTGTGGTCTTGCGATGGCTAGTGCAGCTCAACGTAAATATATGGTCGATTAGCTGCGCTGTAAACGCTGTGCCTCTGTCGGTAATAACGCACGAAGGGGCTCCGTGCCGCAAGACGATGTTTTGCATGAAAAAGTCGGCGACCTCTGAAGCTGTGGCACAGGGTATCGCCTTGGTCTCGGCGTAGCGAGTCAAATAGTCAGTAGCGACTATGATCCACTTGTTTCCTGAGAGTGACAACGGAAAAGGACCGAGAAGGTCCATTCCTATTTGATCGAACGGAGAGCGGGGTGTAGTAACGGGCTTGAGAAAACCCGCCGGCTTAAGCGGTGGCGTCTTCCGGCGCTGGCATTCACGGCAGCTTTTTACGTACCTTTGGACATCGTCCGAGAGTCCGGGCCAGTAGTACATGTTGCGTATCCTGGTGAGCGTCCGGGAAAAACCCAGATGGCCTGAAGTGGGCTCGTCGTGGCATGCCAATAAAATGTCGGCGCGAAGATCGGCCGGAAGTACCAGAAGGTAAGCTCTTTCTTGGCCTCTCGAGTTCTTCTTGTATAAGATACCTTCGCGCAAACAGAAAGAGCCGAGACGTCGAGCGAAGTGTCGTGGTAGAGGCATGGCGTGACCTTCAAGGTTGTCAATCAGCGGTCGGAGGTCCGTGTCAGCCCGCTGCCGGGCTATTATGTCCGATGCATTAAGTATACCGAGGAAACCGCTGTCGTCGTCGATTTCGGGACCGGAAGAGTCGAGTGGTGCACGCGACAGCGTGTCGGCGTCTTCGTGTTTACGGCCCGACTTATATACGATGGTAATGTCGAATTCTTGGAGCCGTAAACTCCAGCGGGCCAATCGTCCAGACGGGTCTCGCAAATTAGCCAGCCAGCATAGGCAGTGGTGGTCGGTTACGACTTTGAATGCGCGGCCGTAAAGGTAAGGGCGAAATTTCATGGTGGCCCATACGACAGCAAGGCATTCCTTCTCTGACGTAGAGTAATTGCGTTCGGCGCGGGAGAGAGTACGGCTAGCATAGGCTATAACTCTCTCAATGCCCTCTTGGTGTTGGACAAGGACAGCTCCAAGACCGATATTGCTGGCGTCGGTGTGGATCTCGGTGTCGGCCTCTTCGTCGAAGTGTGCAAGAACGGGAGATGTCTGAAGGCGTTGGCGGAGCGAAGAGAAAGCCGTCTCTTGGTCTATTGTCCAAACGAAGGAGGTGTTGCTCCTGGTGAGGCGCGTCAACGGCTCTGCAATCTTTGCGAAGTCCGCAATAAACCGTCGGTAATATGCACAGAGACCCAGAAAACGCTGGACAGCTTTCTTGTCAGTCGGAGTAGGAAAATTGGCGACGGCGGCTGTCTTGTCGGGGTCGGGTCGAACTCCGTCGGCGCTCACAACGTGACCGAGGAACCTGAGCTCTGTGTAACCGAAGTGGCACTTCGGGGGCTTCAGCGTAAGGTCAGCGGAATGGAGGGCTCTGAGGAGAGTTCGCAGGCGCACGAGATGCTGTTCAAAAGTTTCTGAAAAAACGACAACGTCGTCCAGGTATACAAGACAACTTTGCCACTTGAGGCCGGTGAGGACAGTGTCCATCATCCGTTGAAACGTCGCTGGCGCAGAGCACAAGCCAAAAGGCAGCACTTTGAATTCATAGAGGCCATCTGGTGTAACGAAGGCAGTTTTTTCGCGGTCCCGTTCGTCCACTTCAATTTGCCAATAACCGCTCTTCAGGTCAATGGATGAAAAGTACTTAGCACGCCGTAATCTGTCCAGGGAGTCATCAATGCGGGGCAACGGGTAGACGTCCTTTTTAGTCACATTGTTTAATTTACGGTAGTCCACGCAGAATCGAAGTGTTCCATCCTTCTTTTTAACAAGGACAACAGGCGAAGACCACGGGCTTTGGGAAGGTTGAACTACACCGTCGTCAATCATCTCCTGAACTTGCTTTTGGATTACTTCCCGTTCTTTGGCGGAAACACGATAAGACTGCTGGCGGATAGGGCGAGCGTCGTCATACGTAATGATCCGGTGTTGCGTTAGGGGCGTTTGACGAACTTTCGACGAGGAAGCGAAACACTGTTTATACTCCAATAGCAAGTGCTCTAAGGCCAGGCGCTTTCCTTCGGGGAGGTTGCAGTTGATGTCGACATTCGGAACAGATTGGTCGTCAGTAGCGCGCGATGATTGGTCGTCAGGGGCCGCTGCCGCGAACGCAAAGCAGACCGGAACATCCACAACCGCTTCAGCGGTAGCGATCGCAGTTCCAGAGAAAAATGCTCTGCGCAGTTCCAGAGAAAATGCTGTGCTCTGGAGAAAAATTTGTAACAAGGATCGCAGACCGGCCAGCGCGAATTGTTAGTAAGCTTCGAGCGGCGCAGATGCCTTGAGTCAGGAGGAGCGAATGATTAGCCTCGGCGACTGCTTCAGCGTCGTGCAACTCAGCACAGGCGACTTCAATCAAAACACTGCTACGGGGCGGAAGTGTGACGCTGTCGGCGAAAACGCGAAGTGCGGCACTGCGTTGGCAGGAGTTGTCGAGTTCGGCGGCTTGCTCTGTGGAAAACATGACGATTCGGTTGCGCAGATCGATAATTGCTCCATACTCCCGCAGAAAGTCGATGCCGAGGATTAGGTCCCGAGAACACTCGCCCAGGACGATGCAGCTGACGACGAACGTGGACTTGCTGATCTGAACGCGAGCAGTGCACATACCCTTGGGCGTAACCAGATGACCGCCGGCAGTTCGAAGGTGCGCGCCAGGCCAAGGGGTAATCACTTTTTTCAGAATGGTCGCCAGTTGTCCACTTAAGATCGAATAATCGGCCCCGGTATCAACTAATGCGCTTACTCTGCGACCATCGATAAGAACGGGTATTTCTAAAGAAACGCGGTTTTTTAACTCTGGTGATGGCGTCGGCTGGTTTTTGTCGGATTGTAGCGGCGACGACGGGAGGTCTTCAGCACAGCGCCCCCCAGCGACCTCGCCCCCGAAGGTCGCGGGTTTCAGTTTTCCCGACGAGGACTTGGCGATCGGCCCGGTGCCGCTCGCGAGAAGCCGGGAGGTGTCGGGGAAGAGCGCCTCGGTGAGGGTGAGCGCGACTGCCGCTGCGCTCGGGATGGATTGCGCTGGTCCGCAAGGAATTCTTCAATTTCAGGGGGTCGTTCACCTTGACGGGGTCTCGGTGAGTCGGTGCGGAAGCCTTGGATGCCGATGCGTCGGTAATAACAATTTCGATAAAGATGACCTGGCTCTCCGCAGTGAAAACAGAGCGGTCGTCGGTTAGGTGTACGCCAAACGTCGGCCTTTCGGAGGGGTGCTCGACGATCCTCGAAGTACTGCACCGGTTGCACAGAGGGCCGCGGGGCTTGAGGCGTGGCGTGAATTGGTGGCGGCGAAGCGGGAGCCGGACGCCTTGCAACTTCGGCGTACGTCGGACGGTGGTAGTCCCCAGGCAGAGGTGGTACGTCGACCACAGGAACAGGGCCCCGGAACGCCTGTTGCACCTCCTCTCGTACAAGAGCGGAGATGGAACCGAGCGCAGGCTGCGACGGGCTACAAAATTTGTGAAGCTCCTCACGCACGATTGTGCGAATAAGTTCCCGCAAATCATCAGGATGCTGTCCGATGGTGGCAAACGATGATGTGACTGCAGCAGCATGCACGGGCCGGTCGTAACTGGCGCAACGCTGTTGCAGGACCTTCTCCATCGTTGTGGCTTCCGAAAGAAATGCAGCAACTGTAGATGGTGGGCTGCGCACGAGGCCTGCGAACAGCTGCTCTTTGACGCCTCTCATTAGGTGCCGAAGTTTCTTCTCTTCAGGCATGGCAGGATCAGCTCTCCTGAAGAGCCGCGTCATGTCCTCGACGTACATTTGTACGCTTTCGTTCGGTAGCTGGACGCGGGACTGGATTGCCCGCTCCGCTCTTTCGCGGCGATCCGCGCTGGTGTAGGCCTCCAGCAGGCGACGGCGAAACTCTAGCCAGGAAGTTAGAACTTCCTCACGGTTCTCAAACCACGTGCGGGCGCCATCCTCTAGGCTAAAGTAGACGTTTCTTAGTTTCGCGGCGTCGTCCCACTGGTTATAAGCAGCCACACGCTCAAAGTGAAGGAACCAGTCCTCCACGTCTTCGAAAAGGTCCCCGTGGAAGGCCTTGGGAACCCGCGGGGTCTGCAAGGTATAGTGGGCAGGTGTAGCACCGGCAGCTTGCGTGAGAATACCGGTGGCTGGCATCATGACTGTCGCGAGTGGTCCAAGCTCCGGTGAAAGTCCCTGCAGCCTCCGGCTGAAGCGGTGTACCGGGGTGTCAATCGGCGCAGGGCTGGCGGCACGGCTCCCTGGAGGGGTTTCTTGCATGGGATACTCGTACCCAGCACCTCCACCAAATTGTCACGGAGTTCTCACGGATAGACGCTTCAACAGCTGGAGTCGGCAAGAGGAGACGGTAATGGCGGCCGATCCACGATAGCACGATCGCAACCTCATCGTCTTCGCGGACAGCTTGCGCCACCTGGCAACACTAGGTGGCAATATTTGTAAGACAATGATTCATCTCTAGACCACAAAATCATTGTCTTCCTTCAAACCGGAATATCTGTTCTGCATCGAGATCTTCTATTCCTGCGCTTTACGTCCCATTGCTGACTCGTTGATACGCCTATTGCTTGCTAGTTTCCTCCGTTGCCAGTTCAAATGTAAACTTCTTCGAGAGCTCACATGGCTGTGCTCACTACATCTCATTTTGTCGTAAGTAAGGAAGTCAGTGTTTAATGTAAATTAAAAACGAAAAGGAAAGTAAAAGATTTTTGCTAACTCCGGCATCTGCCATCACTACGGCGGCGTCACCTGAGATGGGGAAGCGGAAATAAAGGATAGCAGCCAGTTTGAAGAAGTGAAATGAGGAGACAGAGAGAAAAAATAGAAGGAGATGTGATAAGTACACTATTTACATAACAATACATTTGTACAAGTTTCACGCGTGCAGAGTTAATAATAGGAAAACACACTTTACACAGAACAGCTGGGGTAGGGCGCCCAGCTGTTAATCATCCGAGGTAGGACACGCGGAGTGTTCCGTCACTGTGCGACGCAAAACAGACAGGACGCAAAACAGAGAGTACGCCAAGCCCGTCTGTTCGAGGAATGCACAGAAATGTCTATTTCCACATCCGGAGGGACGCTCCGGTGCGCACACAATAATGAATCGGTTTTATTTCTGGCCTCACCAGTCCGCCTTTTTCATGTTGAACTGCGGTCCTCCAGTTTGCGGAAATGTGCATTTATTATACCGAAGCTGTTATGCTTTCGAACTGTATAACCTAAAGCTGCCATTTTAGGAGGGTGGCTTGGTACCAATTCATGCTTTAAGAAAGCAGAAAGACACTACAAAGGAAGAAGACAGAACACAAGTGCTGACTCGCAACTGACTTTACACTCGGAGAAACGGAACTTATATGCATTCCTTTCCAGGATAACAGCAAAAAAAAGGAAAGCAAAAGAAGATTCTACTCATCATATACAACGGTAACAAGAACAAAAATAACCTCTGCGTTATAAAGTCGCACAGGAACTTTTCCAGAAAAATAAATAATCTGTTTTTCACTCAGTCAGATAGACGGATGGCTGATTGGACACTTCTGTGTTATTGTCAATATTTCACGTTCTAGCTGGTATTTATGTCAAACGGGAGATGGCGCTGGAGGATGACCTTGCTTCCACTGACGAGGAAGCTTGCATAATGATTCGCATAATGATTGAACTGTGGAGCGGCTTGCTTCGAAGAATGGTACTATGCATAAACGCTCAGCTAAATTTGTGTCACCCGTCAATGGAGGAAAAGCTCATGAACTGCTTCATTTTTAAGACCGTCATCCTCGGTTAATTTAAATACCAGCTAACACGTGAAATCTTAGAACCCTTCAATATTCACAATAACAGACATTTGCATCAGTCGGCGGTCTCAAACAAGTGGCCCGCCGGCCGCATACGGCCCGCCATCTAAGTTTTATTTTCATTCCGAAAGCTCTTGCCAGCTTCATGAGTCAGCCTTACCACTAGACTTGTTTCCCAACTTCAGTCGTCCGAAAAGTCACGCCTGCCGACGGCACTCATTCTTTGTCGAATGGAAAAGAGCTGTGGGGCCCCTCCTTGAGACGGATGTCAGCTGCCTTCAAGAGCGCACAAGGAGCAAGCAGCCGAACAACCCCCTCTCTCTCTTTTACCCCTCCGCACAATTAAACCGAACAACGAACCTCCTCCCCATGACACAGGAACAAATACCTGCCTCCTTTTTTCCTTTCCTAGGTGGCCTCGCTGCAGAGCCACGCAAAGTTTCCCGGGAGTGCACAATGTCCACACCTCGGTGGAACCCTCTGGCGTGCAAATTAAAAAGCAGTAACTTCCTGCTTTTTCATATATTCCTGACCTTGAGTCATTAAGTTTCTTATTGCAGGAAGCGAAAGTATTGAGATGGAAATAAAAGGCATAGACAATGCACTTCCCACTAGACACGCCGCATTGATAATGTATATTGACCAATTACCCGCCTCCCTCAGTGCTCCAGCAACAATGCTGTTTTTTTTTCATTCGGTGAAATCACCTTCCGAAGACGAGACGGGCAATTACAGGCAACTAATGAAAGATATAAAGATGCTGAGGGCACCCGTCGCGATTGCACTGAAAGCATGACAATGTGAGTAGTCCGGAAGAGCTGCATGGTCTGTTTGTTTTTTTTCTGGCGTGAGAAGGATGAGAGTGTGATGTGTTTTCACCTCCTTACTTGAAAAGAACAAATGATTGCCATCTGCTATTTATTTTTTTTTTCGCTCAAGACACGGCCTTTCTGAGGGCCAGCAACCCCACGAGAGGTTTGTCCTCCATCGTCCATGAAACCCCGCTCTTGCCTTAACGCGAAATTCCTCATTTTGAGCGTTTTAACAGAAAATTTCGCCTCGAAATACCCGAACAATCATGCTGAGAAAGGCTACATGGTAGGCTGCACATTTAGCTGGGGGACATTATCATCTACAAATTTTAGCAATTGGAGACCGAGGAATTCAAGGACAGTGCTAAGGCACGCAGAATGAAGACAAACTCTAGCTTCCCACCCCCTTTGCTTATTTCCTTCAATGCATTCAGTGTGTACTGATAATAGCAGTGCCATGCAAGAGTTCCTACAAAGACATGCACTTTGGGATGAGTAGTGGCCCCCTTAGTCAGAAAAACTTGTTATATGCCTCATAACTCACTTGCCGCTTAGAGACATTGAAATCCACATACCGCAGACTACACTCGCTTTTTCTAATAGGTTTTTCTGTTTTTCTTACCCTTTGTGACAATAATTAGGAACCTTTATTTTACGCGTCACCTTCCCAAATGACACTCTCCGATAACGGGCTGTAATTTGTATTTAATTTCTTCACTTCTCTTCTAATATTTTCTGCAGCCGTTGTGGCAGTAAGAACAGAGGCTTTTTGCGATAAAAGTTCACTGTTAGAACGGTGCTCTCGAAGGCTTCAACGAAACGAAAATTTGAAGATGAAAATTGATGCTTTCAACCTCGATGGCAACAGTCGTATTTCTTCACTGAGTCGCGGGACAAGGTGATCTGCCATCAGACTGTGTCTGTGCCGAAGGTGTACAATGTGCGACGCCACTTCATTTCCTGTCATCATGAAATGCACGGTGCATGCGTTATTTGGAAACATGCGTGCCGACAAAGTGGATCAACTGCAGGCTTCACTCGGAAAAAAGCGTAGAATTTTTACAAAAGAATGCGAAAACAGCGGAAGAAACAAAGACAGCAAGCATCATTATTTTCCATCCAATCGCAAAATCTGCAAAGCCTTTCACGAATGGGTAATTTGTGAAACACTGAGTACTTGCTTGAAACCACAGGCGCTATCTCTTCCGGCACGACAAAGGAATTGGGAAAGTTAAGCGTTCCATTAAATACAATTGTGCAGAGGATCACTGAAATAAGCCACGCCATTCAAAACGCCTTAATGAACCCATGTGGGGATTTCGAATGCTTTTCGCTCGCCATTCAGCAAAGCATTGACGTTACAGATAAAGCCCAGTGTGCCATCTTTGTTAAGGGCTTAGACAAAAATTTCAATGTGAGAGAATGACAGGACGCATTTCCGATGAAAGTTCTTTGATAAAAGCATGCAAAGAGATAATGTACAAGACGAAAAAGGAGGACGAGGACAGAAGCGTGGAACTAGCAACTTTCAATCTAGAGGAAACGGGGCAAGCATATCAGTACAGTTTCTTTCCCAGACCCGTGACGTAGAAAGCTAGGTAAGAGTCATTTCGATTTGAAATCGTGTTATGAGATACCAGAAAAGCCAGAAAACAACTTTACAAGCAGAGCAAATTTTTTTGTGGCACTAAAAAAAAGGTACTAGCCAGTAAAATTTAAAAAAAAACTGTTCTCTGTGATACATCACCGCAAAACCCAAAGGTTGTTTAGAAGAACGGCCAACAGAAAACACGGCAAAAAAAAAACATGGTGGCAAAAATGAAGGACATGATCTAAAGGCTAAAAAAAAAAAAACAACGAGCAATACCGAAAAAAAAGCAACTAAAGAGTGAAAAGCTACTAAAAGGGGCCAGGAACACGAGTCAAACGGGGAACGTAAGTAAGTAATACAAATATGAACGGCGGGAAACACAAAGCACACTCAATCCAAACACAGCACTCAGTGACCTCACGCACCAAAGCCGCGGTTGTTCCACTTCATCTTAATTTGCCAAGCCAAGATCAGCCGCCTCTGTCATGGTTTCCCATGGTTCGCAACCATTGCCCAGGGAACCAGCCTGGCGAGTGCAAGATGAGTGGGTGGTAGCAGGTCTTGAGACGGCTGACGTGAGCAGTGTCTCGACAGTGGCGTCGCAAGTACAATGAAGTAAAAAAAAACCAAATGCAATGCTGTGAGCAACTGATGAAAGGAACAAAATTTTCACTCCCTCTCTCCTCCTCCACTTGCTGTCAATCCATGAACCAGCTTAATAAAAATAATTGGTTTTTAGAAATAGAAATGGCAAACGGCACAGTGTGTCTCACAGCAAGGTGGACAAATGAACCACGTCGTAAGTGAAAGGGTAAATGAAGAACTGAGAGAAGAAAGCAAAAAAGAGGCGCCCTAGTAGGCGGCTCCGGAATAAATTCGACCACCTGGGGATCTTTAACGTGCGCTGATATTGCACAGCACACGGGCGCCTTGTGCGTTTCACCTGCATCGAAGCGTGGCCTCGCTGCAATTCCCGAGAGCCTATTCAATTGTCCCCACTGCCTAGTTTCTTGCTTGCTTGTAAACTACCTTGGCAGTTAAGTCGGCCAACTGTGAAGCGTACTGCGTTTTTACCTTACTCATTGGTGATTCCACGCCTTCACTGATCATTTCGACCATCTAGTCATCTTGACTGGCTGCAGGCGCGTCACCCTGTACAACCTTCAATGCCAACCTTTTACCCAGCGTACTAATTTTAACTGCTAACCTTTTGTTAATACTATAAAACTGATGTAGGAGCTATCCTTATTGATCACGAATTCCATACCAAGCTCTCGCTTGGCCACTGTACTCTGATTGAATGGAACAGTGATGAGGTTTATGAACATGAGCATGGTAACGCGCACAACGCTGTATAGACAGCGTTGCCTGGCGTACGCTGGAAGAGACATCATGCGCATGATTCATCTGGCTGTAGTTGTTAGATTAGCGGATGAACTCCTGGCCAGAGCCGATGCTCTGCTTGCTACGCGTCCTGTCAGCAATGCACCGCGATGACTGATGTCGCATGCATACAATAAAGAACAGCTGGGTCACCTTGATATGCATTTTAAAAGTGATATTTACAAAGCCTTTGATTCGCGTAGGAAGACGTTTTCATTCATGACAACGGTGCCCGGATCTAGGGAGCACACATGTGTTACTGGCTGGACTGAGAAGTGCCGTGACGAGAAAATACGGTATTATTGTTCGATAAGCACTCCGCAGCCGCTTTCTCGGTTGGATGGAAATCTTCATAAAAAAGGGGAAGTCTAAAAGTTGGACAACTCATTTTTGTGAATAAGCGTGGTGCAATGCGCCCTACGAGTGTGCCTTTTTTTAGTGGCTATCGTCACGTGTTGCAGAAAGAGCAACAGACTGCACAGCGATACGAGGCAGCAGATGGCGATCCGGCAGTTATTGCCACCTTTCACCCAACGACCACAGCCGCGCGAATTCTCCTCATCACTTCACTCACAGCGTTAGCTATAGGCTGCGCTATCTGTGAACTACACGCGATACCGTATTCATGTTTATAAATCTCATCCCTCCTTGTGCGCACCCTTCAGCGCTGAATGTGCTTTTTCTGTCCCTTTAAATTTACTACGCTCTGTAACATCCCATTTAATACCCGCTAGTTTCTCAAACAGCACTGCTAGGCTAACCTCTCCGGTTCAGCCTGGAGCGCTAATTATTCTCAGGTAGAGTTTGCGATAGCGGCATGTCCAGATCCAGAGATTCTCAGCACTGTGCGCTGCGTCAAAGTTCTTACCTGCCCACTGGTGAGTTGCTCGGCGCAAATAATCGGGGATTGAAACAAACAACCTATATTGTTTTTATATCGGCCAATGGCTCGACTTCCTTCCGAGTTTTTAGAGCGGCCCTCTGCAGGAATGTAGCATCTTCCGTACTGCTGTGCTAAACACAACAGCCCGCTGCTTCGGACTGTTTTTATAGGGCCCGACTACGCACACGGCTTATGAACTCAAGCGACGATGGTAAGCCGCATCCTTTCTTTGCAACGTAAATGGCAGCGAGAAGAAGCTCTGCATTTTTCAACTGAATACAGCTCCTGCACGAGTAATCACGTGTGGAGCCAGTGAATGGCAAGACAGCCAGCAAAATAAGCCCAGCGTTAAAATGACCATAAAAATCGCCGCGGT
The DNA here is from genome assembly GCF_052857255.1 of Amblyomma americanum. Taxonomy (NCBI): domain Eukaryota; kingdom Metazoa; phylum Arthropoda; class Arachnida; order Ixodida; family Ixodidae; genus Amblyomma; species Amblyomma americanum. The sequence goes on along the minus strand of NC_135500.1, from coordinate 90,995,053 downwards.
AGTGCGAATTAAATTCGTTCGGGAAAATAAGTTACTGTAGGCAATTTTTAAGAATACGAGTGCATAGTCCGTGACTGTAGACTACCGATAAATGTTGTGGGGACCTGCCCTGCAGCCCCCTGAGTTTGCTTTCCAGCGAGGCACCGTGCAGCGGCAGTCTCACCCCGAGGATGAACGCGTTCCCTTGCCAGTTACATTAACTGGCAAGAGAGGGCGCCAGCGTCGCTGCGCGGGAGACTGCTGAAGCCCGCCCGCGGGAGATGGGCCCTCTTGGGCCGGGATAATGAGCCTGAGCGGACGCGTCGCTCGGGGCTCCGCTCTTCGCCGACGGGGCGAAGAAGCGACGGGAAGACAGGCTCCCGTACTCGTCCCGTCCGGCCTGCGGAGTTTATATCCCTTGCCCTAGCGCGGGCGAACATTCGCTCGGAACCTTGCTGGTGAGTCGGACGCCCTCGATTCATTAGCGTACCTTGTTGCTAGCTGGCGTTATTGTTTCTGTAGCAATAAATGCCTGTTTGTGTCAGCCAATGTGTCGTTCCTTTGTTCCCCCAGAGCAAGGCCCGCCGTGGTCGGCGAGCGCTCGGTAGCGTACGCGATCACGGGGTGGGGTCCGGGCGGCTTTGAACCGTGTCAGCCGCGATTGAGTGGGGAGAAAGTACTTATGTCCCCAATTCAACCCCACATCTGGCGCCCAACGTGGGGCCTGCTCTTGGAACATTGGACGACTGTCGGTTCGGTTCGAGGAACGCTTTGTCCGGACTTGACAAGTGCTAGGCCTAGAGTGAATTTTGATCGCTAGGACCTGCGGCATGCTTTCTTGAGTGCGAGGTGTATCGCGCTGCAGCATGTTTGAACTTTTCGACATGCTCAGCACATTTTTTTCCCTGGAGTTTCTTCGTGAGAATGACTTGGTCCGCATCGAGGGAGTTCGAGGCCTAGCGCCCGCGGAGTCGCCGAGCCCGAAGCGAATGAGTACGGAAGCCGCGTGGGTGGTCCGAGTTTCTGTATACATTTTCTCTACTATCTCTTTTTCGACTCTGGGAGTCGCGGCTCCGGGAGCCGGGTGGCCTGGTGCCACGGGTGCCGCTACGAGCTCGCTGGTATTGCAGCTCGGCACCGGGCGCTCCGACACCGTCCGATACGGTGGGCGCCGACCGCTCAGAAGCTGCTTTGTGCAGTGAGCGGGGTAGGACCACCCCACAAAGCTGATGTCTCCTCGCGGCTGCGCGCACAAAACCCGTTTCGGGTCTTTGTTGTGGTCACGGTCGTTGTCGGAGTGGTCGTTAGGCCTGAGGCTTTTCGGAGCTGCCTGCACCACATTAAAAGAGACATGACCACCGGACCGTGACGTTGAGAGGGGGCGCACTTTGCTGCCCGTCCGTTTTTTTTGTAACCTCGCACGAACTGAGCAGTCTCGTTCAACTCAAGAAAGGGCTTTGTTCACTCGAACTTTGCGTTTGCACAGCCGCCGACACGTTTTGCTAGCGAGTTAGGCATTGTGCCACGAGGCCCTTGCGGATGCCGTTTCCCCTCCCGTGACCTACGTTAAAGGCACGCCGAGAGTGTTTCGACAATTTTGCAGATCCGGTGGAGCCACCCAGGCTTGCTGACCGGTGCACATCGTCTCGCTGCCACCTGCTGCGACGGAGCGGCCTGTATCCTGTTCGCCGCATCCATCCGGGGCAGCTGTGGCGAGACCAGTCAGCAGTCACCTCCGGCTGCTGCTGCCCTGGCGACTACTGCAGGATCCTGGCCTGCAGTTTTCCCACCGGCCTTCGATTCGCGGGCCTGCGGACACGGTAGTCCGCGGGCCATACGAGTCATCCCAGCGGAGACCTTCACGCCGCCTTCGGAATACCGCGGAAGTCTGCGTGGACGCTGTCGGCGTGACCTCAGCTGCAAGACGTGCCTCAAGGACATGAAGACCAGGAGACTCCTCCATAGCATGTACTTTCAGGCGCGTGGGTCTATTTAAGGTTGGGGGGATGTGGGGACCTGCCCTGCAGCCCCCTGAGTTTGCTTTCCAGCGAGGCACCGTGCAGCGGCAGTCTCACCCCGAGGATGAACGCGTTCCCTTGCCAGTTACATTAACTGGCAAGAGAGGGCGCCAGCGTCGCTGCGTGGGAGACTGCTGAAGCCCGCCCGCGGGAGATGGGCCCTCTTGGGCCGGGATAATGAGCCTGAGCGGACGCGTCGCTCGGGGCTCCGCTCTTCGCCGACGGGGCGAAGAAGCGACGGGGAGACAGGCTCCCGTACTCGTCCCGTCCGGCCTGCGGAGTTTATATCCCTTGCCCTAGCGCGGGCGAACATTCGCTCGGAACCTTGCTGGTGAGTCGGACGCCCTCGATTCATTAGCGTACCTTGTTGCTAGCTGGCGTTATTGTTTCTGTAGCAATAAATGCCTGTTTGTGTCAGCCAATGTGTCGTTCCTTTGTTCCCCCAGAGCAAGGCCCGCCGTGGTCGGCGAGCGCTCGGTAGCGTACGCGATCACGGGGTGGGGTCCGGGCGGCTTTGAACCGTGTCAGCCGCGATTGAGTGGGGAGAAAGTACTTATCTCCCCATGTAAACCCCACAATGTAAACTTGTTAGCCTTAAACATGCAAGGTCAGCAGTATGTATATGTATGAAGAAAAACGGTACTTTTTGTTGCTGATCAATAAACTAAGCTGCCGAGATTTCCTAGCCACGGCTGCCACAATTCAATGGAGGTGAATCGCGAAAGGCGCCTAAATTAATCTGGAGCCTCCACTACTGCGCACCTAATAACCCATGTGTTGATTCGAAACGTTAAAAAAATATTGTATATTGACTTTTGGGGAAAGGAAATGGCGCAGTTTCTGTCTCACATATCGGCGGACGCCTGAACCGCGCTGTAAGGGACGGGATAAAGGAGGGAGTGGAAGAAAGAGGTACCGTAGTGGAGGGCTCCGAAATAATTTATACCAATTGGGACCAGTTTTTAAAATTCGCAATTTTCATTATTTCTTGCTGCAAAGGAAAATGATTTTTTTAAACAGAACTAAACAAAGCTCTTTTGTTAACCTTTTCCTAGCAATTTTCGTAGAATGAGATCTTAAAATATTTCGTTCTATAAGAAATGTGTCTTTAAAAGGCATCATGAAATCACAGCGCTTGCGGATAGAGAGGACACACATAAAACTGCGCTGAAGAGTCAACTTTATTTTCGACGTGTTTTGATCCGTGTTTGATAGTTTACAAAATTACATTGACGCGAAAACGCACCCACATTCCTTCTGTCTGTTTTTTATCACTTCATAAATTTTGCTGCATTCATTGCTACCTCATCCATGCCATTTCTTCAACTGTTTTTATGCATCGTTCTCTGCTTTGTTATCGTGTTTGCTGCGTTATAGTCGTTGGAATTGGTTGACCCACCGTTGGGAACTTTTTATTTAGATTGTTTTCGTGCCGATTTCCTTTTGTTCAGGTTGAGAACTCCGGGATTCCCCTATTACAGGAGGTTGCGACCAATTGTGCACTTCATATCTGTGTTGTAGGTGCATAGTTTGTTTGTAGCCAGGTATAGGTATGTGTTGTACGATGATTGTTCTACCTGTTTTCATCTTTCAGTCCATAAGAAAATAAATTTTTCATGGTTTACCTTCCACCCCTTTTAATGTGTTTCATCGGCTTATCTCTACAGCTCTGCCTAACTTTGGCAATGATTTAGAGCGCTGCGTAAGATCCAGCACACCTTTAACGCAGCACCACGCGGATCTGACGTCGAGGAGACGGGATCCCTTTTTTGCCCAATCAAAACATCGTCTTTCATACAATCCTCACTTTGCCGGCTGCATATTTCCTTCTATTTCTTCCTTTTTTTTCCAAAGTCATGCTTGACAATGATAGCAGAGGAAGGAAAAGTGGACGATCGTAAGGAAAACCAAGAAGAATGCCTCTCGACTTGCGCCCTGATTGTCATTTTCTTAGGCGTCCCCGTGGACGTGCCTCATGTTCACCTCACCAGGGAGTGATTTTGTGTATTCTAGTTTAACTCCTAGAAGTTCTTACTTTTGTCTGTCTCTATTTTTCTTTCGTCGACTCTGTCTCGCAAGCCTTCTCCTTAAAACCGCTCAAGAGCGTTTTCTCCTATTTAATTAGGGGGGACGTCTGCCTTTTCCTCCGCGCCTTCTGCAATGTGTACTTTTCCGGGACAAGCGAGGCACATCATCAGGCTGCAGGTTCATGGCGTGGGTCCCAGGAGCCATCATCGTCTCATCTTTCACTCCCAGACTCTCCCTTCATTCTGTATACGAAACAAAGACCAAACATCATATTTTGCTCCACAATATTTCGGTCCCTTTTGTTTTCGTGCTTCAAGCCACTCGCTGGATGTTGGTGGAAGCTTCAAGCCAGAAGGGGGCATCTGTTGCTTAAATCGTCGTCGTCGCTTCGGGGGACGGGTTTTGTTGCAACTCACGTCTCTCACTTTCTCCACTTCCTTTTCACTCTCGTATGACAGCGCGTGACAGTTAATGCAGCTCACCACCCGCCGGGAGATTATCCCGGCGCCCAAGATTGTCCTTCCGTTCCCTGCAGACAGCTACACCCGGCAAGGGGCAAACAACAGTTTGGCGGAAAATGCCCCAACTCTTTCCTCCTTACAGTCTATAGTTAGTGTATAAGTACCTAGAGTTGCGCGTTTATTCTCCTAGCGCCACTCGCACCTCAGTTGAGCAAACGCGATCACATGGTTGAAAAGCATCCATGCATTGCCAAGAAGCCAATTTCTTAGCATTGTTCAGCACTAGGCCACTGCTGACAGTTCATTCGTACACCCACTGTTCTCGTTATTTGCTGAATCTTATTTTTTCTGAACGCGCATGTTCACTGAAAAGGGCGTTTTCTTCTCAAGAACCCGCAAATTTATACCAAGTGTTCACCGACTGTTAAAAAAGAATTTTGTGGTTTGTGGTGTTTAGAAAAGATGGTGTCACCCATCCACCGCATTTTGAGTATTTTGCTGGTAACTCATTGACATGAGCATTAGTGCAGCCGACGCATTACTCGCGTTAACGGGAGAAGTTGGGCCAGTTGGTAGATATTGATGGTTAACGAGCCCAAAAAAGAAAAGACGTAGTGAAGACGAAAGCATAACACAAGCGTTCACTAGAAAGCTGTGTCATACAATGAAACAGTAGTCTGCCTAGAGTAAAGCAAGTTCGGCAGCCAGAATCAAGCGTACTGAGCCTGCACTCGTTCTAACCGCTGTACCAAGTCCGCGCCCTGCATCAAAGAGTTGCTGCTTTCCCTCATAATTTGTGTGCTTGGGGGAGGAATATGGCGGACCTACGCGCAATTTAAGGTACTAAACAGTCACTCTGTTACAACCTACAACAAGGAAATCACGGTCAAATAAATATCAACGACCGCAGCAGAGCCAATCAAGAGAGATAGAGAGAAACGACTTTATTTGCCACTTGAGGGTTGCCAGTTAGGGCATGTGCCCCGAGTGTGGCCACCAGGTGGGGGCGACGTCTTGGGCCCACGAGGCGAGTTTCAGCTTTGTCTCCTTGTCTGGTCTTGCGAGAAGTTCGATCCAAACCTCCGCGGAGGAAGTTGGCAGCCGAGTCATGCAAAAGGATCGTCAGTGATCATACTAGCTTGATATTTCGACAGCAAACGAACGATAATTAGCAGCATACCGTGTCGTCTGATGATCAATGCGCGTGCAATTTTCACCTAGATGTGGTGTTGAATGAAATACGTTGAAGTGCGATTGCTACCCGCATGCTTGTGATGACCCCTTAAAGCTAATATGTACAGCCTACGCCACCCTTGTGAAAAGCGATCGAGCGCCGCACTTCCCTGCGCAAACTCCGACGCCACTTCTCAGCTTCTAGCTTTTAGAGCCCATGCCCACGCGGAAGCATAGCCACACAGACCGGCGAGCAAGGTGAGCAAGAGCACTTGGCCAGGAAACCAAGGGCTGCTTTCTAACGTCAGTTTTTATTGCGTGATGCATACTGCTCGAGCGCTCTACACAATAGTTGCGCAGACTGTACACTTCACGACAGCACACAACGCACCGAAGGCTACAGGCTCGTGTCGGCTTTTTCGGTGTATAGACCTGCGCGAGCTGAGCTCGGTAAGCAGTCTGCTATGCAGTGTCCAGCCCCCCTCGATAACTAACGTTGTATCTTTCGCAGCCACGGAGTATATCTCTACCGTAAGCGTCAGTTTCAACAATACGCACCCCGACGCGATGTAGCAGAGAGCATCTGTCTTTTAGTGGAGGTTTGGGAGAGAGCGGGGGAAGAACTGGATGCAATTGATGGGGCCTGCACTTGCATCATGTCGCTTTCACAGCTGACTCAGTCAAGAGTCTTGTTGCGTTTTCAGGCCACGTTTCCTTTCTGTGGAAGTGGCGCCTCTCTTTAGTAGGACAGCGCCATTGGAAATTTATCTTATAAATGACGCAAATGTGCTCAGTTTGTGCAGGCGGTTTGAATGTGGAAGGGTGTTAGCACTATTACTAGCGATTTTCTCAGCTGCATCGCCCTCTCTCCGTGCAGAAAAATCGTCAGTAGTGTTCCAAACGAATGTTCAATCCGTCTTTGTTACTTTTATATTTTCATTTAGGATCCCTTTAACATCACAGCGGCCATCTAAAAACCGCAGAAACCTTGCAACGACACGCCGATATCGTGTGAAGCCTCTAATTGATGCAACGATTCCTACAAAGCATGCCCTCAGTGCTGTTTTCTGCATTTTCGTTTTACGGTGTACTTTTCCAGCTTACATCCACAGAATAAACCATTCCACAAATAACAAGCCATAAAACAGCTCTAAAGTCACAATAACCTCCCTAAGCTTGTCCATGAAATGTTATACATTCGTCAGAGTTCAGGCGCTCCCATCAGCATTCCACACTGTTGAAGTATAACTTAAGCTTCATTTTCGGGTGGAAATGGGATTTAATTTAATGATTCAGGAATACCTAAGGGCTCAAGGATTGAGTGAAACCGAGTTTTACCGGAAAATGAAAGCCCGTAAATATACAGTAGATTCAGTCCACTCTCCTGCCAACACAAGGGAAACTTCTAATTTTTTTTTGTGCCGCACACTATTCAATTACAGAACAATAGGCACTCATTTTTCAGGATTCATTTTCTTCGCCACTCCTTGATGATTTTTTTCTGCTTCGAGAGGATTTCTGGATAGCCACTTCCTACGAGGCCAAATGGGAGAAATGTGCTCAGAAAAAAAACAACTCGATTATTCTGAGCACTCCATCCACTCGTGCAAACGCCATCAGCAGAGCCGACAACGCTTCACGGCGACGCGGGCCCGTGTGGAGTTGATTACACTATTCGCGTTCGCAGTGCAGTAAATTGAGATATATTTTCTTCCTCCAACACCTACGGTAACCAAAACTTCATTTCGCTCCCAACTAAGGTGAGAAGAATTGTGCCAGGTGTTCGTAAGAGCCGCGTAGCGACCATCATTTGCTGCCTTCAGCGTTTAATAGATTTCAAAGCTGCGGCTGTTGCTTAGCGTCGAAATGAAACAACGGTGTGGCACAGGCGACAAAAAAAAAAATGTATAGCTTGAATAGCCCGCCGAAATGACGAGGAGGCGTTGTAACGAATAATTTGCATCTTAGATTAACAGCAGAAGGGGCTGTTTCCTCCCACTGCATGCTTTTTGTTGCAGTCAGCGTTCTTGGAAGAAAAGCTTCTCTATGCGACCCAGCGGCTGTTCTTATCCTGAGCACAATACATCTTCCTTGGATAAAGAATTTCAGTGCATGAAATTTCACGTGCCGATTCTTTACCATCAAGTACGCTTAATTCAGGCCACTCGCCTGTCAACGTAGGTTAATCTTGCGCTGAAAAATCTGATTACGTGCGTTCTTTGATGTGGTTGAATGTTCTTGTGGCTAGTTGGTTCATTTCAACAAGAAGTAAGACTGAAAAGACAGAACAGGTTCACTGGGGTCGTGGTGCGGTGTTCATTGCTATGTCTCGTTTCCGGTTTTTTTCACGCAGTTCCACTATTTTTATTTCTTTGAATTTGTCTGACTCAAAATGCTCCAGCCTGGCCAGGGTAGACGCTGCGAATTGGTGCTGAATAATCAAGAAACTTAGCCACTAGGCCTGAGTTCAGCTTGTGACCACGGCAGCCGTTTTTCAATGATAGGTAATGAGGAAACCTCCCATAGGCTAATTTTTTAGTGGGAGTCATAAAACATCTGGCTCCTGGAAGTAAGTTGGAGGCCTCCTGTGCTCTGTACATCGTTGCAGAAGCTCAAAGTCGCACTTGTATAGGGTGTTTCACCTAAGATTTTACACAATATGTAAAAACGGGCTTTTTGAGTTAGAAGAGTTCTTTTTTGGGCACACCGATGTCCACGGTGTAGTACATCAGAGTACGTACAACTAAGACGTGCTAACTAGCAGGCTAGTTAACTGTTATTTAAAAGTTGTCTTTTAATTATTACTGTTAGACTCCTTGTAGCCAACCGCAAATATTATCCATATCAATTTCTAGAATCTCGAAAATGCGGTTACCCTCGTCGCTATGGCCCAACAAAATCTTGGCTATTTCGGCGAGTTACATGCACTGTAGAGGTTGCTTTGTCTCTAGCTTCTCTACAGCGCGTTTATTTTTGCGCGATGTAGACAAAATTTGTTGAGCCAAAGCGCCGAGAGTAACAGCGTTTTCGAATTCTAAAACTGATATGGATATTACTTACGGTGCGCTACATGCCATTCAATAATTAAGGAGCCTGACACTAATAGTTAAAAAGTGAAACACTCAGTATTAGTTGAGGAGCCTTCTAGTTGGCACTTCTTAGCTGTAATCTGGTCTACTACACCGCTCAGAAGGCTATGCTGAAAAAAAGAGCTCTTCTGACTGAAAAGACGACTTCCAAAATTGGTCAATGTCTTAGGTGAAACACCCTGTATACAAATTAGCTCTACTTACAAACGAACGTATGGGAGCTGGAACAAATAACAATAAGGCTTCAGTTTTGTTTGGATTCGACTTTATCATGGGAGCGGCTGTAGAGAGCTTCCTCGCAGTTCAGTCTGGTGGACACGACCTGAGAATTATGAGCGGTGCAGTTTTTCTGGCTCTTCATTTTACGCTTTTAGCTCTACAACCGAATGCTTCTTCTGTCTTATGACACGAGCCAGCACCCACGAACCTCGGGCTTCCATTAGTCATCGCATCCACTTTTGCACTGAACTGTCCAGACCGAGGTATTGGTTGCAGTGTGGTGAACACTCAAGAAACAGAATAGTTTCAGCGTACGAACTGTGTGCAAAAATTGCTGAACTCCCACATAAACTAGATGATACCGGTTAGTCGGATGACTCATGCGAAAATTATCAGAACTTAAAGGTTACGTAAAGGACGCTTGTAGAAGAAGTCTACCCACCTTTAGTGTAGCTCGGCTGTTCGGCTCTTTGTGACTATGCTGACGTCTGTGCGGCCACAACTGACGAATTTTCCCCAGAGAAAATAACAGCCTGTTGGCCATTGCCGAAGAGATGAACTAAATAAACTGCTGCATACAGATGATATACGACAATAAGTCCAATTAAGAAATAAAACCTTCAATAAAGTCATAAAAGGTTCTCTTACGGTTTTATACTGTCTATTGCGCTCTCAGTGCCTACCTTAAGAAAACTACTGGGCTTTACTGAGCCTTTTACGTTATTGATGGAAACTGTGTAGCATTTACACAATGTAAGCGCTGCTTGAGCATTTTTCTAGAGCACCGCTAAATGACATATTGCTAGGAATGTTCCATTTTTCCTGAGATACTAATTAAAACTTAGCCGATATCCAGAGCTACTTCCATGTGGCTCTTTCGACATCCTGCTGTTTTGCCCTACACAATAAAATGCGCCAAAGGCATTGAGTTGAGCGCATACAGAAATCACTGTTCGACTTTACAACAAAGGAGCTTTTTTTTAACTTTGCGCTCGTTGGTCTCCTCTACCTTATTTATGTTTTTTCAGCAAGTTAGCCTGAAGGTTACTCATTGTGCTCGATGCGTAATCTTTCATCTTGCAGCGTGTAACCAGTTGCATGCTGGATCTGCGAAGAGAAGCTTTCTTCGGAAATCTTTGCTTCTGTTTTTGGTGACGGTCGAAAGGGGGGGGGGGTGGCCCTGTTCTCGTGGAAGCCTCAAAGAACGTACTTCAACTGACTCTAGCTTTGGTGTATTGTTCAAACTGTGCTCTCTTAAAACAGCGCGGCAGATTAATGTTCGTTGGGCCGATCGAAGTGAGCACTGGCGTCACTTTTTAAGCCAAGTGACGATGCAGTGGTAGCGCCCACCTCAAACAGCTGACGGCTGATACATTTAGGCTTGCCGAAATGTTTCCTGGTCACTATGCTTTCTATTTTCCAAGATCCTCTTGAGACGGCAGCGTGATAACGTGCGCTTAGCCGCACAGATTGGTGATCTTCATTTTTATCGGACTTCTACACTGGTAGGGTTTCTGTTTCCCAGCTGCTTAGCTATTCCCAGAGGAGCTGTCACTTCCGCCCACATATATAATATGGTCGTAACGACAACAGATAAAAGAGGCGCCCGGCTCACTAATAGACTCGCCTCCCAGGAGACAGCAAGCTTATCTATGATTATCACAGTCGTTCATTAGAGGGCCGCCGCGGTGGCTCAGTGATTATGGTGCTCGGCTGCTGACTCGAAAGACGCTCGTTCGATCGCGGCCGCTGCGGTTGCATGTCGATGGAAGTCAAATGCTAGGGGCTCGTGTGCTCTGCGATGTCACTGCACTTTAAAGAACCCCAGGTGGTCCAAGTTATGCGGAGACCTCCACTGCGGCGTCCTTCATATTCTGTGTGGATTAAGGATGGCAAACTTCATTAAAACATAACAAAACAATGTCCTTACGTAGCTTACTGGCGCCGCTGGTATAGGGCCTGTGCGACGGCTCGGGTAACTGCTACCGCGACGAGGTTACTTGCGTTCAGAGCACACCTCGCCAACTAAATAGAGGGGGCAAATTTTCTAGCGCTGGCTGCATCGATGGTTATTTCCGGCAATTAAACAGCCAACGCTGGTATTGTGGCATTTGCATTTTTGGATTAGTGCCCTAGGACTCAAGCTCACATTGACAAAAAAGCCGTTAGTCCTTTTCGCCTATCTGGCAAGTGGCCCACTTGCCACGGAGGACAGGTGGTAACCTGCCCACAGGATTATGGACATGTGCTCAGGAGTATATATCTATATAGATCGTCGTATGTGTAATTTGCATCTTGCTATGACGTCACTAGGTCACGTGACCAAAGTGGCAGGTGGGCCACCTGCTTTTTCGCTCACAACGCCGCCACCACCGACTACGAAAACGACAGCGCCGACGATGCTGGATTTTCAGCACAATGGAAGCCGTCACCTATATGCATGCGTAGAATGACTGTAATAAAGATTTTGCAGACAAGGAAAGGGAAAAGAGGTGCTCGTTATGAGATGCATGACGGAAGCCAACAGTCACCGAAAGCAAAGAGCACGGGGGATATCCTTTTTGCCCTTTGTAGTGTTGGTTATTTAGTGTTATTATTTTATGTCTAAAAATAATTGATAAGAAAGGAGAAGCGACATCGACATGATGCCGGTGAGATCCGAAACTAAGACCTCCGAACTTCGCGCCCGGTAGTCTTTTGTGATGATTGTGTCTTGCACTTACTGTACGTCGTCCATGCCATCCAAAGAAGGCATACACTTGATATACCACTTTACTCACATCGAAATATCATGAAAAACAAACCGCGACCACGGTAAACAGTGAAGAACCAAGATAAGCAACGCAAAACAATGGCCACACATTGCTAGCGAACATAAGCCTCATTTGTCCTAAATACAAAAATCGCCCATTGTGTTTTCTCTAACAGTAAAAAGTGCAACCTAAAAAATAATAATTTCTTGTCCTTGTCTCAGTGTGGCATACAACTTCGCTTCCTGAATATATCAATTAAACACCGATTTACAACCAGGTTTGCCGGCTTGCCTCTTTATTAGCCCTTACATTAAGAGCTTTTTATCCCAGACTTTCCTAGCTGCAGTTGCATAGCGGAATGCAAATGTCACAGAAAAAAATACAAAACTAATACAAAATAACCATTGATGAAGGAATAAAGAGAGCAATTAGGTACAATCCTCCTCAGTTACTACGGGCTGAATGAGTGGCCTTAAAGATACCAGTTGACGTGTACATATATACAGCGTCAATTCTGTTCCTTTCCAGATACTTTTAGAAAGATTCTCAGAAGCAAAATGAAGCGACTGCATTAACTACTGGAATAACGCTTATTCGTAAAGGGAGAGAAACGAACAAATTATCTTACGTAATACACATTTCGTGAACGAGCATACGAGGTGACAACGTATCACAAAAGTTTCGGGTCCTACACCAGTGCTAAGAAGCGGCTGTGTTATCGCTTTAGTTCAATGCGAAAGCATTATTAGACTGCCGTAGGGAGGGAGGCCTAGTTTTTGGTATCGAATGTATGTACACTCTTAGGTAAAGCCTGCGTAAGCTTTGGAAAAAGCTGTTCCTAGTTTGGTCGAAGTCTTACAAAACAAAAGTGGGAAAATTATCGGCCCATACGCTGCTCCGCGAAGCTCTTCGTGTGCCTGAATCTAGGCTTTATATTACTCACGAAAGGCATTCCCGAAAACAGAACGCGCAAAACAGAAAATGTAGGGAAACAGAGCATAAACATGAAATTTCATACATGACTTCCGACTTTCTTAATATCGTCAGCTCTCCGCGGTATATGAAGCATCCTGCTTTCAGCATTACGTGACTCAGACAAACCCGAAAAAAGTTAAGTTTTTTAAAGAATGATATAAAGCCCTAAAAGAGATGTACTCACTTCATATATTTCATGCTCACGTTGGAGTGACTAGCAGCAAATTATTTTCGGTGCTTTCGCTCCCTTCAAAATGAAAAGCTGGAGTAGAGTTACACTACTTATAATGTTTTCGGAAGATTGAGCTTCCGGTGGCTTCTGTTCCCAGTACTTGCAGTGCGCTTCGCTTCCTGAAAACAAAAACAAAGCTTATAGCGCATAATTTCTAAGAACTAATCTCCTGAAATCAGGAAGCCTGTAAGTTTGAAAGCCAAGCTCCATGTCAGGCAACTGGAAGCACCCGGTTCTTTAATGCGATTTGGAGGCGGATGTTTTTCCTGCGTCCCCTGCTCAGAAGGCGGAACAGACATGTTCGTGAGGTTTTTAAAGGTAATCAGGAAGTATAAGTCCTTTAGAAGCCCGAGATAACTTTTTCACAAGCACCGAAATCTGATACGGGAAGACGGCCGCCCCTAATAAAGAAGCACTCATGCGGCAAGGATAAAATTTTCGTAATACTTTCTTCGTGTGGTACTGAGACACCGAGACAACTTCTTTATTTCATGTTAGTAATATGCACACATTTCGGAATGGTACGTAAATTGACATCCGCTGCGACAGCGCGTAATGAAGTTTTCTGACATGTATGCCTTATCGGGCAGTGCTTCCTGTTTTTTTTTCGAAGGTTTATTAGTTCCAACATTTTACAAAGATCAAAAGTGTACAGGCGAGGGTCCCAGAACCATAAGAATGAACTGGGACCCTAATATATCATTACGTGAAAAAAAAATACAGCGTTGTTCGCGTATCGTTATAAAATACAGAAAAAAACGTAGCAGTACTTCGACGCAAAAACAAAATCCAACACTACTATAACACGGCTAATAGAATTATAAAAGAATAAAGCATCAGCATTCCAACAAAAATACATTCAGTTTATTATTGAAGGGAGGAAACGAAATTTAGGTTTTAATGCGAATGCCATTGTGTTTCAAGATGAAATAGCTGCGAAAGAGGACGAAGTTTTTGCATAACTGTTATGGACTTTGTTGAGTAGAAAATTGTTACTTGCTGAAAATCTTGTACAGTTCTCGTTGATCAACAGGGTGGGAGTGATAAGGTTAAAATGTGGGATGTCATTTGTTAGCTTAAAGAACACGATTCCTATAGTGTGCTGGAACAGCTTGTGGACTGATAAAATGCTGCGCTCATGTAATAAGTAACGAGCATTAGTATAAAAAGTGCTGCGCATGATAATGCGGATGCCCTGGTTTTGTACACGTTGTGCACAAGATAATAAATTGTAACGATAAATATTTCCCCACCCAACCGTCCCGTAAGTGATGTGACTGTGTACAAAGGCATAATACAAAGATAAGAGTAGGTTGCATAGAAAATATGGAAGCGCTTTCATCACAGCTCTAATGCCAAACATAAATCACTGTTTAGCGAACGACGTTGTAGGAAAATTTATGAGTAGAACCATGAACAACGCCTAGAAAGCTGGTGTTCTTAGAAGCTGGAATAATATAAGAACAAAGGATTAACGCAGTTACCGACTTCCATGAAAGGAGTCCATGAAAGGTTTTTCTAGCTACTTTTGGCAAACACATTTAAAAATACATACTCGGTTAGATTTCAACACGTCAAAATCGTAAGATATCGTGAAGAAAAAATATCATATTCGGTAGTTAACCCGCTCTTCCCAGCTAATTCTCGCCCATGTCGGATCGCACGTGGGCGCTCTTGAGGATGTACTTGGGAGTTTTCGCTCAGCCGTAAGGTAAGCACGGTAGCTGGGGTAACTGCTACCGTGCTGCAAATGTAGCTGCGCAAGTTTGTCAACGGTAGGAACGGCTAATGTTACCGAATTTGCCATACGGCCAACTGTCCATGCTAAATCGGTCTACTGTCTGCACCCGTGTGATGCAAGTGGTTTTCTTATAAGGTAGGGTTCGGTGCAGATAACTTCACCTCTTCCTTGCCACGTTGGAGACGTGAAATTTCTTCCATAGGAGAGTAGAAGTTTTTAGAGGAAACGTAAACAGGCGGAATGGCTGATGGAAGCTTTGTTGGTTATTAATTCTGTATTACACATTTGGCGCTAAAATTAAAATAAACGGGAAAACTCCCCGATTTTGCTCGTTTCTTCAAAATGCAGCACTGACGATTCGATGAGACTATGCTAGCCAAGCTGGAACCACACTAAAACAACTACTGAAACAAAAGTAAAAAGCTTCCAAGGAAGTTTGTGGTACGCCTGGTCGATCTACCGCATAGTATTATTGCGTGCACTGTCATGTTTTGATGCGATTCATGCGCACCGGTCATGCTAGGCTTCCCGCAAGAGTTAACGGGCCTTCCGTGTTCTTTAAGTGGCAGGTTCCATAACTGACCATGTTGTCCTTCAAGACAAACTTCTTGTTCCTATAACTCCAATTTTTTTTTTACTTTCTCCCTGTCTTTTTTTGTTGTATATTCTGGATAGCATTCAAAGCCTGTTACCTTCGCTAAGCACAATTTATCCAGATAATAGAGTGCGTGGGAAACGGCGGATGCTTGTGAATGCATGTGTACCCTTTATAGTTATTCATCATGGCCTTGAATGTTAGCTAAGTTAATACTGTCTAGTTAAAGTTTAAGGTTTCAGGAGGTTTAACGTCCCGAAGCGACTCAGGCTATGAGGGACGCCGTAGTGAAGTGCTCCGGAAATTTCGACCACCCGGAGTTCTTTAACGTGCACTGACATCGCAAAGCACACGGGCCTCTAGAATTTCGCCTCCATCGAAATTCGACCGCCGCGGCCGGGATGGAACCCGCGTCTTTCGGGCCAGCAGCCGAGCGCCATAACCACTCAGCCACCGCGGTGGCCTGTCTAGTTAAGATATCTACCCGTGAATGGATGACGGGTAGAAAATTACGAAGCGAACTTCAAACATGCCGCGAAATACAAAGGTACTCTATTTGATATTATTGATGACAGTATATGTTAACATACCTGCGATCTCTTCCAAATTTCCTCTAAAATGTACGAATTTGTACCAGTATTACGATTTTAAAAATTTTACCCCAAATATAACGGATATAAATTTTATTTGCGAAAGACGCTTGAAATTCTATTTAAGAAAGCACACCTTTCCCGGTGGTACCTTGGGCCGCTACGAGGACTCTATACGTGTACTTACTGTGAAATTAGCAGCAGTAGCTGGAACATTGTACAGATAGTAGAGGAGTCTAATACCAGATAAGTCCCCCTCTACATAGGTCGAGATAGAGAAGGGAACATCACCCGCACAACTTATGTATCGCGCGTTATGCAGTAAAACGTCGCTAATTCATCCCAACTATATAAACGTTTATTCCTGCTCCTTAAGACCCGTTAATTCGGATAATCCGAACTGCTGCCAGAGTCCCGTCAAACGACCGCGCGTTGTGACGCCCAGGCGCTGACATCGGTCGCTTCGAACGGACTCCCTAAGTAGTGGCGTGTCGCGGTATGACCTTCCCGACCAACCAAGCGCCCAAATATTCGTCCTCAGGCCTGAACTGCATGCTACATAGCTTCCGGCGCTCCTCTGACATGCGCGCAATAGCAGATTTTTTGGCGAAAGGCAGGCCTCCAGCGACAGGCCGGCGGATGAAGTGTCTGGCCGCGTAGTTTCGTTTTCGGAGCTTCGCCGCCAGCCCGGACTGGCGGCGGCTATCGGCTGCGCTTGTTAGAACGCCTCAGAGCTTGTCAGTGAACCAACGGAGCTACACGCCGTTCGGACGGATGACTGCGTTACCGGGGGCATTACTTCCTTGTTCATTTTGCTTGTTTGTCGAAGGCACTCCGGCAAGGCTCTGAAACCCTTGCGCGCATCCCTCCATTCTGGCCGCGTGAGACTACTGTTAATCCAGCGCGCCAAAATTCCGCGCTCGTCACTTGCCGTTCGCCGTTTGTGCCTTCTTTCACGAGCGCCGCCAGGCTAACGCGTCGTACATTGAAAAAAAATGACGCAACCAGACATTTTGCTTGAAAAAAAGATGTACGCATTGCAACAATATATCTGTGCCGCTATGCTTTGAATTCAGAGAAATTAAATTTTTCGACATAATCGCCTTCCATTTACTTTTTAAGGCTGGTACGTGTACTTCGCCATATCGGAAGCTAGAGCAGCTAGCAACTTCTTTTTGCTTGCGTCTTCTTTTGGCTGGTGTTATTATCCTTATGCAATGCACAAACAAATAGAACAACTTGTTTTACTAGAACTTCTCACTGTTTCTAGCAATACAATGGGACAGTACTTCCGCGATTACACACATCTACTCGCATGAAAGAGGCAAAGGGTGAAAGGCTGTATGAAAGGAAAAACGGCGCCTGCTCAATAAATCACGATTTGCTGCCATCCGGGGAATGCATAGCCTGTTCCTGTTTTACCTGCAAGCGTTGAAAATGTGCTGCCTTGACCCTTTAGGCAGGAAAAAAGGCCTCTTTCATATCTCTGATTATTGCTTTCTGTGCTATGTGGCCGCAGTTGGCACAAGACAGGGTAAATGAGAGATATATGGTAGAGGCATTTGTCCTGCAGAGGGCGGAGTACGACTGATGATAATGATGATTATAATGAATCCTTTACGAATGTATAAGGAAATTTCTGTACAATATTTTTTGATGTTATTGTTTGCCACACCAAATGGAAGCATTTCTAGTCGCATAGTAGTGTGTTATGCCCAGAAAGGCCCACGACTTGACTTATATCAGTCATTAGAGACCATTATCACAGAGCTGGACGCAGTTTAAGCAAGGAACTCTTCATCAGACTAGAAATTGGCGTCTCGTTTTTGTGAAAATCGTCGTCCGTTAAGTGTCGCATGAAGCCGGCATTAATTTCTTCAAATGTGAATGAGACGTCTACGAACCGGATCCAGTGGCGTCGTCATCTTTCAAACTTGTGCTCTCTTGTGCTCTCTTCTTGGCAGCCGTAGCAGTTTCGGGAAACCGTTCCTCTGTCATGGGCGCCGCTGGCGCGTACGTAGTGGTGGGGATTCCCCAAATATCTCTGTCGGGTTTGTCAGTTGCGAATTCAGTGAGGCTGGCCCGCACGGTGCGGCTGTGGAATGAGGCGGCCGACACAACCATGCCCAGCACAAACAGCACGCTGATCACCCCAGAAATGATGGCCGCGACCACGCCTACCGTCACATGGCGGCATTGGCGGTCTTGGCTTTTGTCGTCGAAAGGAGCTGGGTGTTGCTTTTCCAGTTGGAACGCCACATCGAAGCTCATGTCTGGGAGACGTACATGGGCACGAAGTGATGGCTATTTTTCTCTGTCTTCTCTCTCCTTTGGCTCTGCATGCGTCCCATCGGCAGTGAATGCAGAAGGAAACCAATTCTAATAAAGGCACAGTATATGCTCCCTACGATAACGTATACAGGGCTTAGGCTCTTTACTTGTTCCCAACAAGAGCACATAGGGAGTCCATTCAGTGAGTCTATATTCTGTGAAACCCTGAACTCATTTGAGTTACACACAGAGTGATAGTACTCTTAAAATTTACCGGCGCAACAGAAATTACGAGGAATGTAGTGAAAAGAACGCGAAAGTTTCTATAAATTTTTTAAGCGGCATACGCAATTCAAATTTTATGTTTGTAGATCAACTCATTCTTTATACAAAGCTGCTGCTCAGTGTAGTCTACATTAGAAGCGACATTACTGAGCCAGCATCAATTCTTTTACACAATGACGAGTCCTGTCTGTGTTGATGTTCTCCTTGGCATGAGTTGTCTTCAATCTCTTCATTCCTTCCTAAAATTCTTAATCACTCTACGCACATTGGTCATGTCAGTGGTGTTATTGACGTAACCGTTCCGCATCTTTCTGTGCACCTGAGACATTTTGCAGCATACTTCCTTGCTCAAAAACTCCGACAGCCCGTTTCTCGTCGTTGGAGTATATTAGCTACACGAAGTGAAAAAGATCCATTACTTACCTGCCAAAAAAAAATCATATTCTTGCTGCAAAAAACGCATGGTTTTTAAAGAAGATTTACTCTCAAAACACCCACAATTCCAGCTCTTTAACTTTTCCAGCACGCCAGACACAGGGTTTTTGAGAGGACACTAACCGTCAAGCTCTATTTTTACACCATCCCTGTGACATCAGAGAAACTTGAAGATCATATGCAAGTGGCTTAATGGGAGTGCTGACTTTCGCCAGAGCCAACAACATGAAGCTAAGCATGGAGAAGAAGCTTCTCACAACACGGAAAAGTCAAAGCTAGTCTTTGCTTCCA
Organism: Amblyomma americanum; assembly: GCF_052857255.1. Classification (NCBI taxonomy): domain Eukaryota; kingdom Metazoa; phylum Arthropoda; class Arachnida; order Ixodida; family Ixodidae; genus Amblyomma; species Amblyomma americanum. The sequence goes on along the minus strand of NC_135500.1, from coordinate 90,975,918 downwards.
TAACACACCTCGGGCACTAGTCCTCGCCACATGGTATTGCTCCAGATCAAGGAAAAGTGACAGGAAACAAACAAGCAAGAACTAGAAAGATTTCTTGGAATGGTCTCTTACTTGAAGAAATTGCCAACTTTCCGAAATACCAAGCCCTCTTTGCGAACTTCTAAAGACTGATGTAAACTGGCACTGGACACGAAAACAAACCGAAATCGTCAAGTCCATCAGGTAGAACTTGAGAACGGCACCCGTGCTTCGCTGTTTTGATCCCTAAAAGTCCGTATCAGTTTCAAGCAACGCCATCTCTAACGGATACGACCAGTCTTATTCGAAGCAGGAATAACTGTGGTCGACGCTTCAGCAGTTCTGACGGCCACCCAGCAGCGGTAAGTACAAACAGAAAAAGAATTGCTAGCCGCCGTGTCATTTGTGACAGATTTCACTACTACATTTTCGAACTTGAAGCGACTGCCCAAGCAGATGAAATATCGTTGATTTGCCTGCTGAAAAAGAACGTGAACAAAGTGTCATACCGAAACTAAAGGCTAATAATACTCTGCCGGCAGCGGTGCACAGTGGCACTGACCTACCTTCCTAAAAAACAATTAATAGTGGCAGGTACCCTCTGGAGAGCTCCCGACGAGTGAACTGGAATAGAAGCAGCTCACCATGTCCCTGGACATTACGGTTAATATTTAACCCAAAAGTTCGAAACATATTTCGCGAGATGACTTAGGAGACCGAGATCCGTCTCTTCAAAGAGTAAGCAAGTACACCCAAAGAAAGATGGCCTCAGAAACTTGCGCAGGTAGAAAGCAAAATCAAATAATAGGTGAGAAACGAGCTGCACACGACCGAAGGCTTCGTGTGGTAAGGCGAGCCCTTGATTATATGTATACACTATACCAGGCATGTATGCTTCGAACGCTCCACCAAGTTCATCGAGGCATGTTTGCGTGCAAGAGTCTGGCAAGTCTGCCCAACTCGGAGCCAGGACATCAAGATCATGGTTGAAAGCTGTAACATGTGTCAGTGGCATCAAATTGGCAATGTGCATCAGCACCGACCTCTACTAGACTCAAACCTCCCTGATCGACCCTAACAACAACTCTACATTGATTTCTTCCACCTGAAGGAAGAGCCGTACCTGGTTATTGTCGATAATTTTTGAACTATGTACAACAGGTGACACCAACCACAGAAAGTTTACTAATGCAGGTACTAAAAGAAACATTTTGCTACGTTTCGCATTTCAACCACAATCGTCTCAGACTGGACCACCTTTTTGACAGTGACGAGCTTAGAGAGTTCTTCTACGAATGGGACGCGACACACCAACCATCTTCTCTGCACCTGCAGCAGCGATCAAGTAGAGAGAATTACAGCGACCATCAAGTCGGTTATGATTAAAACAGCCTAAAAAATCAGGGATCGAACAATATTGCTTTACTATCGCTACACAAAATATCAGGACGAGAATCGCCGGCTGAATTTATGCTAGGTAGCAAACTTCCCACACACCTACCAACTCTAGCAAGTGCCTTGAAATCAAGCTTCCCAATCGGCCTTCATTAGAATAATTCCTGCAAGGAAATCGAAAGCAACAGCTCAGCACGCCGACCTGCGCACAAGAATCTCTCCTCCGATTTTTTCTGGTCAACCCTTATGGCTCCGCAATCACCGGAACTGGACAAAATCCACAGTAAACGGCACCCAGAGCTTAGAAGGTACCCCGTCAAGACGGGCACCGGCAGAATTTTCATATGAAATTGATTGCGCCAGTGACCCCGAACGGCGGAACGTCCGGCTGCGCAAACTTCGCCAGCCAGAAGACTAAAAGTTAATCGAACGAAGCAGTCCACAACAGAACCCAGACCACCTGGTAATTTCTCTGCAACACCAAGTACCTCTTCGCCCACTTCATACAAATTGCTCAGAAGGAAATATCAAATATTCTTAATTTTCGTTAAAGAATGATGTGTTATTTATACCCAAATCAGCAACCGATTCTGTTGCGGTCACGCCATCTCTCCGTGGATCTCTAATCTAGCATGGCCCCATACCTAGCCACCTGCGCAACGGCACTAAAACCCCATTGTCGGGAGCACGGCCTTATCGCATCCGAACGAAGCCAGAAGAAACGGCCGGCGCGTTGTGTTTGTATGTGTGTGCTTGCCGCTCAGATGCGACGGACGAGAGACACTCCCCCCCCCCCCCGAAGAGCAGTTACGAGGGCATCATGTGTGTGTGTGTGTGTGTGCGTGTGTGTGTGTGTGTGTGTGTGTGTGTGTGTGTGTGTGTGTGTGTGTGTGTGTGTGTGTGTGTGTGTGTGTGTGTGTGTGTGTGTGTGTGTGTGTGTGTGTGTGTGTGTGTGTGTGTGTGTGTGTGTGTGTGTGTGTGTGTGTGTGTGTGTGTGTGTGTGTGTGTGTGTGTGTGTGTGTGTGTGTGTGTGTGTGTGTGTGTGTGTGTGTGTGTGTGTGTGTGTGTGTGCGCGCGCGTGCGCGCTCGGGCCGGTCCTACGTGCCACGGAACCAGCCGTATGCACTGACTCCGATGTGGCGGCAGTTGGCGCTGGGTACACGGCGGACAGCCGAGGCGAGATGCTGGCCCCTGCGAAATACTCCGGAGAAGGGCGTCGCCCGATAAGACCAAGGTCTGCGCGCCGCCTCCGTAACGACCGTCGGATTACGGAGCCAGTCAAGATGCCTTCACAAGGAACCGAACGAAGGGAGCAGCGGGGAAGCAAGGACAAGGGAGAGCAAGCTGGAAAGGAGGACCGGGAAGAGAGGAGAAAGGAATGAGAAGGACGGAACAGATGGGTGGTGGATGCCGAGACGAGAGGCCGCATCCTGACGGCAGCAAAGCTGGCTCAAATGTGTAAATGTGTAAATAAATTATCCTGTACTTTTCATTCCGTGGTGGTCCGTCTTCGTCGGGAGGAGCGTAGAGGAGTAAGCAAGAGCCTGTCTGACTGGCGCAGTCGACAACATCCCCTGACCGGAAGCGGACCGGCCATGGGACTCATCGAGACGGTAACAAAGGGCCCAGGACTAAAGCGACTATCTCGGGCGTGGACCAGCAGGCCAAGCCATCTTCTACAGTGAAGCAGGTTGGTGTCTTGTAGGTCCTTCTGCTGGGCACTGTGACAGTTGTGTGAGCGGGGTGGACGGCAATAGACGAGTAGGAGGGAGGCAGATGCAGCTGGTTGTGGACGCCGAGGTAGCACGCGTCAGCGGAGGGTCAGGGTTGTTTTTCGCCGATGAGATGGCGCTGCTGAAATTGAAACTGAAAGTTTCAGATGCCGAATTTGCAAAGGAAAAATTGCGGTACGACATAGAGGTCGGGGAGGTGATGGCCGGTGTAAAACAAGAGGAGGTGCGTCCGGAGAATGGGGCGGGCGTCGCGGAGCATTTCGAGGTAGGCCAGAGAGCGGTAGAGGCAGTCCGCCGACCGGAAGGCTCGAGTGGCGACACTGAGGTTGCAGCTGTGGGACAGGAGGTAGGCAAGAGAGCGGAAAAGGCAGACCGCAGACTGGAAAGTTGGAGTGCTGACACAGCGACCGCGATCGAGAAACAGGAGGCAAGTGTCAACGTGTGAGAGGAGCGCTCTGACGATTTGAAATAAGTTGATGAAGACAAGTTTAGCAGTACAAGTTTCTGCGCTGCGGTGAGCAGGCTAGCATCAGGGAAAGATGCGGTCATCGAGGATGTCAGACCTCCCGAGCGGTTGAAAGGGGCGACAGCAGTGTCAGAAATGGTGGCTGCACTGGAGGAGGATAGTGGCAACAAAGATGAACGCGCAGACGCAGTACGGCTGTAACGGTCACTGCAGTAGAGCAGACCGGTAGCGCTGGCGCTGAAAGAGTGTACGGCAGGCATACAAAGCTCCAGAGCGCGAAGAGTCCCGGTACGAGCAAACTGGCGGCGCTACTTCGGGGGAGACTGGCGAACGCGCGAGAGTGCGCGCTCAAGATGCGGTAGCAGGTGAAGTTTTGCTTGACAGTGGAGGCGAGATCGCGGGCCGACCGTGTGTGCAAATGGCGTCACGGGAGTCGCAACAAGTGAAAACGACGCGAGTGGCGAATGAGCTTGAGTGGGCAAGTCACCAGGGCGGCGTAAAGACTAAGCTGTGCTTCGCAGAAAGGTCTATGGGGAGAACGCGCGGTCAAAATTGTAACAAGTGTCAGATGGCGCCCTGTCACAGGCCGTACGACAGGGGACGGCCAATTGGACTAATCGTCAGGAGGTACGCGCCGTGGCAGATGACCAGTAAGGGCGATTGCATTGAACCGACTGACCGCCCTCCGCCGCGGGGGGTTTAGACACACCGTGACGTTATGAGATGGCAATTGTGCGCCGGAGATAGTGACGCCAACGCTGATGAGCTACCGAGGCTTATAGCACCAGCTCCATTGGTAAGCAGATCGGGGTGAAAGGGGTAACTCTGTTCCTTCGCCCCTTGTTCTAGTGGGGTCGTAGTGCCCGGGGGAGGAGCGCGGGACACCAGCCGCGCGCGGTTAATTGTGGTGTGAGGTGTGATGCGTTCCGTGGAGGCACGCATCACAGTGGCGGTGGAGGTGTCGGGCGCGCGGCCTCATCGCATCCGAACGAAGCCAGAAGAAACGGCCGGCGCGTTCTGTTTGCATGTGTGTGCTTGCAGTTCAGCGGCGACGGACGAGAGACATTCCCCCCTCCCCCCACGAACAGCAGCTACGGGGGCATCATGGGTGTGTCTGTGTGCGCGCGGGCCGGTCCTACGCGCCACAGAACCAGCCATATGCACTGACTCTGAGGTGGCGGCAGTAGGCGCTGGGTACACGGCGGACAGCCGAGGCGAGATGCTGGCCCCTGCGAAATACTCTGGAGAAGGGCGTCGCCCGAGAAGATCAAGGTCTGCGCGCCGCCTTTGTAACGACCGTCGGATTACGGGAACCAGTCAAGATGCCTTCACAGGGAGCCGACCGAAGGGAGCAGCGGGGAAGCAAGGACGAGAGAGTGAGCTGGAAAGGAGGACCGGGAAGAGAGGAGAGACGACCGAGAAGCATGGGGGAGACAGGTGGTGGATGCCGAGACGAGAGGCCGCATCCCGACGGCAGGGTGGTCACCGCAATTGTGAATATATGTGAATAAATTAGGCACTGTGTAATCGGAATGTTAGGTGTGGTTTGGCTGAATCGAGAGGAGAGGAAAACAAAATAGAGGAGGGTGGACGGAACCTTCCTCACTCCCATCATGAATAAATCGCAGTTCCTTTTCTGTTGACAACAGGGCTCATCCGTGTCGTCAGTCGCTCCTGCAACAACGAAACATAACTATAACGACGTTATGAGTACCTTCGCATTATTTTTGGTGCAATCTTCGTATTATACTTTAAGATCACGTGAGGTCATTGCGTGTTTCTTGGCCAATAAATTGACATAAACCAATATAAAACTGTTAATAACAAGGTGTTTCGTCTTTCTATTGTTCTTTTTCATTTTAAAAATATTCCTCAACGCCCGTTCTTCTCTGAAACTGGCTATGTTGTTAAGAAAATCGTAAAAACGCTGCTAGAGCCGCGATCAGCTCTTTCTCTACCTGACTTTGGCAGTGCTCAAAATATTTCAAGAGTACCTTACTGATGGCAACATCCAACAATGAAGTTCTATGTGCATTTGAGCTCAATTCGATCTTTATTTTACAGTGTTTTTTGCGGAAGATCTTGCAACTGCATACTTACAAAAGGCGTTAGCTTTCTTTTTCACTTTTGCTTGCAGTGTACTTGTCTCGTTTTCGGAAGGTCTGCTGTTTTCATCTCTACGTTTCAATTCGTCAGTATCGCCTTTAGAGGTCTATTGGGCGCAAGGTAGGGTGAAAAAGAGACAGACGGGAGCGGGGCTCCCACATCTATCGTTTCTGCGGTAAAGCGGTAAAAAAAACCTGAACTTGCACAGAAAAGAACATTGATACATTGGTTATGGTTCTGGTCGCTTCTTGTACAGTAGAACAGTGTACATGGATGGCACTTTAAATGGCGGTCATGATTTGCAAGGATCACGTCTATATCCCGGGGAGATTACCTCTTATTGGGTGCATGTCATATGACAGTAACTGTATTAAGGGACTGCACGACAGACAGTTTTAGTGGTGGTTTTGCCTTGGGGAATACACGAGTGGCACCCATTAACTTTAATTGTTAGTGTTCGCATTGCTGTTTGTGGAACAAGGCTTGTGGCTGCACAGCCTTTTACTCCGTAATTTTTGCGCTACTTGGCACGTGATTTTAAAATCTCGGCTTTCCTTGGTAAGCATTATCACATTCGCTCCGCTTTGGTATTTATACACAGTGTGCTGTAATAGTCAGTACTTTCCTTTACATGTGAAAAATTTGGTTTCTTACTTAACGGACAATGACCAGGCGAACGTTGTAACTCTGGTGTTCCGTCCACTGTTGAGGATCAAGAATCGCGAAAGAAATAGCCGGCGGCCGATAGTACTATGGACCTGTTCCCAAGGGCGTCGCATTTCTTGGCTGCTTGATAAGAACGCATTTTCTTAATGATGCCGCGCCGGTGACACCTTTATTTCAAAAGGTTAAAACTAGATAGAACCTGGACAAATCTGGCAAAGTGAGTGCTGCTTCCTTAAAAAAAATAAAACTGCTGCAATTCAAGCATACTAAAGGTAAAAACCCTAAATTAAATCACTATTAGTTTACCCTAGTGTCGTTTCAGCAGGAATGCACGAGCGATTAATAAAAGGTTGCGTGCTTAGTTAATGAGATTTATGTATTTCGCCAGGCGAGTAAGCCTTCTGAACCAACTATACACAGCTGTTAGTTCAATACTAGCTCCAACATCTTTCTTAATCCCATAAGACTTCAACAACTGATTTGAACCACATAAGAAAATTTGTACATTGTTACAATCCGTGATTTGCTTTGACTCGAGATCGATGTATTCGAACATAGAGGAGGAAGCATTGTAGGAAAATAGAAGAGAATGCCAATGAGGCCTTCACTTGGAGTTTACCTTGCTATATATTAATGTTTTGGTTCCGACCAAATGCGGTAATATGTCGTGCCGTTAGTAACAACGTTCTAAGAAACACTAATATGCCCTGATCAGACTTGTCAAGCTTTATAAATTACCGACCACCATTGTGCCGCGAAATGACCTTATCCCAACCTCATTTTTACAATAACTTCTTGGCTTCTCTTTTGTGACCTAGCCAAATAGTTTCATTCTTTGTGTTCTTTGTAATTCTATTTCTAACAGTAATTTTAATTTAAATATTGCTCCTCTGCTATGGCATTGTCGTATCAATGTCTAGATGCTCAACGGCTTGTGATAAATTATATGATTTGGTATTTTCGAGTATTTTACAAGTTTTATGTTCGCGGTTTTGGTGACTGAAACTCAAAAATTTGCGTTCTTTAACAGGACGTGTGCTCCTCTTAAGTGGACATGCCTTCTTCACGTAATGGGAAGGAAAGTATTTTATTGCCTTTTATAAAACTTCATTTACGCAGAAACAGCACACATGACAGCATAATCTCCACTTGATGGCTCACACGCAAAGCATCATACACTCAACGGGTGAAATGACAGCTTCATAGACGTATACAGTTGTATCTATAAAGAATGAGTTTTTTCATCGTGACGAACAGAACTTAAGCAGAAAGTGTGTTGCGCTGCGCACAGTCTGCGCCCGAAGTGCTGCTTGGCCGCTGCTGTGGTGAGCACGAACTTCGTTTTCGTGAAAGTGAAGCTTCTTTAAAGGCTGTACGTTTCCCAATCGGTTATTGCGCGCTAGAAAAACGCACAACCTTTCAGTGCCTTTTCGGTGGCACTCTAGTCGGCAGGTATAATTCATCCTATTGTCGGCGGCTGTCTACTCTCCAGGGAAAAGGAAGGGCAACCCGTTAGGCTCCACAGAAGTGAGGTTTTCTTCCTGCAACGGTGCGGCATACGATACCAATAAGTTTCCCTTACGGCGTTGCCAATGCAGAGCAGATTCGTATTGGAAAGCATCTATCGTGCCCTTAAGCCGTGCACAGATTGCTAAATGTGGGCTCAACCACCTACATGTAGGATCGCTAAATGTAGGCTCAGATCCTGGGTCTAGCGCCAGTAAGCGAGCTAAGATATCTGACACCTGCTTCGCAGGCCCAACCCATTGTTGCAACCTGAGCAACTGGTGTCTATGGCTGATCTCAGTATGCCTTCAGGTTGCTGTTCACAGAAGGCCGTTTTTACACAGTTAAAGTGCTGATTCGAACCGTTATATATTGCTGTTTTTTCTGGATGCTTTTTCCTCTTCAACATCTTTCGCGAAAGGAAATTTCCAGATATATATGGTCATGAAATTCGAGTTATTACGAGATTGCAATTGGGTCTTCATATCTCCGACATTGTTCTGTGTACAATTGTGTGCATGTTGGGAAGTCAGTTTATGCACACCCAGGAATTCTTGACAAGCGCATTTTTTTCAGCAAGATAATGTTTATAAAAGCAATATTTTCCGAAAGTCATAAGATTGCACCATAACAGTTAATATATGCGCGAATCCCACCTCGTTACGCCTCTCATTTTTTTCCAATTGAGTGTTTGATACGCAACCCAGTGCTTCTCTACGGGAGTGTTAACTACTCGGTGAGAGCGCCGCACAAACTTTAACATCATGACCTTGCTACGAATCAGAAGTTTAGACCATTGCAACCAATATGTTCATAACAGTATCTTACAATACTCCTCAGTTGCCTCCAAAATAAAAGTGATGTTCAAGAAAGCTGCTCTTATGCTGAATTTAGACAGAAGGCATTAAACTTGCACACTAATATGCTATCAGGTCCATAAACGAGAAAAGATTAGATGTATTCAAAAAGCTAGACAATATATGAAAAGGAAGCATCTTCGCGTCCTTTGTAACCATTAGAAAGTCATATTTTAGAGAAATGACAGGTAGGGCGGGTTCTTTCATGGTCAGCAGCTGGAGTATAACATCGTGAAAGCTGGGACCGGCGATTGCATATAGAGGAAGTGCGCTTACAGGCGACATCTCCAAGCCCTTGTTTCTCTCATTCAAGTATATACTTTGCGCAAGCACTGAGAAAAGAAATGGAAATGGTAGTTTCTCTATACCTTCTTGCGACAGAGCTACCCTCTTGCATGTAGTGCATAAGATACTCGGTCTCTCGCAAGGTATGAACATTTTCAAGTATATTGGAGGTTGGGACAAAGCGACTTCGGCAAGAATGCGACATTTCGGTACTTTGCGCTGCCTACCTTATAAACTTGTAAAGACAATAACTAAATATTTTGATAGAGTCACTAACCATGTGATCACTGCTACTGAAGTTGAGGGTGCAGAGATGAGGTTTGGTGAATTGGTAAATAGGTAATAAAGGCGTGAATTTCTGCAGGGCACATATTTTGATACAGTGCAGCCGAGTGGACTGAGCGACTTTAACTATCGTTCGCAAACGGAAAGTTTGAGAACGTTTGAACCTCGTGTTCTCAAGCAATGATCATTTTACTAGTAGGTTGCACTGGTTGCCAAACGCGACATCATGGTTTTCTGCAGTGCTTAAACTTAATACAAGTGCTTTTTTCCTGGCTCCAAGCCTCCACGGTTGCAGGACAGCCGGAGTGTAGTATAAAAAGTTTTGATCGCCAACTGCTGCGCAGATGGCGCGAAGCAAGCCTTTGAGAGGACCAAGCATCTTGAATGTCGTCAAACGTTTTGGTGCTCCCAAAACCCCCATTAATAAACAGAATAGAAAATGATAAATTATGAGAGGCAAGAAGTGCACGAAATTCCTTTCAAACGTAAGTGCACACTACTTGCACTTGGAAGGTGCGACAGTGCCCAAGGTTGTTGATGTCCTGCTAAAATATGACCCTAGGTACAGCCTCACACCGAGTTTAAGGAGCCATGAGCTGCTCGCCACCGTGCACCGTCTGGCTGATAAGCACACAAGGATGAAAAACAGCGCTGTTTGTCTGAAGGGGTAGACGTTCTTTTGAAGGTAGATGGCAAGCAGTTAGCACACAGAAATCGGGCACTTAACCGTGTTGTCGACCACTTCATCGAAAATGACCTGACCCTCGTCCAAGCGGACAAGAAAGGTGGCTTCGTGGTCCTCCCGAAAAGGTCTTCTGGAGAAAAGGCAATGGCTGCTGTAGCGAAGAACTTTGTGCCTACCATTCGGAAGCCTCCAAGGTTAAAGACTGCAGCCATGGAGCTCCTGAAAGAAAACAACTTGGAGAAACTTTCGCATAGTGTCAAGAAATGCAAGGGAGACCGCCTGCAAGTGTTCTTTTCAGCAAAAGCACATAGAGTGGGTTGCCCTCTGAGAGCCGTCATCACGGAGGCTGCTTCGTGACAGAAGGTGGTGAGCCAATTTCTCCAGCAACAGTTGACGGTCCTCCCTGTGCAGGACACTTTCAGCGTGGTCAGCTCGGCAGCGGTTGTTGACGCACTTAATAGCGGTATTCCTGGTGCCAACAAGGCTTGTTCAGTTGACACTGAGGACATTTTCTACAGCATTCCCTACGGTGAACTCATTGTTGCTGAGCGTGAATTTATTGATCATTGCAGTCCTGTGAAATTTCAGAACGCATGTGGCATATCAGTTGATACTTTTTTGGAGTTGTTATCTTTTTACCTGTCATCAACCGTTGTTGAGTTCAAAGCTTCACAAAAGTGGAATATGTATTGGATCTAGCGTTGCTCCAGTGCTTTCTCAGATATCTTTAGCAAAATTTGACAGAACAGTTCAGGAATCACTTCATGACAAGCGTGTGTGCAAGTTTTTAGGTACGTGTACGATTTTTTAGTACTTTTAGATCTTTTACCTAATAACACTCTGCTTGCAGCGGTAGACGATGTTTTGACTGCTTTTAAAGCTTCTTCAAGCGCTGTTAATTTCACTCAAGAGCTCCCTAACAATCATTATATCCGGTTCCTAGAACTGCAACTAACTTTCTTTGACGATGGCCATTTATGCTGGATGTTTTTACCTAGAAGCAAGAAAGCTCTGTTACCTTTCGGTT